>NC_059145.1:44117933-44425951 GCF_020740605.2 Lemur catta
GACCCAGAGCAGGCACTGCCACCTCTCTGCCTCCAGCCCTGAGGCGCCAGCCCCCCCTCCGCATCGTGAGCCTTGAACCTGACACCCCCCTCCCACTTCCTGCGTGCCTCCCACCTTCCCAGCCTCTCTGTTTCTTCCCACCTGCCCACCCGCCAAGTCTGGCTCCAGTGGCGCCTCTCCCAGGAACTCCTCCCGTGCTCACCCTGGGCTGCTCTGAGCTAAGGGCGGGTGACGGCCCCGCTGTCTGGTCTGGGAAGCCGGCACCACCCCTCGCACTGCCAGGCTGGAGCTCTCCCAGACCCCTGAGGGAGGAGCCGGCAGCCCCGTGTGCTCAGCCTCCGGGGCTGACCTTGACTCGGCTAATCAGCAGGATAATGAGCTGATGGTTCCTCTGGCCGGCTGAGCCTGGGCTGGGAAGGGGAGGCCAGTGTGTGCACCTGGGTAGGCCTAGGGGCCTGCGTGTGCGTGTGCGTGTGCGTGTGTGGCGTCACCATAAGTCCTCTGGGTGTCCCGGTGGCAGAGCCTAGGCTTGAGAGGAAGGAGCTGAGCCTCCCTCCCCGCCATGGTGAGTATTCCAGACCTGTCTGACTAGCCTGGTGCCCCTTCTTGCTCTGGACTGCTGAGCTGGCTTTGAGCTCCACGTGGCCCCTGTGGGGGTCACACACTGTGACTGAATGTCCCCTGCTCTTTGAGATGCTAATATAGTACAGGAGCTAATCCAGGAGTGTGGGGTTCTGGGGCCGTTGTCCCCATCCCGGCCCTCCTTTGGGTGGGGTGGGGATTCCTGGAACTTGCCTACTCTGACTGGCCGTGCGTCCCGCCACGCAGCGCCCTGGGCCTCCCATCCCTGGTGGGCTGGCGGCCACGGGCCTCATCTCCATTTTTCCTGGAGAAGAGGGAGAGGGAGCCCAAAGGCAGATTGGCTCCCTGCGCTTTTCAGAGCCCCTGTTTAGTACGTCCTCCTCAGCTGGTGCAGGGAGCTCCCCAGACCTGGGCTGGGGTACGGGGGACGTGGAGGCCAGTCAGCCCCTTCCTTCTTCCATCTGGCCCCCCAGGCCCTCCTCACCAGCCAGCAGCTCCGTGGTGTGATTCCCTGTCCTGGGGTCCCCATCCAACAAACGTGGAACGAATGTGACTTGGACCGGGGCTCACGAGGTGAGGAAACACGGGGTCCTGCGGGGGTCTGCAGCACCCCCCCCACGGTGCCCTCACCTGCGGTGGTGTCGTTCTCCAGCTGGGCCTCGTCCAGGCACTGCTTGCGCTGCACCTCGATCATCCGCAGGTAGTCACACTCCTGCTGCAGCATGGCTGCCTGGCTGCCCTGGGGGACAGAGACGGGGAGGGGCTCATCGGCCTCACCACTCCCTCAGGAGTGCGGAGGGCCCTGCGCCCAACTGCTCTCACCCTGGAGGAGACCCAAGTTCAGCTGAACCCCAGTTGCAGCCCCAGACTGAAACCCGATCCTACCTGGATCTGACCTCAAACAGTTGTCCACTGTCCCCAAAGTCAGGCCCACCTTGAGGGCCCTGTCATGGCTTCTTACTGGCTCCCCCAACAGTGCTGCAGCTATAACAACTCTGTCTCTTTGTGGGTGGCACGACCCCGGACAGAGGCAAGAGGGCCTCTCCTTAGAGCCCTGAGCTGGCCCTCTGGACACTGCCACTCTCCAGCTTGGCTTGGGGGTCCTCTGTCCCTGCCCGGGTCTCCCTGGATGGGTGGGGCCCAGCTAGCGCTACCTTGCTGTGGGGAATTAGATCCTGGCCTCTGGTCCCTGGGGCCAGCCCTGGGAGGAATCCAGGAGTCCGGCTACATTTTCCGGCCTTTGTCCTCGCTCCAGGAGCCTGCGCTCTGTCCCCTGGTTTCTGGGCTGGGAAGGGGACTCGGGCCCTACTTGCCCAGATCTCCCCTGCCTCCTTTCTAGGGTCTAAATAATTCAAGCTGTGCCAGATCTAATGGGGGTGGGGAAGTTTAAGGAAGTAAAAGAGGCCCGTCTAGGAGCCCAGCAGCCCTCCCCTCCCCCGAGAAGGGGGGCAGAAGGGACAGGAAAGCCCAAGCTTCTTCCCTCACCACCTCTGGGCCTTGGCCAAGCATCAGGGGTGGGGCCAGACCTGTGTGACAGGGGATGCTGGCTTTGGGGAAGAAGACATGTGAGTCGGGGGATTGGCTGTCCAGGCACAGCCAGAGAAAATCAGGCCTTGGGAACTCTTGGGTGGGGAAGGGCAAGTGAAGGCCTCCACGGAGAAACCGCTGAGCAGGTGGCAGCTCTTTTCTCTTTGACTTTAGGAAAGTGGCTGCTGGCCCTGGCAACCCCACATAGTTTCCTCATCTCTGCCTGGGGAGGAGAACGTCACAGTCCCTGCCGGGGGCATAGGAGAGGGTCCAGCAAGACCTCTCCAGAATCACACGTTCTCAGTGTCTCCTCTAGCTTGGCCCTCCCACCTTGGCTCTTGCCTCCCTGGGCTTCAATCCCTCCCTAGGGACTTAGGGTTTCTTACAGTGGGTCTGTGGGAAGAGCATAGGTGGGGGGCTCCCCCTCATTTCCTTCCTTTAGGGGGCCCCACCTGGCTTGCAGGCACCAAAATACTCAGCACTTTGACCATTGTTCTACGTAAGTCAGCCCCATTGTGGGCTCTGCATCCCAGGTGGCAGTGAGCTCTCCATTGCTGTGGATGGAGAGAGGTCCAAGCGGATGCTGGACACCACAGTGTCCAAGAGGCCACACAGTTAAGTCCCTGCCACCTCCACAGCTCCCCCATTCCCTGCTGAAGGCTTTTGTTGGGCCTCATTGTGTCACAGGTCCCCTGTCGCCCAGCTTGGCCATATGCAGATGACACCATGGCTGACCTGGCCCAGGTCTAGGGGAGGACTCCTTGCCCAGGGCTGCTCTCAGTCTCCAGCATCCAGACCTCACCTGCCCGTGTGCCAGTGGCCTGGCAGCCACACAGCAAACATGGGTTCTATCTTGGATTTTTAACTTTATCAGCGAGTTGGGGTAAAGACATTAAATGGTGAGTCATTTAAAACTTGGCATATACTAAAGTAACACGGATCCGTTATGGAGTGGATACAGTCATTAATATTTGTATAACTGTTAAAAGAAAAGAGACGAGACTTAAAGGAAACTCTGTGCCTGTGGTTTCTCTTTGGGGTCATGTGCTTCCCCTCTTTCCCATAGGGTACTCAGACTGAAATGCTCAACGTGCTCTGTCTTGAGGGGTCTGTTTCTGGCTTCCTCAAGTATAGGGGGAAGAATGGCCAGGTGGATCTCAGAGGTGGCCTCTGGAAGAGGAACCTGGGGACTGGCTGCCCAAGCTTGTGTCCCACCTTTGGTCTATTTTGCTTGTCTTGGAGCACACTTCTCTCCCAGGTACCTTCCTGGCTCTGTTGTCCACCTGCAACAGGTTCTTTCTGCTTTCCGGTCCCTTCCCAGCCTCTCCTGATCCTCCTGCCCATTCCACCTCCCATCACACTGCAGCGTGAATGCAGGATGGTTGGTAGTGGACATCTGTTTCCGCCTTCCACCATCCTTTACTTCTCTCTGGTGCCATGTCCTCACCTCTGTCTGGGAAGCTGTCTCCTTCCCTACTCCGAGTTCATGGGGGTCTGATGAACCCTCTTCCAGGAGATTGACATGTGACCAAGACTTAAGTCAACCAGAGCATTCCAGGCCACAGTGCCTGGCACATGGCCCACGTCAGGCTACTCAGAGCCAGGAAGCTCACCCCTGGGACTTTGGATTAAGCAATGAGGCAAGTGGATTTGTTTTTTCCCACTGGAGTGGAAACCTTAAAGGACGCAGGGGCTGGAGCTTCTGCTGCCATCTTGTCGACAAGTGAAACGTGATAATGAAGGCCGCACAACTGAAGGCAGAATAGAGAGCTGGAGAAAAACCAGGCCCTCTTCCCATGATCTGAGCCCCTGAATCCAGCCATGCCTGAAATCAGCTCTGCTTCCAGCAACATAAGCCAATGCTTTTCTTTATGGCTTGAGTCAGTTGAGTTTTATGTCCCTGTAACTAAAAGTGTCCAGCCTTATGGGCTGAGAAAGGACAATGGATGACCTTACTTTCTGGGCCCTCCTAAGCTAGGGCTATGGCCATGTGGTTTGCCAACAGATATTTCGTTCCCAATCACTGTGGGCACCTAGGGTTTTGGCAGCTTCCGCTTCCCACTGTCTGAGGGTAGAAGGTGTTGGGTCAGCTTCTCTAGCCAACTCTGCTCCCCTAGCAGCACAGCTACAGAGGCTTCATGAAGGGCAGTTCACAGAGAAGGGAGGGGTGGGTACGGGAGCCTAGGGTGTCTCTGAATAAAATGGGGGTGGTCTGGAAGATGAGCTCTGTCTTTGCCACAATTTAGTTGAGTGCTGGGCCCATCTGGAGAGGGGTAGAGGAAATGGAGACCTAAAAAAGGACCTGAGGTCACTCAGCAAATGCACATTCCCAGACGGGACCTAGGTCTCTGACCACTGATCTGGACCCCATCAACCCTTTTGCACAGCCTTGCCTTGGGCCATCTGGTCAACCATTGCCCTTTGAGGGCCAGGGCCAGGGCCAGGGCCAGGGCAGCTCCCTCCAGCCCTTATCACTGAGGAATTCAGGCAGACTTTGGACTTCCTTTCTCACTTATTTCCCTATTCTAAACATCCTCATTATCCCTCTGGACTCCAGGCACGTGGAGAGAGTTGGAAAATTCCCTGGCTGAATATAGCCAAGTCTACTGATCCCGGGGAAGAGTTCTAGGGTGGGATCTAGCTGGAGTGTGGGGTTCATACAGAGTGGGTATTCTGTACCCATTCTGTAGGGGTAGGTCTTGGAGGATATGTAAGAGTTAGATAATTAGAGGTAGAGTAAGAGCACCCCAGAAAGCAGGAGTGGCTTGTGCACAAGCATGGAGGCATGCAAATGCCTAATACATGCAAAGTTGCAAGAAGCTTGGTAGAGCTGCAGCAAGGAATTCTGTGGGATCAGGAGACAAGTTGGATTAGGGGTGGGATTGGAAGGGCTGGGATGCCAGTTTTGAAGTAGGAACTTTGACCCCTAGGCCTTTGGGGACCATCAGAGATTTGAAGCAGGAGCCTGAGGATGGGGGTCACACATTTTACAAAGATCCCTCAGGTTGTAGGTGGTGGGGGTGAAAGCTACTGCACCAGTCCAGGCAGGGACTGATGAGGCCTGGGTTGAGGCAGGCAGGGGAGTTGGTATAGAGAGGAGAAGGCCAAAGTGATCAGGTAGAATTAACAGGATTTGGTTAATTCCCATCCCCAACCAGACTCAGGGCTCTCTTGCCAACTCCTTTTCAGTCACTTCCCACATCCAGCTAATAGCATGGTACGGGACAGAAGACGACCAGGATTGAGGAGATGCTGTGGGCTTCCTTACTCCTGCCTGGGTCCCTTCTCCTGACCTCAGGAACGCCTGTCCTAGAGAAGGTATTGGGAGCCCAGTCTGGTCCCAAACTTTCCAGCCTCAGCTCAGCTGCAGGGTCAAGCTGACTTTAAGCTTATTCTTGGAGCTCAGCCCAGCACAGGAATTGGTGAGGGGCTCAGGTGAAAGTCCTGCTTTCTCCTCCCCATGTGGGCTTCCTGAGATCTGGGGCAAAGGCTGGGGTGGGGATGGGCGTGAGGGTGAAGATGCTTGGAGTTGTAGCTGTTAGATGCTAGGAGCTCTGAAAGACAGGGTGGGTCCAGCTCCGGTTAGTAGGCCATATCCAGTCCCCTTGTGGGCAGCCTGAGACCAGCTACTGCCTAAGGTCAGAACCCCCAGCCTCAACTCCGGGGAGCAGGAGTCCCCCTGAGGAGCAGCTGGTCTCCGAAAGGAGGGCCAAATGCAGTAGGCTGGCTAAGGTGAGACAGGAGGAAGACTCTGTCTGCAACTCTCCACGTACTGGGAGCCACCATGGAAGATTTTGATTTGTGCTTCTGAGGTTTGTCATAGGAGGGCTCTTTTCTTCCTGCCCGAGCCTGTTAGAGGTGGCAGGGGGATTGGGAGTAGAGGGCAGTAGAGGAGGCTCGGCAGTGGTCCCATTTACCTTCTCCCCCACTATTCCAGCCTTTAACAGAAGCCATCTCATACTCCACCATTTATTTACGCCAATCCCAGAAATCGTGGGGTAACAAAGAGACACAGGGGAAACCGAGGACTCGGAGAGAAAGCAGTGTGATCAAAGGCACACGGGACCACAGCCCGACATCCCAGCCTGCCCCTGTGTGCTGGCTCTTGTGTGTGAACTGGTAAGGAGATGGAGGTCCTGTCGTGAGAGGCCAGCGGGGAGGAGGGAAGGGCAGGAAGGGAGGCGGTGAGGGACATAGGAGGGTGTGGTAGATGGTGGGATCCAGAAGTCACAGAAGAGAGGGGAAACATGCTCCCAGCTTTGCAGACTGCACCAAAAGAAGTTGAAATAAAGCCTCATCTTATACGTGAAGAGGCAGGAGGACGCCTGCTGGGGTGACAGGAATGTGTAATAGATTGACCTGGGTGGTGGCTACACAGGTGTATACACACGTGTGACAAATCACTGAGCTGTCACTTCAGATTTTTACATTTTACTATTATAATTAAAATATCTCTAATGTCCCAGGGCAGTGTGTGGTGTGCCATAGTCCCTCTGGAAGAAGTGGCTCTTCTTGGTGAGGTGGCAGAGCACAGTTAAGATCACACGTTCCAGAATCAGACTGTCTGCCACTTCCTGGCTGGGTGACTTGGGCAACTTAATCATCCTCATCTGTAAAATGGGGACAGAAACAGTATGACCTACTTCTAGGGTTGTGTCAAGGGTCACATGTAAAGGACACTAGCCAGGCACTAGGGGACAGCCAGCAGGGTTAGCAGTTATCGCCAAAGCCCTAGTTTGGCCCTCATGCCAGGCTGGCCCTGCCGTCTATGCCCCGGCCTGGCCACAGTCGTAGTGCCTTGCATAATCCCAGGCAGTCTGAAGGTCCTACCCATAGGCAGCCATACCTACCAGAGAGGTCTCGAGTCTGTCAGCTCCCCTCGTCCCCTACTGCAGTCTGATTTCTCTTCCTTTTTCTGTATTTTTACATCCCTTTGCCAATAGCCCAAAGTCTGCTCTCTGCAAATCCAAATTTTGCCAGCCACACCTCCTCTTGGGGAAGGCTGAGCTCTGGGTGGTAGAAGAGTAGAATGAGAAGTGGGGTGTGTGTGTGTGTGTGTGTGTGTGTGTGTGTGTGTGTGTGTGTGTGTTGCTGGAGTGGGAGGGTGGACACAGGGATACAGGTTTGGGCTTCGGGCCAGAAAGAACTTTCCACAGCTCAGAGTGATACCAGGACAAGAACTCTTACAATTAGGAGAATCCAAGCAAAGACACTGAGCTGGTTCCCATCTAAGGGCTCTTCTTGGAAAGTTTCCTTTGGGCCATGAAGCCTTCCAGGGTTTCTTTGCAGAGGATCATGTAGTGATGGCAGGGACAGCAGGGATTCTGGCTAAGCATTCAGTTTAAATCCCCTGCCCCTTGAAAGTAGTCCTGGCCACCCCTAGGGAACGGGGGTTTGCAGGACTCAGTTTACAAACACAATGCCTGTGGGCGACATCGGAGTTGGGGCCACCTGCAAAGAGTTGGGCACTAGCACAGGGAATCACAAGGCTGTGAGTCCTCGGTACACAGAGATTGGTTGGTGACTCTTCCTCTCCTCTGGTGACCCGTTGTTCAGGAAGAACTTGTTTTTAAGTTAGATAGCAGGAGGCACTTCCTGAGAGATATAAATCCTCATCTCACGAACCACATGAGAAGGGATGCGTGTAAAAACAACCCTGCCCGGTGCAGCCCAGCTCGATGTTCACTGCCAGGGCACCCTGCTCCTTCCTCATGACCTGCCAGCTCTCGGTGCAGGCCCATCAGACAGAGATAGGAAAGCTCCTGTGACAAGGCCACCCCCCAATGACATCATCACTCATCTTGTGGTGCTTGATTAAATTCTGGCTGGGGATATTTGAACACTAGATATTAAGGGATCCCTGTGAATTTTGTTAGGTGTAACGATAGTATCATAGTTATATGGGAAAATGTCCTTTGGTTTTAGAGATGTGTCTTGAAATAATTTGGGGTAGAAGGTCAGGATGTCTATATTTTACTTTAAAATACTTCAGCCAAAAAGCAAATAATGCAAATCTTAATTGTCAAATGTTGATAATTGTCAAACCTAGGAATTTGGGTAGTTGCATGTTCATTATAGTATTCTCTCTACTTGTTTGAAAATTTTCATAATAAAAGTAAAAATATATAACTGTACATGTGGTGGAGAGATTGAATTATGTTTCTTTTTCATCTTCACAAATGCTTCTAAGGTATTAGAGAGAGTTTGTACATATTGAAATTTTCCACTTGGTGTAATGAAAACCGTTTTGTGTTGGGAAGTTGAATGGGAGGATGCAGTCTGGGAGGTTGACAGAAGGCGCTGGGAGACAGGGACAAGACCTCTTACAGTCCGCAGGCCCCATTCCTCCTGCATGGCTGGGGGGCCACGGTGAGGGGCCCAGCAGTGGCAGGAGGGTGGCAGGCTAGAGGCCCCACCCTGGCGTCATGGCACATGCTGGATTTCTACTGAGGCTGCCTGTGGTGTGAGAGGTCCCGGAGCCTCACCCCCCAGGTTGTCTGGCCACCTCATGAGGTCACCCCCCATCCCCAGGACTCCTGCCTGCCCTGGGGACCCCTGGGCAGGTGGGGGGAAAGAGATGGCTGTATAAAGGTCCACAGGGCTCCCAAGCTGGGACCAAGGGGAAGGGATGACTCATTACACAGTTCACACCACCACTTTCACTGCCTCCTTCAAAGCTCACAGGAGTCCTCCCTGGAAGACCAACCCTGTTTCACAGAGACACTGGGCTCCAGGGGAAGATTATGTCCCCAGGTGGGGCTGGCTCTAGCCCAGCCTCCTCTTCCCAGTTCCCTGTCACCTCCCTTTTGTGGTGAAGAAACTGAGGCCCTTGCACAGAGATTAAAGATGTTCCCCAGACCAACCGACCATCGCCGTGGAGTAGAGTGGGGACCAGGTCTCCTGGACCCAGCTTGGGCTCCCCATGGAAGCCCCAGAAACTTCAGGGCACCAGGATGGGAGGGTGGAAACTTCTGAAGGGAGCTCCTTCTTCCAGCACAGTCCCTGGGGTTCCCTGGGCAGGCCTAACTGAGGCTGTCACTTTACTCGAGGAGGGGACCTAACCTAGCTGCAGCCCAAAGCTCACAGGGTGACCTGTTGGGGGCCAAGAGAGCCTGGGCAGCTATGACCAGCCTCTGGAGAGGCTAGAAGCAGGCGGCAGGGGCAGAAGGATGCCTATGGCAAGGTGAGGCCTTCAGGAGCCAGTGGCCAGTACCCTATCTTAGAGGGATTGGAGGAGCCAAGCCTGCCCCAACTCCTGAGCCATCCCAGACTCTGTGGGGAGCTGGGAGTGAGCTGGGAGCTTCCTCCTTCTTCTGGGGTCAGGCCTATTGGTCCTGCCAACAGAGGAGTGAAAGGTTGTTCCATTTGGCCAAACTATTCACAGCACTGTCCTGCCTCCTCCAGGGAGCCTTCCCTGACTGTTCCTCTCACAACCCCTGCCCCCAGTTCTGGGAGGCTGTGCTCTCACTCCACCTGGGCTCTCCCTTCCAAGTCACTGGGTCTGGTCTCCCCCACCAGCACGAGAATCTTCCCAGGGCCTGGGTCTGCTCCTCCTCTGTGACCCGTGGTCACACACCCCCCTACCCTTGTTGCCCTGAGCAACTCTGTTACCGGTGGGAAGTCCCCGTGCCTGCTGTACAGGGGGGCAGGGGCGGTGGAAGGCCCGGCTGGCCTTGGGGCACACTTCCTGCTCTGAGACACTGGAGGTTTTCTTTACCTTTTTGCTTCCCTGTTCAGAGATTTCCCTTTCCCAGGCGGAGGTCAGGGCACCACCATAAACAGGAGTGACTTAGCCTTGGGCCTTCAACCTGAACTTTGCAGCTGCCATTTTATGACTGTGATAACGTCCTCCCTGAGTCTGGCTGGAGCAGGATTGCCTGGTGTCCATTCCATGAGGGAGCGAGCGGTAGCTGGAGGGGAGGAGGGGGAGGCAGAGAGGAAAATGGGGGCCCCTCTCTCCAGCCTGACCTCACCCGGTCCTGGCTGAGTCCCTTCCCCTTGCCCTGTGGGACCGCCCTGCACTGGGCTGTGAGGAACATGGGAAGGTGAGAGACCCCAGCCCTTGACCCCACGGGACGGTCAGAACAGTCCCCACTGGGAGGTGAGTAGAGCTGAAGGGTTGGGGGGAGGGTTTAGTTTGCGGAAGCAATCAGGGAAGGCTGTCTAGAGGAGGAGACAGAGTTGGGCACTAAATGAATACGATGTGGAGAGACAGGGGAGGTAGGCATTGGAGGAGCCAGGCTTGGGCTGTCTCAGGAGGTGGGAGGCAGATATGGCTTGGTGTGAGAGGAGCCCCCACTGAAACCATTCTGCCCTGGGCTCAGAGCCTTCAGGGAGAGGGGGAATGGGGCATCAGCAGTGGTCCCAATATCCCTTGCTCATCCCAGAGGCGTTTCAGTGGCTGGGGCCCAGGGTTGGGCGAGCCAGAGAGCTGTCAGTGAGGTCTGGAGGCTTCCTGACACTGAGGGGCTGAGAGTGGTGGCAGAGCTGTGGCCTAAGGGCCAGAGCTTGGTGAGGCTTCAAGTGCTGGGGGGGGGGGTGTCTCATGGCTATCAGTGGGAGGAGGGGAGGCTCCTGCCAGTTGCCAGAGGTCTGCTCCCAGGACAGGCAATGAGCTTCCCTCCCCAAGGTGTGCAAGACATCAGCTAACAGAAGCACAGAGATTCCTCTCCTGGTGGGGGCGACAGTAAGGGAGGTGATCATGGGATAGAATGGACTAGATAATCAAGATCCCTCATACTCTCCCAGCCAATCTGGAGCGGGCATTTTAGGCCCTGCCCAAGCAGCAACTCCAGATTACTCAAGGCCTGGGGTAGGATTAGGGAGAAAATCAACTTCCGTCCAGGGGGACAGGTGTGTCACTTGTGTCTCTGGGCCTCACTTTGTCCATCTGTAAAATGGCCTTGGGTAGACTCCGTGAGCCTTGAGGTCTTCTTGTTTTTAGAGTAAGATGAACCATGCATCTCCTTCCTCAACCAGGGTCTACTCTGTGGCCCAGGTGAGTCATCCACAGACACATACACAAGAACACCCACACACAGGGCACATGGGTACACATGTGTCAGGGGCATACACATGCCTCTGTTGGTAGGAAGCAGGAGGCCACTGTAAGTTGGCTGTTGGCTCCCTGCTCAGCTTTCTCCATGCACATGCCTGTCCCCTCCTGTTAAACACCATCCCTAACCCCGCACTGCCCACCCACCTTCCACCTTGACTTCCCCTATCTTTTTGCTCTGCTCAGTGGGAGGGCAAAAGAAGGGGTCTGCCTGCCACCCACCTGATCCCAAGAGCCCCTTCTCAGGCCCAGCGCTGGGTCTGATTCTGACACCCCACAGACACCTCCAGACAGGCTCAGCACACAACGACGACCCACAGTGTATCAGACCTTCCATTTCACGCGACCACAGTGCCCGACCCTGCGCCCACTGGCCTCCCCACTCCACGCACGCCCGCAGCCACTACAAGGAAGGCAAGTCTGGGGCCGACGCTTTCCCCCCGCCCCTCCACCGATGCTGAGCCGCGAAGGGCTGGGCAGGACCAGGACCCCAGCCCTCGGGTCTGGATCCGGTCTGGGACGGAGAAGGCGAGACCGGGCGATCGGCGCCCCTATTCCCCCGACACAGACGCGCGCACGGACGGCCGGGCTCCCGCCGCCCCCACTCCACCCCCGGCTGCAGGGACTGCGGGCGGCGCGGCGGACACTCACCGCGGGGCCGAGGGCGCAGGCGAGGGCGCCTGCCAGCACGCACAGCCAGCGGGCGGGCGGCAGGCTTGGCAGGCGCATGGTCCGCCCTGAGCCCGCGGCGCGCGGTCCCGCGCCAGTAAGGGGCTGGCGGGCGGCGCACCACGCGGGCGGTGGCCGGGAGCCTGGCAGACTGGAGCTGCCGGCTCGGCGGCCGCGGCGCTAAGAGGCGCCGATTGGGGCCGGGGGCGGGCCCCGGGGGCTCGTCTGACGGGCGGCGCGTCTAGCCAATGGATCGGAGGGGGCGGGGCCGCCGCGCAGGTAGGGGGCGGGGCCGAGGCGCCCCCGCGAGCGGGGAGTCCCCGCGCTCCCTCCGCGGGCCGCACGTCGGTCTTCCGTGGTGAGGCGTTCGCAGGCCTTCTGCTCGGAGCTCGGGGACCTCGAGACCCCGGCACGCCCCATCCGCCCCTGCGCGGCTCACGACGTTCCCAAGCGCCTGGCTGGGGTCTCCCACCTCCGCACACCCGCTCAGCCCCATCCCGGGGCTCTGCCTTCGGAGCCACCTCCTCCACGAGGCCTCTCCGGCAGCCCCCCACTTCCCACTTCTGCAGCTCAGAGGGCTTGTGCGCGTAGACCCGATTGCCAGACAGAAAGTGCCACTTACCTGCCCCGGCGGCGGGCTGGGGCCTCGCACAGGGCCTGGGGCTGCCAGCGACCGGGAGTAGGTGGGGCCGTTGTCTGGTCCATTTTCGACCCCCCCAACTCATCCGTCGCGCCGAAGAGGCCGGGGAGGGAGGGGAAGAGAGGGCGCGAACCAGGCCGGACTCTGAGTTCCTCGGCGCCGGCCCTGCTCCCGGGAGACGCGGCGGGGCTCTCGACTCTGGATGAGCGCCCCAGCCCCCGAACCCCCGGGGACCTCTTCCAAGGGGGATGGCGCGTCCGCGCCCTCGCAGGTCTTGGCCGGGCACCTCCCGAGGGAGGCGGGGCCGAAATTCCAGCGCCCTCGCGCGGGGAAGGAAGGTCTGTTTCCAGCCCGCGGATCGATTTGGCAGCTGACCTAAAACGAACCATAGACCTCGTACTCACCCGCTTTCCCTACTTTGCAGCCAGGGAGACTGGGGTGCAGAGGGGCCAGGACCCGAGCTGCCTGCCTCTAGTGCTGCGCTTCCAAGGCTGGGCGGCTCTTCCCCTGGGTGACAGCCGGCTGGTCCTTCGGGCTCGGTCTGTTCGCCCCTAGAATGGCGCGCGGGTTCGCCGGCTCTGCGCCCTGGGAGCGCGTTTTCCTGTGACCAAGCGCAGGTGGCTGACTCGCCCTCCTTCCGAGGGTTCAAACCCGCACAATAGAGGCTGGAGGTGGCGGTCGTGGAGGCGGGATAGGATGGATGGTGGAGCAGTGTGATAGGAGGAGGGCGCAGGACGCGCGGCTACTCTAAGGAGGCCCGGCTCCAGGCGTCGGCTGACCAGCAGGTGCGCTGCAGTTCCCAAAGGACTCACTCGGGCTTCCCTCCCTACAGCGAGAGACACTCGGGCCGCCGCAGTGGGGTGGGCTTGAGGGGAGTCAGGGAAAAGCTGGGAAAGGATGAGCTCCCAACCCTCCTCTCCCAGGCCTATCTGGGGTGCTCACACTTGCTTTCCTCTCTCTCTCTCTCTCCTCTCCTTTCTTCCCCCTTCCATCATTCCACCCTCCTTCCTTCTTTTCTCCTCTCTCTGCCTCTGTTCCCTCCTTCCCTCTCTCCTTCCCTCCCTCCTTCTTTTCTTCCCACGCATGATTATTAGTTGCTTGTTGTGTGCCAGACCCTGTGCTGTTCACTGAGGGCACAGAGGTGGAGAAGCTGGAGGCAATCCCTTGCCAGAGGAGGACTCTGGCAGCTATCGTGCTCCCCACAGTTTCTACTTCTCTCTAGATATAATCAATGAGCCTGGACACACGCCTTCCCCCAGATTTGGGAGCTGTGGTGGTCCTCTGCCCTGGCCTTTCTGGGGCTTGAGCCCAAGGCCCCTAGTGGAGAGAGTGTCCAAATGATCGCCAGATATCTCTTGCTAACCGCACTCCTGGGGGCCCCCATTAGCTCCGGAATCAGGGATATCTGCTCTCAGTTCCCCAGCAAAGCAGCAGAATAATGTCCTTATTCTGGGGCATTGCCTCTGCTGGCATGGTGTCCTAGGAGCCTAGACATGAAGAGCAGATCTGTGGGCTTTGGCTCTCGTAAATCTTCAGCCCCATGGGCTGAGGCCTCAACACATTCTGCAGAAATCCCACCATTAGTGCTCCATCCCTGTGGCCTGTTGAAGTTCTCCTACTGTCTCTGAGGATAGGGGTCTTGGGTACTTGAGAGTGCATTGATGGGGATGAGGGTGGGGGATAGGAGGGAGCCAGACCCCACTTTGCCATGTGACTGGCCCCCAACTGGTGGCTGGTGGTCAGGGTGAGGAAGGAAGGAGAGGGAATCTTAAGGCTACCAGTGGGGTGGGTTGCCTTCCCCTAGCTCTGGAGGATGGCCCACATCCCCCCTCCTCAGTTGGAGGCTGGAGGAGTTAAGAGTGATCAGCGGGGCCTCCTGATGCCCTTGCAGTCCTCGATCCCAGGACAGGACTGGAGAAGGTGACTCAGGGAGAATAGTTTCCCTGCAGATTCTTTGCAATAAAAATCAGTTCTTTGTTCTTTCAGAATTGTTCCCCTGGGGGATCCACCCTTCCTTACCTATCAAAGGGCCTAAAACATATTCAGAAGTGAAAGGAGCAGAAAAAAGAAAATAGCAAAACTGAATAGAAACCTACAAAATCCAACCAACACTAAGTTTGACCATGTTCCAACTAATTTGTTCCCAAATGTCCTGTCCTATATTCTGAGGCACTTGGGGTGGAGGATGATCAACCATGGACCCACTCTTGGAAAGTCCTGTGGAATCTGATGAGAGACCCATTCTTTGGCTCACCCAGGTGATCTGGGAAGGCATCTGGGAGTGGGAGGGACATCAGAAGAAGAGATGGGGCAGACAGGCTACCTGAGGGAATGGGAAGCAGTCACAGGAATCTCTGTTCCTCATCCCCCACCCTGTCCAGAGCCTGAGCCCCTCTGGAGCCCAGTCCAAGCTGTGGATGGACCACAGCCAACTCCTGCTCTCTGTTCCCCCATGCCCTGCTGCATGGATTTCTCCCTGGGGTCCCCGTTATTGGATTTCTGAAACCTGTCCCCAATCTCTTGCCCAAGCTCCCACTTCCCTTCCAGATGCCAGCATCTCAGGGCTGCAGGATGCAGGAGGTGGGGGGGGGGAGAGAGAAGCAGAGTCACTTGCCATCCCCCGTGACAACAGGCACGGTGGGAAGGGAATCTGCAGTTACTCATTCTGAGCCTGCCTGGCTTCCTGCCTGTCTCATCCCTGTGGTGTGTGCCACCCTCGCCTCCTCTAGTCCTTTAAGCCACCTGTCAGAATCGTGCGCTCACTGCCTTCAAGGCTCCCAGCTCAGGAGCTCAGTGGTGGTGAGGTTCGGTGGTGGAGTAGGAGGGACCACAGGGTGGCCTTGACCTGCACGGTGGAGGCCAGGCCATGGCAAGGTGAGGAAACCACCTGGCTTGTGAACTCACTGCTGTAGGATTCCTCTGCCAGAGGCGCCCACACTGTTGTCTGGATGCAGGCAGTGTTCGACCTTTCTGGGCTTCTGAGTTGGAGGGACCTACACCTACACCCTTTGGTCTTTATCCGTCGAGTGGGGCTGGATAAAGCCCCAGGGATGTGACGTGTTCACCACCTCCCCGGGCTGCCCCTTCCTGTGTAGGGCCAGCTCTTCCTGCGAGGAGATGCAATTTAACTCCAAGCTGTGATTTGGTGGAGGCCAGGAGAAGCCTGGGCAGGTATTTAAAGAAGAAATATTCCCTTTATCCCTTCTGTAACAGCATGCATGGAATATCATTCCTTCTCCCCTCACATATCACCACCTACAGGTATGGCCCTGTGACAGGGGCTGGGGATGTGACTGTGACTTAGACATGGGGAGCCTAGCACTGCTTGGGTGGGGGCGTGTGGGGATCTTCTGGTGGTGCTGCAGCCCTACCCGGGAAGAAAACCAAGTGCACGGAGTGCAGGTGATGGAGGAAGAATTGTCCTGACTTGACAGATGTGGAAATGAAGCTCAAGGACCACTTCTGACGTGGCCATTCCTTGGTCCTGGAGGCTGGGGCTTAGAGCTCTGGGTGTGTGTGGGGAGAGTGTCAGCTATGGCTGTGTCAGTTCAGATCCTCCAGTGAGCAGATGCTAAGATGGAGTTAGGCGAGTGGAAGTTTATTGGATGGCAGGGGGACCTGGGACAGAGAAAGGAAGAGAAAGCAGGATCGGGCAGAGAGAACTTTAGACTGTGATGCAGATCTGAAAGAGCCAGTGGGTTCTTATGCAGAGGTTGCACAGAGCAGTCTTAGTAACCCCACTGTGCTCAGTCAGTGGCGGGGGCCATCTGGGAAGAGCGTGGTGTTGGCTCAAACGCTGTGTGCTCGCTGCACTCCTCACAGCTGAATGGCAAGCTCTTTCTTGAGAAAGATCCAAGTGATGTACCTCTATAGCTCCTCCAGAGGGGAAACTGAGGCATGGAACATGAAGGGGAGTGAGAGAGCTCTTGCTCCAGGGGACAGAGAAAAAAGAGACCTAGGTCCTACCCCTGAGAGCTCCTAGGCTGGGCACAGGGAAGACAGGCCAGAGAAGAACTCCTTCCCTCAAAATTCCAGGGCTGAGTTTGGTCCAGGGGGTCAGTAGTCTGTCATCAGGCAGCTTAGCATGGGAGTCATGGTGCAATGAGTCTGGGAGACTCCAGAGAGGAAGACTGCTCCCTGCTGTCTACTATTCAATGGCAAGCCACAATCTCTGGTCAAATGCTTACTGCAGCATCTGTGTGTGTGTGTGTGTGTGTGTGTGTGTGTGTGTGTGTGTGTGTGCGCGTGTGTGTCCGTTCTTGAATGTCTTTGTGTGTCCATGTATAAGAGCATGTGCCCTTGTGTTTGGGCATGAGTCTGTGCAGACACATCGCTCCCAGCCAGGGGTCTGAGAGGAGGGCCTGGCCAGTGTGTGTTGGGAGAAGGCAGAGTTAGGGGCAAGGTTCAGAGTAGATGGGGCAGAGAGGGAATGAGACTGAAAGAGGGTGCCCAGCACCAGAGCACCAGATGGTACCAGAACAGCCCTAAGAGCTAATTTCAGAGGCAGTGAATTCTTGGAGGGTTGTGGGGGCACTTGCCTCCCCAGGGAGAGCTCAGACTAACTCCACAGGGGATCTCAAAGTTCTCACGCTCACTTCTCCCATCCCCAGCCCTGTTTTCCTGAGAACTGGTGTGTAGCTGAGCTTGGGCAGAGATTCTGATTCTGGAAAGGGGAGATAATGTGGGAGGGACAAAACAGATATGGAATTTAAGTAGCGTAATCAATGCCACCAGAGATTAGTGTGTGTGTTAAAATTTAAGAGTATTCACTGAAAAAAACAAAGGAAGTCCCTATGTAACTCCTAAACAACTGGAAGAAGGAAAAAATCAAACCAAGAAAACTCCATTAATCCAATAAAAGATTTTTATGTATAGGAGGATTCAAAACAAAAATACATGATAAATAGAAGCATAAAATCGGATATCAGGAATAATTACAGATATTAATCATCATAGTCAATGTGAATGAGTGAGAATTTTAAATGGAAAACATTAAAAAGTGCAAAAGCATAGTTCATATTTTTAGACCATTCAATTTATCAAGAAGAAATAAAACTGCTAAACATCTATGCATCTAATGAAATAGCTTCAAGATATATACAAAGATATATTAAAAGAGGAGGAATTGTCAAATCTACAGTCATGGATGGTGGAAGACTTGAGTACCCTTCTCCCAGGAATTCCATTCAGCTGTCAAAATAACTAGAGCCACATCTCTCTTTAGGGGTATATATAACTAAAAATATGATGAGCAAGGAAAGTAAGTTGCAGAATGGTATATATGGTACCATGTTTCTTATATAGCACTTAAAATCTATACTACATCTATCAAACAATATTACGTAACTTTTATGGATACATAAATCTGTAGCAAAGTATAAAAAATATCCAGGAATGCTAAACACCAAAGGCATGTTATTGGTTACCTCTGCAGAGAGAGGGAAGGGAATGGAATAAGGGAGACGTATTAGTTTTCAATTGCTGTATAACAAGTTAGCACAAACGTTGCAGCTTGAAACAACACTCATTTATTATCGAAGATTTTCTATAGTCAGAGGTCTAGATATGGGTTAGCTAGAAGTCAAGATGTTATCCAGGGCTATGGTCTCATATGGAGCTCAGGGTCCCCTTTCAAGTTCGTTCAGGTTGTTGGCAGAATTCAATTCCTTGCAGGGATAGGACTGCCTTTTATTTTTCTTTCTTTATTTTTTTGCTAGCCATTGGCTGTGGGGCCATTCTCAGCTCGCAAAGGCTGACCTCAAGTCCTAGCCACATGGCCCTCTCCATAAGCAGTTTATAACATAGATGCTTACTTTTTTTTTTTTTAACCAGGCCAATAAGAGAGCATCTGCTCCAGCTTTGAAGCTCTCTAACTTCTTCTGTCTCCGATCTCTAGAGCCTTTTTAAAAAGGGCTCACCTGATTAAATGAGGCCCACCTAGACTCAAGGGGAGGGGATTATACAGGGCGTGCACACCAGGGAGCAGGAATCTTGGGTGCCATCTTAGAATTCTGCCAACCACAGGAGGGATACACAGAGGGTCCTCAATTACACTGAATGTTTTATTTCTTTAAAAAAATATCTACAGCAAATATGGCATTATGTTAAAGTCTAATAAAACTGGGTGTTGGATGCTTTGGGTTTAATTTTCTTATTCTCTTCTCCTATGTGTTTGGAAATAATTCACATACATACATAATTAATATATTTAAGAAACACCAAAAATCACCATTCTAAGTAATTATTGTAGTAAGGAAGTAAAAATTGAAATGACAAATTAGTTAAAAATGAATAAACAATGAGTACTATTAATAAAACTAGAGAGATATTAACATTATAGTAATTAGAGGAAAATTGATAGCCTTAATTACACTTATTACAAGGAAGACTGAAAATTAGTAAAATAAGTTTACAGCTAAATATACTAGAAAAGAAACAACAAATTAAATCCAAAGAAAGAAGGAAGGAATTAGTAAAGATAAAAATAGAAAGTAATGCAATCAAAATCAAATATTGAATTAATGAATAAAACAAATAAACCTTCCTGTTGAATAGACCAGTAAATATACAAAGGTTTAGCAAGCCTGATCAAGAATGAAAGTGGAAACATAAAAGAAAAGGAACATAGAACTAGGAATAGAGAATATTTAAAAACTGTAAGAAGATACTACTTTTATGTCAGTGTATTGAACATCTAGATGAAATGGGTGTTTTTCCAGAGAAATATAAATTATTAAATTTCCCCTTAAAAAAGATAGCAGGCTAAGATAGCTTTATAGGAGAATTCTAAAATTCTTTAGGGCACAGAAAACTCCTGTGTAATTAAACTGCTCAGAAGCAGCAAAGAAGATGGAACTTTTTCCAGCATATTCTATGAAGTGTCATACTGCTGATATTAAAACAAAGCAAGGATAGGGTAAGTAAAGAAAACTGTATTTCCATTTTATAATTTAACGGATATTAATACATAAATATATTTATGAATTACTTTAATATATAATTTAACATTTAATGTTGAATTCATGTTCATACATAAACACAGAAGCAAAAATTAAATGACAAGGCCCCTAAACTGCAAAGTCATCTCACTTCCTGAGCTGAGACAAGGGAGATAAATCGTGGCTGCCCCACTGGGGACGTCTGTCATTAGCTGAAGGCCTCACCAGCCAGGCAGGAGTCGAGACTGGAGGAGAGGGTGCTGGCTGGTGGCGTGGAGGCTGCCCTTGGTAAAGTAGATGTTTCCAGAAAGGGGTGGGCCCAGAGTCAGGGCTTCCCTGGGCAGAGAAGGTAGAGCCCAGCCCAGGTGTGTGCTAGTCAGGCGAGGGCCTTGGGACCCTGAAGAAATGCGCTGGGGAATCCAGGCACAGACATCATCTTTCAGGGAGGGGTGGGCGCGTCTATTCAGCTTTTGTTTCACGGAACAGCAGGACCTAGGATCTGCCCTGAGGCCTTTGCAGTGGCCACTGTGTGATTCCCCAGACTGAAGGGTGAGCCCAGGACTGGGGCCAGGCTTGTGGCTTGAAGACCAGGCAGAGAGAGCAAGAGACCTGGGATAGGTTAGGAGAAACTAGCTCTGGTCCTTCTTCTGTCCCCCACTCCGGCAACAGGTGTCCAGCAAAGAGGCCTCTGGGCACATAGGCCTGACTGTGCTAACAGGCAGACAGCCATGCTCACTAAACGCTTCTTATCATCTCTGTTACTCTGATTATTCCCAGAGTCCCAGCCTCGTGCTCTGCCCTCTGATATCTCTGGGAGTGCGTGTCTACTCTCCCTTGGGAGACGAGGCTATTTTAGAGTCCCAAGGCCCTCTTGAAAGTGGCACGGTCCCTGCTGGCCGTCCACACACGGTGAGGAGGGCTGGTGCCCGGTCACTGGACAGGAACAGTGGTCTGCAGTCTGGGGTCTGTGGCAGCCAGCCTCAGGCCTCACTGGGGCCAGAAGCCCTCAGTCTTCCTCCCAGCCTTTCCTTCATTTGGGTGGGAATCTCAGTCCACAGACTCAGGCTCAAGAAATATGGCTTGTATTTATTTTCTAGAATTCAAACTAATTTTTTCTTTATACCCTCATTACACCAGGTTGGCAGAATATAGAACTTCAGCCTTGCTTGGGTTTTGGGTGGTTTGCACCAGGGAAACATTAGGGAGCCCCTTCCTTCTATCCTTCCCTTGGTGCTGGGCCACGTTGGTTGGTGCCAAGACCTGCATTAGCCCAACTTGCATGGTCCTGGCAAGTCCAGGGGCTGCAGCTTTGGGGCATCCTGTGTCCAGCCTCCTGGAGTGGCCTGAAGTCCCCATCCTGAGGCAGGAGCAGGTGAGGAGCACTGCTCAAGGG
The DNA here is from genome assembly GCF_020740605.2 of Lemur catta. Lineage (NCBI taxonomy): Eukaryota > Metazoa > Chordata > Mammalia > Primates > Lemuridae > Lemur > Lemur catta. The sequence goes on from NC_059145.1 coordinate 44,138,738, forward strand.
AGGCAGTTTGGGGGAATCCCAGGGAAGTCCTCCCCTTCTCCTCACCAGTTCCCAGGCTTGGTAACTAAAAACAAATGCCTGGACAGGAAATGTCTTAAGGCCACTTCTGCTTTCCTCCCAGCCTCAACTCTCCTCTGCGGTGAGAGATCATCTGCTGAGAGAGGAATCATTTCCAGGGAGAAGAACAGAAAAGAATATCTCCTGCTCTCTTTGGAAAGTTGGGCCCTATCAGCACCCCCATGTCCCTACATCTACTCCCCACCAACTGGGGCCAGAACTGCCTTAGGCTAGGGTGATGTTCGCTATAAGGAGGGAAGAGTAGCCCCAGCAGCACCCTCTTTCCTCCTTTGGAAGAAACTCAGAGGGGGTAGCCTTCAGCAAGGAGAGACCAGGCCCGGGAGGCTGGGGTGGTGACCAGAGAAATCAAACTGAAGCTACCTGCAAGCTAGTTGCAGAGACAAACCAATTGGGTGGGAACGAGGCCAGGAAGATGCTTGCTGAAGATGAAAAGAGGCGGGAGGAAGGAGAGATGCGGGAGGAGGGATGAGGAGGGAAGGGAGGGTGGTTAGAGGAAGGAAAGTTGGGAGAGAAGAAAGGAATGGGGTGGGGAGGAGGAAGCCCAATCCTGGCACAAGGGGAGGAAGGGGAAGTCTTCCCCTGCAAGCCCGTCCCTGCCTCTTCTGTCCCGCCCTTTGCTTCCAGTCTCAGCTCATCTTCATGTCATCCTCACCTGCTCACCAGCTCACCTGCTCACCTGCTCACTGCAGTAGCTTCCTCAGAATCTCTGCTTTCTCCTTGGCGCCCTACTCTCCAATCTCACCATCTGGGTTGAGTATTATGTTATTATTATTATCTTTTAATTTCCTAAGAAGAGCTTCAGAATACACAAAGTGGATAAAATATTACTAATGTAATGATCTCTCCTGCACCCATCCCTTAATTTGTTTCCTCTGTGCCTCCACCTCAACCATGATCCCTTTGAATCGAGTCGCAGATCTACCATTTTATCTGTAAATATTTCAGTATGTATCTCTAAAGGGTAAGGACTCTTAAAAAAGTCACCACAAGACCATTACACACAACACCATGCCACACCTACAAAATACAACATTCCTTAACAGTGTTCATACCCAGTCAGTATTTCATTTTCATTGCCTCATAAGTGCCTTCGTTGTCTACCAGCTGTTGGTTTCAGTCAGATGCACGTGTTAGAATTTCATATCGAGGCTCTCTGTCTCTGCTTGTGCCTCCTTCCAAGCTCTCTTTTGAAGAGAACTGGGTTGTTGGTTCTGTACATCATCAGTATCCTACACGTGGAGCTTGATGATTGTGTCTCTGTGGTGTTATTTAACCTGTTTCTCTCGGACTGACTATTTTGGAACACGTTGTAAAATGTCAGTGAGATCCCGTGGCTCCTTAGTTCACAGTGCTCTCCAGGCTTGAGCGATCCACCTGGACTCCCCTTCTTCTCCCTTCTTATCCTCCCCGCTCTCCCTCCAGCCACAGCAGCCTCCCTGCTACCTTGAGAATTTATTCCTAGACCCCCTTTTGCTTTTGGGCCTGCACTGGCTGTTCTGCTGTTGGGAATGCTCTCCCCCACATACCTCCATGGCTCCCTACCTCTCTTCTCAACACTGCCCTCTTTCCTCAGTACTGTAACCTGCTTCCTCCCCCAACTCCCAAACCTTCTTACTCTGTCTACTTTTTTTCCATAACGCTTATCACCTACTAAGTAAGGTCCATGTCATTCAATTTTTCGTGAATTTACTTTATTATAGCCGTTCTCTCTCCTCTCTGCTAGTAATAGAATATCAGTTCCATGAGGGCAGGGATTTTCAGGTGTCTTGTTCCACAATGTACCTCAAGTCCCTAGAACAGTACCTGGCACACAGTAGGGCCTCTATTCTTATTTATTGAATGAACGAATGAATGAATGAGTTTTCCTAAAACTCAGAGCTGACCCTGCCCTCCCTCCGCCCCCAGGTTTCTAATGCTGCCCTCCTCCCTGGTCTGAGGAAAACCCTCCAGGCCCTTCTTGCCTGGCCTTGGAGGCTCTTCACCACCTGGGTCCTGCAGCCTCCCTCCCTGCCCCAGCCTGGGCGCTGCCTTGTGGACCACTGTGCACTGTCACGCCTCTGCACCTCTGCCCGCCCCCCTCACTCTGCCAGGAATGCCTTCCTCCACGCGTCTCTCAGGGGAGACTTTGTCATGCCCGGGGCTCGAATCCATGCCAGTCATGCCCTCTGGAAAGACTTCGGGGGGCTTCTGCTGAGAGGCCAGAGTGGATCAGTGAAGCTTGGACAAGCGAGAGAAACTGAGATCTCCCCAGAGGCCTTTCTTGCTCAGACCTATCTCTGATTCTAGGCGTTGGCCAAGCCTGCCCCGTGACCACAGGCTGATTTCTAACTCTGATCTGGGCCTCCAGCCAGGGTTACCCGTGACTCCAGGCTGACCCCTGACCCCAACCTGATCCCTAACCCTGATCATAGCCTCCATCCAGACTGACCCATGACACCAGGATGATACCTGACTAGATACAGGCCTCAGTTCAGCCCGACTTCTGACCCCATGGTGATCCCTGGCCCTGAGCCCAGCTCCAGCCCACACTCCTGATGTGGAAGTGAGAGAGTGTGGCTGGCTCCCAGCAGGCGGTCTCTGAGTCTCTGGGTCCACAGCCTCCAGTGGACAGCCAGGGCCTTAAGGCAGGGAGTTTCTGGGGCACCTGACGGCAGTTCTTACATCTGCTCTCTCTCTACCCATCCCAACCCAGTGGGCACTACCTACCTGGCAAGCGACCTCCAGGCTAGCTGCCAAGGGATGGGAGGAACTGGCTGGACAAGCCCCTGCCTCTGTTTGCACTGGTCTGAGTAAAAATAGCCTCAGCTACACAAGCCTCTCTCACTTCCTCCCTGTGCTGGAGCCTGCCCAGGCCTGAGCCCCTTGCCAACTGTGCCTGGCCCCGGCCTCCTCTTGCCCGAGATGGGACAGGGCCCAGAAAGATGAGGACACGGGCTCTGACAGTGTTAGTGGCCCGGCTGCAGCCCAAGCGAGCCCAGACAGCTGCTGCCACTCTGGGAAGCCACCCTGAGTTGACTGTTGGCTTCTTTTGCTTTGTGGTGGCCCTAGTTTATGACATTATTTATCCCCGTTTGGGTGTGTACCTGCCTATCCTCTGCCTTGCGGCTGGAGGACCTGCGGTAGGGAGGGAGCAAGGAGGGAGCTGAGCCCCTGGCCTGGGAGCTCCCAGGCCACTTGAGGAGACCAGAGTTCCCTGCGGGGATGAGGCGGGGTATGCGTGGTGGCTGCAGGTTGGGCTCAGCCCTTCTGGGTGGTGTGGATCAGGGGAGGGCTCAGTGGGAACGTGCCCTGAAGGGAATGGAAGATCAGGAGGAGAGGTTTTGCACTGGTGGTAGGCGTGTGTGTATGAGTGTGTGTGTGTGTGGTGTGTGTAACCTGCAGCGTGGGAGCACAGGGGGGCTAGCGGGCAGAGGCCTTGCTGGAGGGTAACTGTGGAGCAGCAGATGACCACAAGGAGGCCTCCTGCCTCAGGAAAGTACAGAACCGAGTGTTTTAAAGAAATGTCTCACCCTGGCCTAGGGAACATGCCAATTATGGGGACACCTGGCCTTGAGGATCCCTTAATCTGGGGCCAGACTAGGGCTGGGATCTTGGCCTTCTCTCCACAGGGGTGGCTTGGACATGCTTTATCATGACCAGGCTGCTCTAGCCTGGCACATGCTGGCCATTCGGCTGTTGGAGTCACTTCCTTGTCCTCCTCATGTCAGTGTGGAAACACACTAGCGTAGGACATGTCTGTCACCCAGTGCCCTTCTGGTGGGGAGGAAACCACCGCTCCCCTGCTCTTGGCCCAGTGGTTCCGTGTTGGGTGGGGCTCATCTCCACTCTGGCTCCAGTGGTGAGCGCCTGCCCCAGGCTTGGCCAGCGAGAGCCATGTTGATGGTCACATGCCCTGAGCAGGGCCAATGAGCATCAGTTCTGGAACTTTTGCTGGAACTATGGGAAAGAGACTTGCTTTTCTGCTATCATGCCAGGAACATGAAAGCCTGCTGCTGTTGTGGCCCTATTTACCTGCCTTGAGATTTGAGCCAACACAAGGAAATCAGATCCAAGAGATAGTGAGAGGCAGATTTCTGAGGACGTTGTTTGAGTTCCTGAATCCAGCTGCATCTAAAGCCCCGTGGACTTTGCAGTTTCTGAGATATAAATCTCTTCTCTGCTTAAGCCGAGGTATGCTGGGTTTTTGCCACATGGAACATAAAGAGTTCTGATAGTCCTCCAGTTGTTCAGGGACAGCAGAGGCCACCTTGGGGAGGAGTGGGAAAGTGCCTGTGGCGTGTCTCAGCTCCAGGACAGAGAGGCACTTCCTGTGCCCTTGGTGTTGCCTCTGCTGCCGCCTCGTGGAGTCTCTCCTGGGTCTGCTGCTCTTTCTTTTCCGTTAGCGAGTAGAGTCAGCGTGGCTCCCCAGGTGCTCCTTCACAGTGGGGACAGCCTCAGCCTCAGGCTGGCTTCTGCATCCCCCTAACCCCACCCCTCCTGCATTCCACGTGGAAGAAGTGCTAACGTGTGAAAGGGAGGCAGTCTTCACGATATGGAAGACAGTGGAAGTCTCCATTTATTTCTTTATTTCCGGGGACTCGTTTCCATGTGAAATCTGTCAGGAGAGCACACGTTGGGCGGAAGTTTTGGATGCTGCATTTGTTAGGATACTCCTTCAGCTACGTGCGACAGAGACCAAAAGAACAGTGGCTTAAATAAGATCCAAGTCTGTTTCCTTTTCCTAGAGAAGCCAGGGTTGGTGTGGGGCTGTTGCTGGGATGTCAGGGGCCCAGGAATCTTCCACCTGGCTGCCCCACTCTCCCTTGAATGTTGTCTGCGTCAGTTTTTGTACGGGTCTGCTCGGGCTGCTATAACAAAGTTTTAATATCATAGGCTTGGTGGCTTAAAAAGTAGAAATTCATTTTCTCACAGTTCTGGAGGCTGGAAGTCTGAGATCAAGGTGTCAGTAGAGCTGGTTTCTGAGTGCTGTGAGAAGCCCACCTATCTCGTCAAGCATCTGGTGGTTGCGGGAAACCTTTGGCCTTTTTCATGGAAAAATTGTCTTCCATGAAGACGGTCCCTGGTGCCAAAAATGTTGGGGACCGCTGCTCTAGCTCATGCCTGGTACCTTACTTCTTGGCCCTGTCTCCCCTGCCTTGAGTGACAACCAACATGGGCCCTCTCCAGGAAAGCCCTGGAATGTGGGCGCTGTCACTCCCAGACTCCCAACTGGGAAATGGAGGGCTGCCCCGTGCATCCCTGGACATAAACCCCAATCCAGGCGGCCGCAGCCCAGCGCCCACTGGGCTCTTGCTCTCTGCTCCACCCTGCCGGGATCCCTCTCCTGCTATGCTCCATGCTGGGCAGAGTGGAAACATTCAGAAGTTGAAGGCATAAATGTCAATTTAAAAAATAATTATTAATAGAAAGAAGACAAGATGGAGAAAAGCGCTTTTCTGGGCAGTCTGGCAGCGCAGCCCCTGCCCCAGAGCACTGGTTTCTAAGCGTTCCCGCCCACCTCTGCAAGCGTTGAATGAGAGCCCCTCCTGGCTGGAGCCCACCTGCTGCCCTGTTTCGTGGGGGTCTCTCCATGGCAGGGGTTTGAACCTTTCCGCTTCTTCTGAAGCCCGTGAACCCTCATTAGGATGTTTTTAAATGCATAAAAAACAAAAAAACATAAAGGTTTATGAAGAGCGAGACCCCATCTCTACTAAAAATAGAAAAAATTAGCCGGGCATGGTGGCGAGTGCCTGTAGTCCCAGCTACTCGGGAGGCTGAGGCAGGAGGATCACTTGAGCCCAGGAGTTTGAGGTTGCTGTGAGCTAGGCTGACGCCACGGCACTCTAGCCAGGGCAACAGAGTGAGACTCTGCCTCAAAAAAAAAAAAAAAATGATTATGAAAGAAATCAATTTGGGTCCTAGTGATGGATACGTGTTTTTTTAGTCATGTATCAAATGGCAAGATCTACTGGCAGGCTGAGTAACCACAGTGATTTTAAAGTAGTGATGAGAGTAAATGACATTTTGAGACATCTCTACCCATGGTGATATGAGATGAAAATGTGTGAAATTTCTATTGGTGACAAAGTCATAGCTCCTGCTGATACCGCTGGCTTTGTTGCCTACCTTCACAGTCAAAGAAAATGCTAAACTTCAGCTAAAATGGAATAAAGTAGCCATTTTTTCCTACTCAATATGTATGGACCCCCTAAATTTCTATTCAAGTATTTCTTGGGGGCCATTGGACCCAGGGCTAAGATCCCCTGTTCTATGGAAGCGTTAACTGAGATATGTCACCTTCTCAGGCCACATGGCCCACACCGGAGACTCTCTCCCTGCCTGGGTGGGTTCACTTAAGCCATTGAAGTTGGGGGCCCTGCCAGCATGCGTGGCTTGTGCTGATGTTCTGTGTCCAGACATGGGGAACAAGAGGGGAGTCTTGAGACATGTTCACCATGGATTCCGGGTGTTGCGGGGTAAGGACGGTGGGGCTGGAAGGTATTGGCCATCTCCTAAGGAAGGACTGGGGAGCATGCCCCTGCCCTGCAACTCTGCACTCAAAAAAGGCTTTTCTCCTGATAGGTGGCTTGGGCATGGTTTTGGTTAAGCTCTGAGCCCCAGGAGATCCCAAAGGGAGTGGAGAGATGTAGAAGGTGCCTCAGTGGGCTCGAGTTCTCCTGTGGATTAGGGGTAGGATCGTCCAGGAATGAGGTCTGGGGCTATTGCAGGGCTTCCTTTCCAGTGCCGACCCTGCAGCATCCTCGGTGGCCCTAGACAGCCGGGTGAGAACCTGGAAGAGGAAAAGAGGAAGGAATACTGGTTTAGCGGCTACTACAGGATCCTTAAACTTAGGCGTGTAAGAAACTACTTTCTGTTCCACGACCCAAGTTATTGCTGATTTTGGGCCTCTGCTCTGGCTACAACGGCAGAAAACTAAGTCCCATTGATTTTCCAGGTTTGTTGCCTTTTTCGGGGGTTGAGTCAAAGCTCTGGGGGCTGATAGGGGTTCCCACGGTGGTCTGCTGCTTGCTTGCTCTGCCTGTGGGGTCAGAAAACTGCCTGAGGCTCTGGCTCTGCCTGGGGACCCAGATCTCCGGGGGACAGGCAGAGTCTTTTCTGCAGGGCCACCCCAGCATGTCCACTTCCTCTTTGGGGTCTTTCTGCCTCCAGGGGGTTCTGTCTGGGGAGTGGGCCTAGGCCATTTTGCTCTTGAGTTTCATGACCTTTTTCTGCTGTCACCACTTCCTCGTGGGTCTTGATACTGTCCTCAGGGGCATCTGGCATTATCTATAGGCCAGGCGGACTCACAGGTGTTTCTCTCCTTTCTAGTCCCCTGCCTCCGTTGGATTCCTCTAGAAACAGGCCTTGAGACCAGAACTTGAGCACAGATAATTTATCTGGGAGGCCATCCTAGGAAGCACTCGCAGGGGAGTGGGGGTGAGAGAGGAAAGGGAAGGTTAGTGAGCAGGTTGCCACTGTGGGGGGGCCGGAGCTGGGAGACTGTAGAACACACCTCAGAGTGTTCCCATTCCCATCTGCAGGCTGAGGAAGCTGGGGTGTCTCTTCATCAACTCCCATCTGTTGTGGTTTGAAGGTGATCCCAGGGAGGCCTGACCCCAGCCTGCCCATGCATTGTCCTTGTATATCCTGTGCCCCGAAAAGCCCGTGGGCAGGGAATTGTAGGTGCTCCCAGTAGAAAGTTACAGGTGTGTTTTGCTAGGGAAGTGCGTGCAAAGGGGATATGGGCAGGGCACCGTCCACTCTACCTCCCTTTCCTGGGTGATGTATCCAGGTCCACAGGCTGCTTGAGAGGAAGGGGAGAAAACCTCTGCTACCTGTTAGAAACACCCTCCTGTGCACTGGCCTCCTTCAGGGCTCCCCCCGCCAGTTGTGCTCTCGTGCCTGTGTTTGGGGGTCCCTGGATGGAGCTCTGCAGGCTGGATGGGGAATAGTGCAAAGATGAACCAGATTTAGCCCTGGCTGGAGGTGACTGGGACAGGAAGAAATGAAACACTGAGACAGTATTTTACGTGAGACAAACTATTGTCCAGGCCACCAGAGGCAGACAAGAGTGCTGGGGAGCCTTCAGGAAGGAAGGCAGCATCTCTGCTGGGAGCCCGGAGGTGCCAGGGAGGCGCTGGCCTGTGAAGCCCAGCGGGGTTTGCAGGGTGGAGGGGGGTGAGGGCATCCCCAGTGGAAGGTGCAGGAACAGCAAAAAAGCTGTGGCTGCAAAGTCCAGGGAGGACAGGACTGGAATGGGGAGGGGGGCTCAGCCAGGGCACAGGAAAGGAGATGTCAACAGGCAGGCAGGCTGGGCCCAGCTCCACCCCGCTAAGCCCTAGGGCACTTCCTGCCACTGGTGCATGTCTTGGCTTCAGGGCAGCTCTGCTTGTGCCAGCTGCCAGGTGCTCCAGTTAGAAGCCACTACCCTCATGAGCTAGCGTGGGATCAGCTGCTTTGAGGCTCGGAGCTCTGGATGCCTTAGAGGTTTGTAAATAGCCAGATTAAAAAGCTAATTGCAGCGTTTCCCTAAGCCTGGCTCATCCCTGTCAGTGACCAGTTTTGTTTGATTTCTGGTGGGGGCTGTGGAAGCTGCAGAGATGGGCTCAGTGGGATCCCGGGCAAACCTGAGCCTCAAGGCATGGAGGGTGCCCTGCCCTGGGAGAGCAGGGATCTGACTTCGAGGGCGGCTTTGGCTATGCCCACCTGGCCTCTGTGCTGGGCAGTGACATTCACCCTCGAGTGCACTTTCCGGGAGCCTTTGGAGGAGGAGGGAAGAGCATTCAAGGGCACCAGCCAACTGCCCAGGGACTAATCGAGGGCTCAGCCTCCCTCAGCCCCCCACGCCCTGGCAGGAGGAGGAACAGGCTACAGGGCTGCAGAGCAGAGGTAGCAAGGCTCAGAGGCCACCAGCGCACTTCAATCCAGCCTGACCCTAGAGATGCTTGCTGACCTAGGTGGCTTTTGATCAGCATCTCAGCTCTGCCCCTTGGTCCTCCACTACCTCCAGCCCATCCCTGGGTGCCTGGCTCTGGGTCTCCTGTCTTACTCCTTCAACCTCTGTGAGTTCCCACAGCCTCCCAATCTCCCCACAGCCTGGTTTCCCACCCACCTTACTGCCCTGCCAGAGAAGCCTTTCCAAAACACACCACCCTGTGCCACTCTCCCAACCCCACCTTCAAGGGCTCCCGTTGCCTGAAGAATGCAGTTCCTCAGACTGACATCACAGCTCCCCAACTCTTGACAGGGTGTGGTGAAGCACTTTGGAATGGGGGCAGTGCACTTGGGCTTCTTGGTTTGAGTTCCAGCTCCACCACTGTGTGACCTTGGAAAGGTGCTTAACTTCTCTGTTTCCACGGAAATCTCAGTTTCCATGTCTGTGAAATGGGGATAATAATAATCCCTAAATCCTTGAATTTGTGAGGATTAAATAATTAGTACATGGAAAGCACTCAGCACAGTTCGTGACATGTAGCAAGTACTCAGTAAAATGTAGCCGCCATCTTGTTTCCCACTACCCTTGCCCCCACTGCCACCTAATATTTTGAGTCCTGACAGCCACCCTCAACTATCTCAATGACCCAAAGTGCTGTCAAGCTTTCCCAGTGCAGCCCTGTACTAGTTGTCTATTGTTGTGTCACAAATGAGCACAAACTTAGCAGCTTAAATCAATGAACATTTATCATCTCCCAGTTTCCGTGGGTCAGATGTCTGAGCATTGCACAACTGGGTCCTCTACTTTTGGGTCTCATGAGGCTGTAATCAAGGTGTCACTCAAGGCTGTGGTCTTATCTGAGGAAGGATTTGCTTCCTAGCTCACATAGCTGTTGACAGACTTAAGTTCCTTTAAGCTATAGGACTAAGGACCTGGTTTTCTTGCCACCTGCCAGAGGTCCCCGCAGGCTGTGAGCTGGAGGCTGCTGGAGGTCCTTGTGATGTGATGTCCCCAGCATGGCTGCTTGTTTCCTCACAACCAGTGAGGGGGAGACTCCAGCAAGATGTACACAACATTTTTATATAATGTAAGCATGTTATCATGTATACATAATCACACACATCTTGTCACCTTTCCTGCACTCTGTTTGCTAGAAGCAGGTCACAGGTTCTGCCCACACTGAAGAGAAAGGATCGCACAAGTCAACACCAGGAAGCAGGGATCATGGTGACCACCCGTCTGTCTCAGGCCCCAACTCTGCTCCTGCTCAGGCTGCTGCTGCCGGCTGGAAGGCTCTCTTTCTGTATTTCAAGGTCCAACTTGCTCCCTCCCTCCCACTGGGTTGGGTTCTGGAGGTACCAAAATGAGCAAGACGGTCTGGCCTATCGAGTTTTCCCTCCAAGAATCTCTCCCTCATCACCCATAACTCTCAGCTTATATGCATAATAGGACGTTTGTGCTATTGTCCCTGCGACAACATTGTGGTATTTGTGTAGACAAGTCTGTCTCACAGATTCAGGTTTCTTCTAGGGTCCCAGCCTCTACAAGTTCAAGGCTGAGTGTGGGTCAGGGTCAGGGCTTGGTCCCAGGCCAGGCATGCTGGAGAGGGACTGGGCTTGTGTTAGACTGGTCAATGAGAACGGATCAATCGGTTTTCAGAAACAAGCACAGGTCTTTTCAGAAGCCACAGTGAGCCTGAAGCTGTCAAGACCCTGGTTCTCTCCACGAACTAAGGTGGTTGCACTGACAGCTGCAGGTAGCAGCTGACAGCAGGGTTTATTTTCCATACTCTATGGAGCCAGCAAGAACTGGCAGGAAGCAACAGGAGTGAGTTAGGTGTGTCACAGAATGAGCTGTTGTTTCTTGCTGTCAAAGACCCATCCGGAAGGGATGAGAGGCAAACCCACCCTTCCAGGAGCCTGGTTCCAAGGTCTGGGTGCTCCTTACTGCCAGGGAGGAGTCAACAGCCTCTTTGTATTCCAGAGCTGGCACTTGGGAGGGATAGAGGTGTCCTACCGGGCTCCTGGAGGAAACAGGAGGAAACTGGATTGTCCAGGAAAAGGGAGGGTGGAGGCTTTGCTTTGAGGGTCTGGGTGGGGGTTGGTGACCAGACCCTGGGGTGCAAAAGTTCCTAATTCTAATTATGGATTTTCAATTTCTTTTTTCAACTGTCTCACGTATTTAAGGCTCTGTTATTTGGTATCTATACATTTAGGATTGCTATATATTTCTGGTGGATTGATCCTTTTATCTTTAAATAATGACCCTCGTTGTCTGTAGTATTTTTTTTATCTTGACGTCTACCTTATGTGATATTAATATAGCCACTTCAGATTTTCTTTGCCTTGAAATCCACTGTATCTGATATTAATACAGCCTTTTTTGGGCTCAATGTTTGTATGGTTTTTTCCACCCTTATAATTTTGAACTACTTTTGTCTTTGTATTTCTTGTAGGCAGCATATTGTTGTATCATCTGTTTAATCTGCTCTGCCAATATCTGTCTTTTTATTGGTGTATTTACATTAATTGATGATTTGCCATTTTATTATATATTTTCTGTTGTTCCATCTACTTCTCATTTGTTGTTTCTCTTTTCTTACCTTCTTATAGGTTACTTGAACTTTTGTTAGGATTCCATATTGATTTATTTATAGAGTTTTTTGAGTATATTGCTTTGTATAGTTTTTCTTCTAGGTGTAATTTTTCAGTACGTAAAAAATGTGCCACTTTCTCCTCATATTCATGGTCTCCGATGAGAAATTTGCTGTCATTTGAATTGGTATTGTGCCATAAGTAATGCATTGTTTTTCTTTGACTGCTTTTAAGATTTTTTTCTGTCTTTAGTTTTCAGGAGTTTAATTACAACATGTTTTGGCATGGGTTTATTTGGTTTCTATTAGTTGGAGCTTGTCAAATCTATAGGTTTATATGTTTTCTTAAATTTGGGAAGTTTTCAGTGATTATTTATTCAAACAATATTTCATTTCTATTTTCTCTTTCCTCTCCTGGCATTCCAATAGTATGAATATTATGTCTTTTGTGACTGCCCACGGGTACCTTTAAAAAAATTAATACATTTTATTTTTCAGAGCAGTTTTAGGTTCACAGAAAAACTGAATGGAAAGTACAAAGAGTTCCCACAAACCTTCTGACCCACACATGTACAACCTCCTCAACTATTGATATCCCCCACCACAGTGGTACATTTGTTATAATTGATGAATTTACATTGACATACCATTATTATTAATACCCAAAGTCCACAGTTTACATTAGGGCTCACATTTGGTGTTTTACATTCTAAGGATTTTGACAGATATATAATGACATATAGCCACTATAGTAGTATCATACAAAATTGTTTCATTACCCTAAAAATCCTCTGTGTTCTGCCAAAACTGCATAGTTGTTTTAAAATGATCACTATTAGTGTAAACAAGTCTTGTGCACTCTTCTCCAAAGTAACTTCTTATTGCTTGGTAAAATAATCTGTGAGGTATGTATATATAACCTGAGAAAAATCTGAAAAGCACACATTCATCTCAGCAGATTTATCTCTGCCAACATGAATCTTGGTAGTATATGCAAAAATGAGCTCAGAATTACACATGACTCTAAAAAAGAACCTCATGTTTTGAATTAGAATAAAGGCAAATCCATGCAGTATTTGTGAAAACTAGATCCAAGTCACATAGTGTTCTCAAAAGTCCCTATTTTGAGTTAAAGCAGATTAAAACAAATCCAAGCAGTATTTGTACTAACAAGCACAAATTCAGACAAATTTAGGTAGTCTTTGGTATCTAGACCTTGAATCCGGACCTTGGAACTGTACCTAGACCTTGGGCAGCATGCTGGTTTTTGTGAACCTGTGACCTCAATTCAAGACATTTTATTTTTTGTGGACTTAGAGAATGGATTGATATCTTTAATTTTGGATCTAGATCTTGGACCCAGACCTCTGATATGATCATGATATGAACTTGGATATGGACTTTGGTCCTGTACCTTGAAACTGGACATGGACTTTGGAATGGACCTGGGACTTCTACCTCCAAACTCATAGTTGGACCTCAGACCCGAACATCAGACCTGAACCTGGACATGACTATAGATGTGGATGTTGGACTGGGACTTCTGACTTGACCATCAGCATTGGACCTATAATTTGGACCTTGCTTCTGGACTTTGGTAATGGAATTCTGGCTATGTTACTGGACTTGGACATGTTCCTTGGACTTAGGCTTTGAACCGGGGCAAGGACTTCAAATGTATACATTATATCTTGAAGTTGGTCCTAGGACCTGTACCTCAAATGTGAACCAGAATCTGGATAATGGACATTTGGCCTGACCTCTAAATTTGGACATGGACTGTGAACATGGATGTGGATGTTGGACCTGGGCTTTGGACCTTTGAAATAGACCCTGACCTTGTATTAGCAACTTAATCTTGGACCTGAACTTTGTACTTGAAATATGGACCCAGACCTCAGACGTAGACTGTGGTCTTAGACAAGGGTCTTGGGCCAAGACCTAGTCCTTGAATCTGAACCTTGTACCTGGATTCAGACCTTGAACTGGTCCCTGAACCTTACACATTGACCTAGACGATGGATATGGATTTGGACCTTGGACCCAACCTAGGATCTCAACATTGGATTTGGGTTTGTCCAGGACCTGGGACTTGACCTTGGACCTTCTCCTTGGTCATGAACTTGGATTTGGGACTTTAATCTTAGGCCTTGACATTTATTTTTGATCTTGGAGCTTAGACTTGGGCATGATCTTGTTTGAAACTTGGTGCTAAAACTTGATCCTGGACCAAGACTGTGGGGTCAGGCTTTGGACCTGGATCTTAGACCCAAATTTTGACCTGGTTCTACATATTGAAACTGGATTTATGATGTGGATTTGAATTGGATCTGGGAGCTGGAACTTAGATCTGTATCTTGGACCTTAGACCTGGACCTCTAAACTTGGACTTGGACCTCAGACCTGGAATGCTGACCGGGACTTGGAACTGACTTGGGATGTGAATTTTGGACCTGGAATTTAGTCATGGATTTTTTTTTTCAGTTCTTTGGATCTGCCAGTATACCTGGAACTTGAACCTGGATCTGGATTTTATACTTACATATTAGTCTAAACATAGACTAAGACCTGGACCTTAGATCTTGTCCTTGACCCTCTAAAATGAACTTACATTGGAGCTGACCTTGGATCTGGAACTAGAGTCAGATCTTGGAAATCAATCTTGGGCTTTGGACCAGAACCTCAGTCCTCGATCTTGAACCCTGACTTCATACCTAGATCTTGGATCTAAATTTTGGATCTTGACCTCAGACTTTAAAATTTGTTTCTTTGATCTGAACTTACATCTTGAAATTAGACATGAATCTGGGCCTTGGGCCTGGATCTTGAACCTAGCTTTGATCTAGAGATTGAACCTGAACTTAGATGGGGAAATTAGACTTGAACATGGACCTCGGACCTGTATATGTATCTGGTCCTTATACCAGGACCTGGACCTTGGGCATCTGCATTGAATTTGCATTTGGATCTGGACTCAACCTGGAATTGGACTTGAACCTTTAAATTCAATCTTGGTCCTTGGACGTAAACCCAGCCCTGACCTTGACCAGAACCTGGACATGGTCCAGGATGTGGCTGTTAGAACTTTGATTTGAACCTGGGGCCTGGACCTCACACCTGGAACTTGAACTTCAACCTAGACCATGAGCAAAGACCTTGAACTTTGTTTTTGAAAATCAAACTGAAATTCAAACTGAACATTAAACCTTTGAACTTGACCTGGATGTTTGATTTTCACTTGGACTCTGATGGGAATGAGAACCTGCCATTGTACTTGGATTTGTCCTGGACCTTAAACCTAGACCTTGGACCTGGACCTGGTCCTTGGACCTAAACTTTGAACTTAGAATTCAGACTTTGAAATATAAATTGGACCCTGGGCTTTGACTTAGATTCATCCTGGACCTTTGACCTTGGATGTGGATTTTTCAGGACATTAAACCTGAACTTAGATCTGTTTATTGGTCAGGACCTAAAACGTGGACCTGGACTTTGATTTTACACCAGTCATTGACTTCATAATGTTCCTCTACCTTAAACCTGGAACTTTCACATGACTTTTTTTAAACCTTGATCTGGACCAGGACCTACACTTTGGAACCAGACCTTGGACTTTGGACTTTGACTTTGGTCTGGATAATTAACCTTGAAAATGGACCTCAGACCTAGACCTGACCTTAGAGATTGATTTTGGATCTGGACCTCTGATCTAGACATGTATATTGAACCTCAACATTGAACCTGGGTTTTCCTAGTTACTTGGATGTGACCTTAGAGCTGGAACTTGGATGTAGACCTATACCTTGGACTTAGACCTTGGACTTGGGCCTTGGACCTGGAACTCAGACATGGCCCTCTAACCTTATGTGTTGACTTTAGGCTTATACCACTGTCATGGACCAGGACCTGAATTTGTATATGAATGTGGAGTGTGAACCAGGGACTTGACATGGACATAGGACCTGGTCTTTGGACTGAGACTTGTATAGTTCCTTGTATCTGACCTTAAACCTGGAACTTGGTCTTGGAACTGGACCTTGGTCTTGGATCTTGGCCCTATATCTGGCTTTGGACCTTGGACCTAGAGCTCAGAACTGTGCTCTGCACCTGGACTTTGATCCTGAGCATTAGATCAAGAATGCTAACCTTAGACTTGGACTTCAACCTTGAATGTGACCTTTGGACCTTGTACCCAGACCTAGAACCAGAATCTTGGATTTTGCTTTGCATTGGATATTAGGCCAGATCTTAGACATGGAAATTGGACATGGACCTAGACCTTTTCGTTTGACTTTGGACCTGGACTTTGATGTAACTAAAGTTTGGACTTTGATTCAGATTCTGAGCTTGTTTTCTTTCTTGTCATGGAAGTATATCTGACTTTATTTAATTTTCAGTAAGAACATACTTTTGAGAGCAATATATGAGACTGGGCTTGTGTATACATTTGGGAAAACTGCTTGTTTTTTCAAACACTTATCTGATTCATCTTAATTGGCTCTAACGTTCAATAAGAAAGTTCTTTTGATAACAATATGTGATAATGGACTTTTTCACACAAACACTGTTTAGATTCACTTTAACTCACTCTAACTTGCAATAGGAACTTTTGCAAACTCTATGTGGTTCTTGGCTCATTTTGTGATAATGGAATTTTTCACACAAACACTGTTCAGATTCACTTTAACTCACTCTGACTTGCAATAGGAACTTTTGCAAACTCTATGTGATTCTTGGCTCATTTTCGCAAATGCTGTCAGGATTCTTCAGTGTAATTGAGAGGAATGTGTGTTTGTTTAGATTTTTGCTTAGATAATACTTAAGTTATTATGGTTTGTTTTACAAAGAAAGGGAGGTCCATGTCTGAGGTCTAGGTTCAAAGTCTAAATTCCGTTTCTGAAGTCCTGAACCTAGATCTAACACCAATGGTCTGGATCCATATCAAGTCTAAATTCTAGGCCTAAGGTCAGGACTAATATGAGTTCAAAGCAGGTCCAAGATCCAGGTCCAAAATCCATATTGAAATCTGAGGTCTAGGCCTAGATCCAATGCCAAAGTCTAAATCCAGGTCCAAAATTCAGTTTCATGATCCAAGTCCAGAGCAAATTTTCATGTGTTAAGTCAGCTCCTATGTGTGTTTCAAAGCAAGATCCAAGGTCTAAGTCCAAGATCCATATTCAAGTCTGAGATCCAGGTTCAAAGTCCAGTTTTTAAAGCCCAGGTCCATGGTCAGGTCTAATGATCTGGTCAAATCCAGTCTAAGGTGAAGGTTTAATGTCCGGATACAAAGTGTAAGTCCATGTCCAAGGTTAAGATCAAGGTTTATGGCCCAGGTTCAAAGTCCATGTCCATCACCCAGGATCTCATACCCAGATCTAGGTCTACAGTCAAATTTGAGGTCCTGGATAAATCCAAGAATAGCTTGAGGTCCAACGTCCAGGTCAAGTGTCATGTGGCTAGAGGTCTTATGTCCAGTTTCAAGGACTTCATTCAAGGTCAGTCCAGGTCTATGTCCAATGTCCAGGTCTGATGTCACTGTCCAATTTCTAGGTCAAAGGCCCATAGTTTATCCTTAGAGTCCAGGTCCAAGGTCTATGTCTGAGTTCTATATCTGAGATTTAAAATCTAGGACTTCTTGTTCTTCCCTGTGATGCAAAACAAACAAAAAATAAATAAATAAAATATAGGACTAATGTACTGGTCCTAGTTTCATAGTTTTATTTCAAGGTCCAAGTCTAGGTCCAGGTCTAGGTCTATGATTCAGGTTCTAAGTCCAGTTAAAATTCAGTTTCAAGGTACAGGTACAAGGTCAGTCTAGATTGAGGCATAAGTTCCACATCTAAAGTCATGATCCAATTTTCATTTCAAAGTTATGAAGTTTATTCTTATTCAAGATTAATATTCAGAGTTTCAATTCAAAATCCAGGTATAAAACTCAAAGTCTACAATGGAGGTCCAGGTCCAAGTTTCAAGGTTCTGTTCCAAGGCTCAGAATCTGGCTTCAGATGTAGGTCCAAGGACTAGGTGTGATATCAGGTCAAAGGAGCTTTCAAATTCTGGTCCCAGGTCAAACTAAACACCCAGGCCCCATTCCAAGAACAACGGTTCAAGTCTACATCTGAAAAACATCCAAAATTGAAATTTCTCTTCCAAAATCCAGGAGTAGATCTTGGTCCTGGTCCAAAGTCCAGGTCCAGGGTCCATGTCTACAGTCAGGTCTAATATCAAGGTCCATGTTTATGGTCCTGAACAAATCCAGTTCCAAGGGTCTAAGGTCAGGTCCAAGGTACTCATTAAACATAATGTTATTTTTCATCATATAACTGAACACAGTTGACCCTTGAACAACACAGGTTTTAACTGCATGGGTCCACATATATGTGGATTTTTATCAATAAACATACTGAAAAATTTTTTGATAATTGAGAGAATTTGAAAAAACTCACAAAGTATGTAGCCTTGAAATATTAAAAAATTTAAGAAAAAATATGTCATGAATACATAAAACATATGTAGATACTAGTCTATTTTATCACGTACTACCATAAAATATACACAAATCTATTTTAAAGAGTTAAAATTTATCAAAACTTACACACATACTTACAGACTGTACATGGTGCCATTTGTAGTCAAGAGAAATGTAAACAAATATAACAAAGCAGTATTAAATAGTAACTGCATAAAATTAACTGTGATGCATACTGTACTATTGTAATAATTTTGTAGTCACCTTCTGTTGCTATTGGGGTGAGCTCAAGTGTTGGGAGTAGCCACTTAAAATGCCATGTGATGCTAAGCATCTCTACATGAGCAGTTCGTCTCTCCAGTAAATTGCCTATTGCAGTAAAAAAGTGATGTTTTGCAGCTTTCACATATTTTTCATTGTGTTTAGTGCAACACTGTAAACCTTCAATAACACCATGGGACCCATACCATGCCACTAATGATGCTGGAAGTGCTCCAAAGCAGCAGAGAAAAGTCATGACATTACAAGAGAAAATTAAATTGCTTGATGTGTATCATAGATTGAGGTCTGCTGCTGAGATTGTCCTCCATTTAAAGATAAATCCGGTGTAAGGACCATTGTAAAAAAGAGAAAGGGAAATTCATGAAGCTGTTGCTACAGCAGATGCAAAAACCTTGGAGTTTTTGTGAAATAGCTTTTTATCTTCTATTGGAAATGCAACTTTTATATGGGTACAGGACTGCTGTAAGAAAGGCATACCTATAGACTCTTACGATTAAAGAAAAAGTGAAGTCATCATGTGACAATTTAAAGCAAAAGAGAGGTGAAGGATCTAAAGCTGGATAATTTAATGACAGCGTAGGATGATTTGATACTTTTAGAAAGAGATTTGGCTTAAAAATTTCAAAATAATGGGAGAATCAGTTTCAGCCAACCAAGAGGCAGCAGATAAGTTCACAAATGCCATTAAAAAAATCATTGAGGTGAAAGGATATCTGTCTGAATGGGGTTTTAGTGCAGGTGAAAGTGCACTATTCTGAAAAAAAATACCACAAGGGATATTTATTAGTAAGGAAGAAAAGCAAGCACCAGAATTTAAAGGCAGGAAGAGATAGGCTAACTCTATTTTGTGCAAATGCAGTTGGGTTTATGATCTGGACTGCCCTTATTTGTAAAGCTGTCCTTTGGCCAATCTTCAGAGACTTTGAACGATTGTCTGCTAATTTTGGTAAGTTTAATAGATGTTTCTCTGTGGGAGTAGTTTCCCAGGCTCCTCACACTGCCATCCTATTGTAAGGTTCTATAGTATATGTTAAGCTGTATAGTAATAGCACTAGAAGGTATACTGTGATAAATGAAAGAAATATACTATTAATATAAACACCAAAGCAAACAAAAATAACACAGCAATGAGCTAACCAAGAACTATTAAATCATAAAAATGCTTAGTAAAAAAGGTAGAAATAGAGGAAAAGGGTAACAAGGCACAGAATGAAACAAATAAAAACCCAACTTTTTTATATTTCTATTAAATATAAATGGTCTAAGAAGATCAATTTAAATGCAGAGATTGTCAGACTACATTTTAAAAAGCTGCCTATAAGAAATCTCTTTAATTAAAGACAAAAAGGTTTTAAAGTTAAAAAATGGAAAAAGATATACCATGCTAATAATCAAAAGAAATATCAGATCAAGTTGATTTCAGGGCAAAGACTATTAGCAGGGATAAGGAAGATAATTTTATGATGAAAAGGGGGTCAAAAAATCCTAACCATTTATGTTCCTAATAATAGAGCTTCAAAATACATGAAGCAAAAACTGAGAGAACTGCAAGGAGAAGTAGACAAATCCACAATGCTATTCAGAGATTGTAACATCTGTATTGGTTTTTTATTGCTGCTGAAACAAATTATCCCAAACTTAGTGGTTTAAAACAACATATATTATGTTATGGTTCCTTATGTCAGAAGTCTGATGCAGATGTCCCTGGGTTAACATAAAAGTTTGCCAGGCCTCATTCCTTTCTGGAGGCTCTAGGGGAGAATCTGTTTCCTTGTCTTTCCCAGTTCATAGAGGCCGTTAGTATTGCTTGGCTCATGCTCCCCTTCCTCCATCTTCAAAGACTGTAATGTTGCATCTCTCTGACATTTTTTCTGACCACATCTGAGAAAGGCTCTTCTTTTTTAAGGACTCATGTGATTATATTGAGCTCACCTTGATAATTCAGGATGCTGTCCCTATCTTGAGGTCTGTAACCTTAATCACATCTGCAAAGTCACTTTTGTCATGTGAAGTCAAAGGTACCATTCAGAGGTCAAGACTCAAAATCTGAGTTTAACATCAGATTCAGGGTCCAGTACCATACTAGGTAAAAGATCAACGTCTGATTTTCAAGTCCAAAGTCCAAGTACAGGTCCATTGTATAGGTTGTAATCCAAGGTTAAGGCCAAGTTTACGTCTGAAGTCCAGGTCCAAGACCTAGGCACAAAGTCCAATTCTAGGTTTGAGGTCAAGATTCAAGGTCAATGTCCAAGGTTCACTTCCAATGTCCAGGTCCATATTTGGTCCAAAGTCTATGTTTAGATCTGAGTTCCAGGTCCAATATCCACGACAAAGGTCAAGGCCAGAATCAGTTCTGAGGTCTGAGGTTCAGGTCCAAGGACCAAATCCAAAGTCCACATTCACTACAAAGGTCCAAGGAACAAGACCCAGGTCTAGGTCCATGTTCTGGATATAAGATCAGATCCAAAGATCTGGAAAATCTCCATCCAATATAGGCCACAGTCCAAGCCAAGAACCATGTCCAAGTTTAGGTCTGAAGTCCAGGTTCTGGGTCTATATCTTAAGTTATAGGTCCAAATCCAATGTTCTGTCTCAACATCTAGTTGAATGGGACTTTGAACGTGAACATGTACATGGACCTGGACTTTGGAACAGAACCTTGAACACTGGCTCTGGCCCTGACACTGGATATCTGACTTGCACCTGGGACCTAGACATTGGAACTAAACCCTTAAGAATACACCCTAAGGTAATCTGTGGCCCTTTCACCTGCATCTTAAATGAACCTTCTAATATCTAGGCTATTCATTCCTTAATCTCTCCTACTTCAAAATGCTTGTTCTCAATCCTGCCTTTGCTATTTAAGTCCTGTGTTCACACCCAGACTTTACCACTGCCAATTAACTGCAACTGCTACAATCTTAATGTCAACATCCCACTTTCCGACCACCATCTGCTAACTTTCTTGCTCACATCCTTCAGCAACAATTCTTTTGACCTTATCAGGATCTTCAATCCGGCTGACCCCACCACCTCTTTGTTGCCTTTTACATACCCTCCAGGTCTTCACTTCCATTCTTACCCAGCCTAGTTTCCAGGGTCAGTCATTATAATCACTCCCTCGCAGATACCCTCAACTCCCTCCCCCTACTTTTACTTCAATGTATCCACTAAGCTAAAGAATAACCTTGGTCAAACCCACCTAGCCACTTACCATGTGCCCATACAGCTCCATGTGGCTGGAGAAATATGCATAACATGCTACTAATCTACTGTATTGTCCCAGTTTATCTCTCTTGCCAATTGCATGTTTTCTCTCTTCAAACCTCAAACACCTCTCACCCTCACTCTCAGCTGATGACCTCACCTCATACTTCACTAAGAAAGCTGAAGTAATCAGAAGAAAAAATTCACAGGCTCCTGCCCCACACCCACCAACATACCTGTTTGCATCTGAGCCCATAAACTCTAGCTCCTGTCTTGTTGCTAACAACGAACTATGTTCGTATCGAGTGCCAACTCCTCGCACGTGCGCTAGATCCCATTCTGTCTTGCTTTCTAAAATATACTGCTTCAGCCGTTCTTCCCTCTCTTTCCTGCATCATCCTTTCTCTTTCTACTGAATCTTTTTCATCAACATCCAAACCTGCTGATTTTTCTCTTGTCTTAAAAAAATCATCTTTTAATATAAAATTCCCTTCTATTTACAGCACCATTTCTATTCTTCTCCTTACAGAAATACTTGAGTCTTCTGTGCTTATGCTTTGCAGTTTATCTCCTTTGAATCTCTCCTGCACAGCTCCAATCAGGTTTTTGTCCCCACCACTGCACTCGGACTGCTCTTGCCAGGATCTCCGTTGGCTTTCATGTTGTTACAGCTATTGGTCAACTCTCAGGCTGTATTCTATTAATACTTGATCTACTATCAACATTCTACGCAATACCCCACTCTTTTCTTTTTGAAAACCTTGGGAGAAGGCCGGGCGCGGTGGCTCACGCCTGTAATCCTAGCACTCTGGGAGGCCGAGGTGGGCGGATTGTTTGAGCTCAGGAGTTCGAGACCAGCCTGAGCAAGAGCGAGACCCCGTCTCTACTAAAAATAGAAAGAAACTATCTGGCCAACTAAAATATATATAGAAAAAATTAGCCGGGCATGGTGGTGCATGCCTGTAGTCCCAGCTACCCGGGAGGCTGAGGCAGTAGGATCGCTTAAGCCCAGGAGTTTGAGGTTGCTGTGAGCTAGGCTGACGCCACGGCACTCACTCTAGCCCGGGCAACAGAGCGAGACTCTGTCTCAAAAAAAAAAAAAAAAAAAAAAAGAAAACCTTGGGAGCTCATACTGAGGGGGCAGACCTGGTCTACCTCAGGTGGAGGTACTGACAGAAGGACACTGGATGCCATGACACAAGGGCAGATGTGCACAGTACATTCCACAGGTAATATCCTAGACAGAAAATCCACAAATAACAAAAAATGCCTTTGCTGACAACCCCATCATTCTTAAGGGCAAATTTCCCATCTAGATCAATTGGTTTCATCAATTAGTCTGCCCAAATACTAAAAACAAGACTGTATGTTCCACAGACTGTAAGTTTTTTCTTTTATAAACCTTTCCTTTGCTTTTTTACATGATCAATCTCCCTTGGTTACAAGCAAATTTTCAGCTGTGCTCTAACTAAACATTTCTGCTTACTCTTACCAATTTTTGGAAGTTACTGTTTAAGATACTGCTTTCTTTTGAGCTGATCAAATTATGAGCCTGAAAGTGCCCTCTTTGGTCCTTTGGGTCCTGGCTCACCTTCTTCATCATCTCTGCAAAGTCCCACTGTTTGGTAACCAAACTCTTTGGCTGTTGCACACTGAGCATGGCTCTTGGCTGTGTCTGGTTCTATTCTGATTGTTTTGCACATGGCCATTCTATTCTCTCTGTTAGTGGTGACAAAGTGTTTGCTGTACAATATATATATTTTTTTACTTTCTGTCTTAAGGATTCTGATATCTTCTGCATTGGGGGTATTTGCCTATTATCAGACCACAAAACTTTGATTCTTTTTGTTTGAGACAGAGTCTCCCTCTGTTGCCTGGCTGGAGTGCAGTAGCGTCATCATAGCTCACTGCAGCCTCAAACTCCTGGGCTCCAGTGATCCTCCTGCCTCAGCCTCTCAGGTAGCTGGGACTATAGATGCACATCACCATACTTGGCTAATTTTTTCTTTTTTTAGTAGAGAAGAGCGTCTCACTCTTTCTCAGGCTGGTCTCAAACTCCTGAGCTCAAGCGATCCTCCTGCCTCAGCCTCCCAGAGTGCTAGGAATATAGGCAAATCACTTATGTACTTCTATATTATAAACT
This sequence comes from Lemur catta, assembly GCF_020740605.2. Taxonomy (NCBI): domain Eukaryota; kingdom Metazoa; phylum Chordata; class Mammalia; order Primates; family Lemuridae; genus Lemur; species Lemur catta. The sequence continues at coordinate 44,162,424 of NC_059145.1, forward strand.
ATTTGTCTTTTTGTCTGTTACAGTTTGGGGCACTCCACAACTGTGCTTAGGTTCAGTAATTTGCTAGAAGGACTTGCAGAACTCAGCAAAGCTGTTATATCCATGGTTACGGTTTGTTACAGTAAAAAGATACAGATTAAAATCAGCATGGGAAGGCCAGGCACAGTGGCTCACGCTTGTAATCCTAGCATTCTGGGAGGCCAAGGCGGGAGGACCACTTGAGCTCAGGAGTTCAAGACTAGCCTGAGCAAGAGGAAGACTCCATCTCTACTAAAAAACTAGAAAAAAATAAGCTGGGCAATGAAAAATAGAAAAAAAAAATTAGCCAAGCATGGTGGTGCAAGCCTGTAGTCCCAGCTACTCAGGAGGCTGAGGCAGGAGGATCGCTTGAGCCCAGGAGTTTGAGGTTGCTGTGAGCTAGGCTGATGCCATGGCACTCAAGCCTGGGCAACAGAGTGAGACTTTGTCTCAAAAAAACAAAAATAAATAAAATGAATAAATAAAAGTCAGTCTTATAAAAAAAATCAGCATGGGAAAAGCACACAGGACAAAGTTCAGGAGAGACCAGGCATGGAGCTCCCAGTTGTCCTCGCCCAAAGCAGTCAGGTGTTCAGTGTTTATTTCTCCAGCAACAATATGTGGCAATATACACAAAGTATCGCCAACCAGGGAAGCTCACCCGAGCCTCAGTGTCCAGAGTTTCTATTACGGGTCAGTCACATAGACACGGTTGACTACGTTGGTCACTGACATAAGTCTGTAGCCCTCTAGATGTCCAGCTGATACCACGTGGCCTAGGGCTCCCACCTGAAATCACATTGTTAGTATAGACTCTCTGATGGCTCAAGGCCCCTAGATAAACAATGACACTCTTATCAGGCAGGACATTTCAAAGGCTCAGAGGTTACCTTCCAGCAGCTAGAGGCAAAGGGCCAAATCCTTCTTTAGACAAGGTTAATCCTTTATTTCCCAACTGTTGATAGCATCCTCTCTGTTATTTGCTTATCTGTGCAGCCGTGTGAACTTAAATCACTACCAAATAGAATTCACCCCCACCTCACACCAAACATCCTGAAATGAACAATAGCCCCGGATGAAGAAATATCACAGTAAATGCACCTTTAAGAACCTTGATATTTCCCTGCACTTCCTTTGTGGATCTCCCCTAACTTACTGGCGAGTTTATGCTGAGACCCAACAAATCGTGCTCATTTTCATAGCTGATGACCATTTACCCGTCTATTATATGTAGTTACATGTTGTTGTCTTTCTTATTTCAGAAATGGAAACATCTTGGTCCTTTAGGTCATTACTGCCTACCAGCTAAAGGCTGGAAAGAGTTGCACTTTGAGAGTGAGAGTCTAAATCATTCTGGTCTGGGCACTGAAAGCTGTCTCCTCGTTGAGAGCCTGGCAAGACCTGGATGAGCACCTGTTTTTTGGTTTAGAACCTAAACTCAAGTGGTCCTCCTGCCTCGGCCTCCCAGAGTGCTAGGATTACAGGCGTGACCCACCACGCCTGGCCTTCCCATACTGATTTTCATCTGTATCCTTTCACTATAACAAACCGTAACCATGGATATGACAGCTTTGCTGAGTTCTGCAAGTCCTTCTAGCAAATCACTGAACCTAAGCATGGTTGTGGAGTTCCCTAAACTGTAACAGACAAAAAGACAAATAGCACCTGTCTTTTAGTTTAGAGGCTCAGATCGCAGTCCTGGCTGTGATGTCTGTTTGTGTGTGAAGACCTCAGAAGCTCCAATAAGGCAAAGAGAGTAATTGACTTATAGGTGTCAGTACTTGCTTTTGACTGGGGGTGGTTTTTGTTTTTTGTCTTTTCTGAGACAGAGTCTTGCTCTGTTGCCTGGGCTAGAGTGCCATGGCATCAGCCTAGCTCACAGCAATCTCAAACTCCTGGGCTTAAGCAATCCTTCTGCCTCAGCCTCCTGAGTAGCTGGGACTACAGGCATGCGCCACCGTGCCCGGCTAATTTTTTCTATATATATTTTTAGCTGTCTATATAATTTCTTTCTATTTTTAGTAGCGATGGGGTCTCGCTCTTGCTCAGGCTGGTCTCGAGATCCTGACCTTGAGCGATCCTCCCACCTCGGCCTCCCAGAATTCTAGGATTACAGGCATGAGCCACTGCGCCTGGCCCCTTGACTGAGGTTTTAACAGAGAGACTTCCAGTTCTCTGTGTCTGTAAATGAGGAAAAGTCCTCCTCTCTTTCTGTGTGAGTGTAGTCCTATTATGGCTGTGGCCACTTCTCTTTAGGGGGAAGAATTTTAGACATTAATTGGTCATTTGTCATTTGTGTGCACCTTGGACATGCCTAATTCATACAGCCAATCTACCACCACAGGAAGGAAATGTATACAAAGAGTTACAAAACTGAAATTGGTTTTTCATGGTGTTGAGAGCAGCAAGCTATAGCTTCTAAGTAAGATTAACCGATTTGTACAAGAACTTTACAAATGAGCCTAAAGTGTGTATTCACAAGTTTAAATTCCAGCTGGAATGGAAATGCTAGAAATAGATCATTGTATTTGGCTTGCCCAGAAATTCATGGATGCCCTCTACCCCAAAGCCTAAGTTTTGAATACATCATTTTTTGCCTTCTCCTTTCTCTTGAATATGAAAAGTTTTCTGAGCAAACGAATTAGTATATCCTTCCCTCCCTTCAGAGGAAACCAACAAGTTAAATTATAAACTCTCTTAAATTTAAAAAGTTCATTGAGAACAACACGTGGCTACTTAAATCCACCATTTATTCCTGACTATAGGCCAAACAGCAAAGGGAACACTCAAGCTGCAGACTCAGCACATGACATCACAGAGCATCTTCATTCATTGGCTAAAACAGTCCTGCAGTAGAACTATTCTAGCCTGTTCTCTAGCCAGCCAAAGGGATGTGTGTGTGATAGCTAATGCATCTTGTAATTCCTGGGTGACCACTAAAGGGAGAAGACAATCAACTGGGAGAAAAGGACACTTGGTTTTCTAACGTTGGCCAACCCAGTCTATGGCATATTGCCCTGAAGGTGCCTGATCTCGCCTAATGTTGGCCAACCTGATCTGTGGGATTTAGTCTCTTGGTGAAAGTCGGGCTGATGAGGAAACTGGATAATGAAGTGGGTGTTATGTTTTTCTCTTGGTATTTGCAAGTATATTCTTTCTTGCCTTACTCTGCTGTTTCATCTCTTGGTGCTTAAACATTTCTATACAGCTGTTAACCCAAGCCGACATCCAGCTGATGGTACCACATCAAAACGAAACTGGGTCCCTGTGGCTTTCTAGTTTTGGGGGGAGCTCAGATTGACCAAAAGGAAGACCGAGAAGTCACATTGGGGGCTTGGAGAGATGACCTGGCTGAGCCAAGGTGGAGACACTGGCAGAAAGACCCTGGCCACCGAGATAGAGGCAGGTGCACCAGCTGCACTGCAGCAGAGACCTGTGGGCTTCTCAGACGCCTCACAAAGAACCGAACTGCCTTCCCTAACTCTGCCAGCATTTTGAAGGGCATACTGCCTTCCCTGGGTGTTTTCAACCATCCTACTCGAGGACAACAATCAAGGCTCTGCTCCACAGGCTGTTGGTGAGTTTTCCTTTACAAATCCTGCTTTTGCCTTTGTTTAGAGTGATGATTTACACATGGTTGCTCTGTCTGGTACATGAATACATTTTCAGCTGTTCACAAAGTTAATGTCTCTAAGTTATTCTTTGGCATACTTTATTCATTTGGCTTTTAAGCCTCTCTGCTCTTTTGATTTCTATCTACCCCATTTGGATCCTCTTTCTTGGGCTCTTTTGCTAATTCCTTCTCATCTCCCTGACTTCTAAACATTGCCAGTGTCCCTGGGTTCAGTATTTGGACCACCTGCCTTCTCCATCTATATTCATTCATGTTTATCTCCTCCAGACTTACAGCCCCAACTACCTCTGTATATATTTAATAATTACAACTCCCAAATTTATGCCTCCAGCCTAAGCTCTTCCATGATTACCAAACGTGTCTCAGAAGGAATCTGAAATCTCATTGGGTAGATATTGTGAGTACCCTATTGTGGCGGTCAGGAGTTCTCCCTGGTTATGCCTTGGTTCTGCTCACAGAGAAGTTATTTCTTCTCCATTATCCTTCTTGGCTAATCTGAGGTGGGAGTTGGGAATATATTCTTGTAGGCTGCATAGATGTCTTACCCTACTTCCTGCTGAATAAAGAAAGTTGGGGGACCAGGGGTCAATCACAGGATTCTTCTAGTCCAGGATCATTTCTTTGGCAGTTCAAAACCTTAGTGAATTGACTGTCTGTCTGGTCCTGGTCAGTTGCATGGACCTGCAACCATGAATGCAGTTCTTTCCAAGACCCAGTTCTCAGGTTCACCATATTCTTTGCTTTTTTCTCCAGCTCCCTTCCCTCTCCCTCGTTCTCACTCCGAAGAGTGAGGGTACCAGACTTCTATGGAAAAGCTCTATTATTAATCTGATTTTTGTCAAGAGTCTGAGTTTTAGCAGATTTTGTACTCAAAGGCTTTCTCAGCGTTGTAAGTGGAATCTCTAAGCAGTTGTCTTTTTCAGTATTGTGAGGCCCTACATTCCTATATTATCTCTATTTAGTTTTATTTCTGATGGCAAATGAGTCCCAAAGTGCTTCTTTTTCTTGTAATATCTGGCCACTGAGGTCAATGCCAACTGATACCATTATTTCATTTCCAACCTTCTGCTAGAGCCACTAGTTTATTAGTTACATGATCTACCTCCCAAATTATTGCAGGTGAGAGTTTTCCCAAAGGTTTTGCCATGACATAACTTGGCATATTATCTTTCCAGGCTTCTGTATCAGTTTTCTTGACACTGTTGTCTGACTGTTAAGCCATTTCTTAGGTTTTTGTTATAGCAGTACCTCTTTATGATACTAATTTTCTGCATTAGTCAGGATCAGCTAGGTTATGCTGTAGTAACAAAAATCCCCCAAATGTCAGTGATTTAACACAACAAAAGGCTATGCATACTGGCAGATGGGATGGGAGACTGCTTCACAGTCATTTAGGAACTGAAGCTGACTGAGGCACCATCATTTTGTAGTTACTATATCTGGGACCAATGGCCAAGAAAGGAGAGAGACTGGAAACTTCTACATGAGACTTTTTCACTGCCTCGGCCCAGGAATGTTACATGTCACTTCTGTTCATATTTCAGACTGTTCATATTTCATAGGTCAGAACTAGTCATATGATCCCAAAACAATTACAAGGAGGCTGAGAAATGCAGTCTTCTCTAGATATTATCTACCTCATTTCATTGCACTGGCGGTAGCCCTACAGTCTGTCCTCAACACAGGCTTTGGTTTTATTATTATTATTATTTCTTGTCTTTTATTTACTGCTATATCCCCAATGCTTGGTACATAGTAAGTGCTTAATAAATATGTAATGAATGAATGACTAAACAGACTAAAGTTTCTTAGCTGAATGTAATGGGGTGGGGGGAGGGAAGAAACCACCAGGTCCAAGCACCCATGGGCACATTGGAGAGTTGGAGTTGAAGGTGTGTGACCTCCAGGAGGTGGGTGGATGTGGACTAAATACATACCTAGGGAGCTGGGGTACATAATCCCTTCTCAGGGAAAGGCGCTAAGGCCCTCCCTGGATATGTCAGGGCGTCAAACTTACAGCTGGGATGGTGCCATCCTGTCTGAGATCCCGTAAGCAAGGATGGAATCTCAGCCTGCCAGCCTAGGATCCTGTCCAGAAATGGTCCCAAGGTGGAAACTGAGTTTTCCATGAATCACTGGGCCAGGGTTGCTGGTGTGTATTGGGCCCAAATTACTAATTTCATTCGTGGTCTGGGATCCTTGAACCATGAAATCAATTTAAAAACTGATTCTGAGAAGACTTGCATGTGAATGTTCTTAGCATCTTTATTCATAAGCTGCAAACTGGAAATAAATATTTATAATAGGAAAATGGATAAACAGTTTGTGGTATAACATCATACAACGGAATCCTACCAGTGATAAAAAAGAACAAACTACTGAAACACACAAAAACATGGACAAATTCCAAAAGCATTATTTAAGTGAAAGAATTCAGACATAAAAAAGCACATACTATATGAGTTCATTATGGGAAGTTCTAGAACGGGCAAAACTCGTCAGGGAGTGCTTCCTGGCAGGGTGTGGAGACTGGCTGGGAAGCTGCCCAAGGGCACTTTCTGGAGGGATGTAGACATGCCATGTGTGATCAGGGCGGTGGTTACATGGGTGTGTATGGGGTCAAAACTTATTGAAATGCATCTTATTGACATAACAGACACATTTATAAAAAGTCATTAGAAAATAAAAAGTTGATTTAAGGAGACAAAAATAAAATAGATTCTAAGCTGGTGAACTCAGTGGGACCTGGGCAGAGGTAACCGCAAAACTGCCGAGAGCCGACACTGTTGGTTGTGAACCCACCTGTCTTGTTCAAACCCCTCCTCGTGGATTTGACCCATCACCAGCTCCAGGCATGGGCAGCCCTAATGGTCCAACCTTGAGCTCACTCCTCTACTGGTGACTGGTTCACAGAAAGACGTGTGACACAATTTGGGCCAATGAGAAGCCAGAAGTCTGTTGGGCATTCCTCTTGGGACAAAATTTCCATACTTCTGTAAAAGGAAATTAAATGGGATTTTTTTTCCATCTCAGTTTCATCTGAGGACCCAAATGGGTCAAATTCTCACTTTGTCATCTACCAGCTATGTGCTTCAGCTTCCTCATCTTTAAAGTGGGGATAACAATAGCAGCTTTGCTTGACATTGTTGATTTACTCATTTTGTTACAAGTAATTTTTTGAGCGCTTGCTGTATGCCAGGAATTGTTCTAAGGGCTGAGGAATATAGTATTGAACAAAACTGGTGGCATCTCCACTATAAATGAGACAATGAAGGTAAAATCCACAATAGCATCCAATTCACAGTAGTGGAAGTTAAAGGATCATTTTCAAAAACTGGTAAACTCGCAACTCTTATATAGATATAAAAATGAACACATCATAGGAATTTTATGTACCTAATTAATGAGAGAACTGTAAAAATGTCACAGATCAAAAGAGACTCTAAAGAACAGATACATTTATAGATAGATTAAGAATATTAAAATGAATGTTCAAATGGATGCAAAACTGGCTTTTCCGTAGAAGACTGAACAGAATTTATTTACATGTCTCTAGGCAAGAACAATTTTGCATTGCTATCAGTTATCTACGAAATACACAGCTGCAAATTAGCTTCCATAGAATTAGGATCAGCTAACCCAGACCAGTGTGCTCCAAACAATGCATAGTTTTCCACTGAAGTGCAAAGTTTTCAGTTCTGTTGGCCAAGTGGGTTTCCTGTATAAACTCAAAGAACTTCTCTAATTGTGAACCCAAAAGTGCACAGTGTCAGAGGAGCTCTGGGTGTGGTGGAGGCACATGCCAGGGGCTGCAGAGTAGGTTATCAGGGCAGGCTTCACGGAGGAGTTGATGCTGGCGTTGTGTTGAAGGACGCGTAGGTATACACCTGGCAGACAGCAGGGAGGAGAAGGGCACACCAGGAAGAGGAAACACATCAATAAAGGCAGAATTAGTTACAAGTAATAGAAATAGACATGAGTTTGTTTAAGCAAGAAGTGGGGATTTATTATATGGTCACAGGGTGTCTCATGGGCCTAGAGGCAAGGATGAAGGAGTGCCTTGGAATGATCTGGAAGCAGGGACCTGGGAGCAGTGGTATGGGCCCCCATTTTCCACCTTTACTCCTCTTTGCTTAGTTGTTTCTTGCTCTTGTCAAAGATAAATCAGGACACTAGTTGGAGCAGTAATGATAGACTTCATTTAGCAAATAACCATTGCGATGGGAAGAGGATCCAACTGAACTGAACTCAACCTCAGCTTGTGCAGAGCCGCCTGAGCATTTTAAAGGGGTAATAAGGGAGTAGAGATGGGGAACAAGCTCGAGGGCTTGAGCAGAGACTGGGTTTGTTAATCCTGTGTGTGTCTCCTACAGGAGAAAACAATGCAAGTTAGAGCCAGGTACCCTGAGTCGGGAGAGAGAGCGCCCAGTGTTCGCATTTCAAAGAGATGGCTCTCAAGTCCTTGAGAAGACAGTTCTGAGTGGTGGAAGATCTACATTTTAAAGGGGGAGAGAAAGATTTCCAACTTAAGCTTTCTGAAGTAGCTGCTCTAAGTGGTGGGGGGCAGGGGTTTGGGTGCCTGTCTATTGTTCCAGGTTTGGGCTGGAACAAAAGTAAGTTCTCCTGGCAGCAGTGAGCTTTCTTAGGTGGGCACAAGAAGGTGGGTAGGGTCATCCTAAAGATGATGTAGCCTTGAGTGGTTAGTGTTTGTTCAAGTCTTTCAGCGTGGAGGTGGACAAAAGCATTTGTGCTCAGAGTCTACAGTTTTTAATAGGCCAAAGTTGAGGGCTAGTTGAAAAGAGGGCTCAGAGGAGCCTGTCTAGAGTTTGGTCAAGAAGACCAAATGTTGTCACTCTCTCCCCACAGACTGGCCCCCTTTGTTTTCGAGTCCATGTGGTAGAACGGGGCTGCTTTAGGCGAGTTCCCTGGAGGCAGAGCCTGGGCTGGGGATGTGGATCATCTGTCGGGGCGGGGCTCTCAGGTGAAGCTTGTGATGGAGGGGAGCAGCATGACGGGGAAGGAGTGGGGTTGAGCAAGGATAAAGCCTGCCCCAGTGGAGGGGTCTTTGGGATGTGAATCTACTGCAGAATTGTTGTGCCTCGAGGGCTGTCGGCTGGGGGCTGCCAGGCTGTGCAGCAGGAGATTTTCCCGAGTAGGGGTAGAGTTGGCATGTTAGCAGCCAACACAGCACATGTGAGATGGGTGCACCTACCCTGATAGAGGGATCTGGCCTGGGCACCCACAACATAAAGTTTCGAGCTGCCACCTACACCTCCTTTGAGATCCCAGCCAATCTGAGCTTGGAATCTCTTACATCTGCGGTCCCCAACTCCCTTCCGGGTCAAGGACCGCTGCTGGTCCATGGCTGTTAGGAACTGGGCCGCAGAGCTCCGCTCCTCCCTCCCCCCAGCTTCACCCCCCATTCCCCCACCCCCGTGGAAAAATTGTCTTCCATGAAACTTAGGAATGGGGCTGCACAGCAGGAGGGGAACAGCAAGGGAAGAAGCTTCATCTGTATTTACAGCCACTCCCCATCTCCGCACTGCCCTCCCCAACCCCTGTCCGTGGAAAAATCATCTTCCACGAAACTGGTACCTGGTGCCAAAAAGTTTGGGGACTGCTGTCTTACATCAATTTAATATTTTGAGGGTGGGAGCTCTCTGATTATTAGCCCCACTTCAAACCAGTCCATTATGGTCTGCGGGCCAGGCCCACTTGCCCACTCTTGTGGACAGTAGGGGTGGTGGCAGGCATTTTGCTAAGATGCCAAGGCCCCAGAGGCACCACTCATGTTGTAGTCTATGTGGCTGTGGCCTGGGGATGCCATTCACACAGGACACAATGTGTAAGGTACCCTGCGGTGGTATCATGGGGTCTTTAGTGGCAGGGGGTGAAGGGCATTTCCCAGACAGGAGGCTGGGCACATCAGCAGGACCCAGAGCACAGAGGACTTTGTCCTCCTCAGTAAGGCTTTTTACCCTCACTCTTCCACCCAAGGGGGGGAGTTGGCAGAGAATTGCCAGCTGAGGACAAAACTAGAAAGGGGGCTCTCACTTCAGTGTCCCAAGTCAGTGGGGGAGGCCCCTTACTGAATTGCATCTTCCTTATCAAAACTTTCTTGCCCCATGTCCCGGTCCCTTGGCCTTTCTGTCTCCTGCACAAGAGCTGGCTCGTCTGGTGAACAGCGGAAGCACCGATGCCTTAGCAACATACGCAAACCTTGGCAACCACTGCTCTCAAAGTGCCTTTCCTTGAAGGAGAGACTCTAATCGTGGGAACCCCAAGCCCTTTGGGGACAGGGTTTCCAGGAGGGCTTTAGGAACGTGTCTCATGGCGATTGTCTGTTTCCAGCACACTGCCTCCATCTCTGTCCTATCGGCCTCAGTGGGAGCCCCAGGCACGGGGCCATGTGGCAGTATCACCACCAGGTGGCAGTGGCGCCATGTTCTTAAGGTCTTAGACATTCATTCAGCCTGACGGTTTACTTTGTGTAAATAAAAGGAGAGCAGGAGGGATGGAGCCCAGGCTGTGGAGCCACCCAGTGGCATGGGAATCACTGCTCTGCCACTTAGCGGCTGTGGGCCTTGGGCAAGGGGCTGGATTTGTGCCTTGGTTTCCTCCCCCATACTGGGTAGTTGTGTCAGTGATAAAGTCCCAGGGTCAGAACTAACCATGTCACTGCACCAGGTTTCAAGCTAAGCCCCAATCTCCTAGAACCATAATTTATTGAGGGCTTATTATGTTTCAGGCTTTCTTTGCATATATTAACTGATTGACTCCTCAGAAAAGCCTGTGAGACACATCCCATAATCATCCTCATTTTCCAGAGGGGAAAATCGAGGCACAGAGTGGTTCAGTAACTTGTCCAATGTCACACAGCTAACATAAAGCAATGCTGGGATTCAAACCCAGGCCAGCTGCTTCAGAGCCCCTCTCACCTAACTACTTGGCTAAACCACACCTAACACCAATGGGTGTTACGATCCGCTCCCTCTTGTGGTCACTAGCCACAGCCACGGCAGAGACTGTTTTCTGAAGAAAAGAAAAGAGAGTAAAATCAGAAGAAAGACAAAGAAAGATGCTTCGTCATCAGGCCACCCAAAGCCTTGTCAGCTTTGCAGGGTTCATGACATGTGAACCTAAAGCTCTGCTGAAAGAGCCTTTCACATGGCATTAATGTCTTTTGCATCCTACAGAAGTAGCCTCCATCACCCTCTAAATTTCTTCCACTCCGGATGAAATGGGTCTCTGCAGCCCGGCTTCTTAGAGTATGCAGGGATCTCGAGGGAGGCATTGCGGGCTCTCTTCTGGAGCCATCACTCCCCTTTGGTGCCCATGCCGAGAGTCTAAAACATGTCTCCTAATCCCCTTCACGCAGCCTCCTGTGCCCCTGCATTCCTGGCGGGCCAGTGCTGGCATGAAGGATGGCAGCTGAATCCCGAGCACCTTCTGTGCTGGGCTTACTGTCACCACAGTGGCAGGAATGTCTTTGCCCGGCGCTGCCCTCACGTCACAGGGCCTGCGGCAGCAGCCACCTGCTCTGGAATCCCTCAGCCCACGCACGCTGTGGGCAGCCTGCAGGCGAGCCCTCACCCAGAAGCCGAGTCTGGGGCTCTCTCGGATGCAGAGCATTTTCCTTCTCCTGCGCAGGCCATGGTGGCCGTGCTCCGCCAGACGTTCCGGGCCCCCTCTGCCCTGCAGCCCTTCCTTGTCTTTGTCGTCCTCACCATGCTCAGGGAGAGGAGGCTCTTTAGGTCTCCCCTGGAAGAGTGGAGCAAGTAGGGCTGCCGGACTCAGCAGATAAAAATACAGGTCACCCAGTTAGACTTGAGTTTCAGGTAAACAATGAGTACTTTTTTAGTATAAGTATGTCCCACATATTGCATTTTATCTGGCAGCTGTAGGTGTGGGACCCTGTCCCCTAGGATCCCCCGCTGGTGTGGAGTCTCCGTTGTATTCTTCACACTCCACAGGATCCATCTGGAAACAGGGCCATTTATGGGAGTGGGGAGGGGAGCCCCAGTGTTTGCCTCTCTTGCTACCCCTTGACATCCCAGATGCTCTGCCTACCGCTCTCTGCCCTGGGAATCCTCCCCTCCTCGGAGGCAGGAGAAATGAGCCCTGATCTATATCACGGGTCTTCAAAGTTTATAGGTAATAAATTTCATGCCCTGAGTCCTTCCAGTTCTTACAACTCAAAGTTGACTTTTGGAATTTAAAAGCCAAGATTTCAACCATCTTCTCCCATCTCTGCCGTATCAACCCTTCTCTGCAGGAGGTCTTTGCTGTTGGGGCTGAGGAAGCGCCAGGCCCGGGAGGAAACGCAGCGCACGTTTCCAGGCGTTCCCTAGCAGCACACAGAGGGGCTCACGTAGATCTCCCCACGGTTCCATCCTTATTCCTGTCCCAACCCGTTGTTTCCATGGCCACTGGGGTGTTGGTGCTACAGTTGTCAGACTGTTAAAGGACAGGTGTGCCTGGCCCATTCACATCTTTCTCCCCATCATCTGTCAGAAAATGCAGCAATCAGCTCTTTATGCTGCTCCCTGGAGAGGCCTGTCATCGTGTCTGCTCCGTCAGCGGATGCCAAATGCTTCGCCTCGGAGAATCCCAGCCCATCCATCTGCCGCGTGATCAGGACTGAGCTGAGAAGAGAGAGGAGGCTGCGGAGACTTTTGGAAACTGAGAGGTTCTTTACTGCAGCCAGGCACCCCTTCTAGCAGATGTTGCCGCAATGTCCCTGCGTCTTCCTAACCGAGCATCTGCGGAATGAGCTCAGGACACGCAGCCTGGTTCTGCAGACGTGTTCAGGAGCCCGAGGGCACCTGGGCATGACGCTCCTACACGGCACAGTGAACCTGTGAGACGAAGGGAAATGGGGAGCTAATTCTGGCAAGTGTTTTTCCTCCGCCATCAGGCTAAAAACGTACCCATTGGTGTAAGACACAGGCCTTAGTCACAGAGAAAAGTGAACGTGTGACGAAGAGAAGCGTCCTACAGTTGGCAAACTTGCTGCGAATTCGCACTGCCTAAATCAAAGTCACTGACATTTTTGGAAGATCCAAATTTAATCAAGGCTTTTTTGAAAGATTCAAACTGAATCAGGAAGACATGAGGGCTTATTAGCAGCATGAATCTTGATGACGAGTTGGGGTTGTGTTGGCTAGAAAGCATAATCACTGAAAGGGGTAAGAAATTCAATTTCACAGGATTTGGGAGAGGGGCCGGTTTGAAGTCACGTCATTAGGGTCAAGTGAGGGAAGAACAGTCATGTCTGAGATGCCAGGTTCACCCCAACGTGGAGCTTGGAACATCTTGGGAATAGACTCCTGTGATTATCTGACTTTTTGATTCTAGCCATCCCAGTGGCATAAAATGGCATCTTGTTGTGGTTTTGATTTGCATTTTCCCGATGTTGCGCGGCCTTCTCTCACCCGTGTAAGGCTGTCTGTCCATTCCGCCCGGCCTTTCCCCACCGATGCCCCCTCAGACAGGAGCCGCCCCTGCCGTGGCTGCTGGGAAAAGGCTACCTTTCCCTTACAGGCCTTCTGAAGGGCAGCGCGTGGGTCCTGGCGGCTGGAGGGAATTTTGTTTGCCATGCATGAGCTGGGGTAGAGTTCAATTTGGTGGAGAGTTGCAGCGTTTGAAGGAGGGAGGGCACGGGAGAAGGTTCGAGCAGTTGGAGAAAGATCAGGAGAGAGAAACTGAGCATGGCTGGTGCCCAGCAAGGGAAATGAGGGGAGAGCTGACCAAAGGGGGAGTTTGTAACGAAATGCCATGTGCCCTACCGTGGAACCTCCCTAGGAGCCTGCCTCGGGATGCCAGCTAGGCTTCACTGCTCACAGAGGTCTTGTGGAGAATTTTTTCATCTTCATTTTGTGTGCATGTCTGTGTGTGTGTGTGTTTGTGTGTGTGTGTGTTTGTGTGTGTGTGTGTGTGTGTGTGTGTGTGCAGTGATGGAGGGAGGATGTGAGGCAATCTGAATCAGACATCTGGGTTGGTGTGGCCTGAAATCAGGGATTTGCAGGGACAGTCAATATGTAGGTGACAGGCCTATTGGCACTAGCTGAAGGAGTGTTTCTTAATGTATAGTTGGAGCAGCCAGGTGCTCGATAAATGCTGGTTCCTGGGCCCCATCCCAGACCTGTTGAATCAGCGTCATTTGGAGTGGAGCCCAGGAGGCAGCATTTCCAAGAGCCACCCTGGGTGATTCTCTTGCTCCCTCAAGTTTGAGAACCACCAGAGGGACCCTAGGACCCCCTGTCTGTTCTTGCTCCCAGCCCTTTTGTTTCCAGTGGTGGGGACGAGGGGGTCGTGTAACCCCAAACCTCGTGGACACACTTCTCAGGGGCCAGGGCCTTCCGAGCAGGCTGGCTGCAGGCCCACCTTGTTTGGTTTCCTCTGCATGTTTGCTGTAGGCCTCGCTCCGTATTTCTGACATCTGGCTGACATCTAGCAAGCTTCCTCTCATTTTATATTTCTTGAGTTATTTCACAGAGTGGGGGGGAGATGGCCAAAGCCTTCACCAGGATGTCTCTTTGGAGTCCTTCCTCACACTCCAGTGACAGAGCCAGGCACAAACGTGTGCTCTCAGATTTGACTGCTTTTATTTATTTTTTTTAAATATTCAGGCTGAGCAGGCCTGACCCCCTCCCTCCAATCGAGCCCCCACTTTCCTTTTCTACCAACAGGTGGGCTCTCGAGTGAGCCCTGGGCAGCAGGAATGGTACGTGTGTGATTGTGGCTCGCTAAGCCTCACGGTCCAAAGCCCATGCAAGGTTCTAATCTGTAGAATAAATTTTCCCTCCAATGGGTGATCACATTCCAGACATTAATAAGAATAATGATTAAAAATGCGGGTGAAACTGGTACATTGAATAAGTACAATTCATGTCATAATCAAAATGCAATTTTATTTTTGTCTCAGGTGGTCCCTTTAAATTTTTTTCAGGTGAGTCATTTTCCCCACCCACCCCCTGGACAGAAACGTGAATAACTTGTTTCCCACTCAGTCTTAGGTAACGGACAGTCTTACTTTGAGTTAGTGATGAGAATGCACCCAACTGAGGATATTAATCAACACCTCAGTCTTTGCCTCTTTTAAAATGTGGGTTTGATTATTATTCACATATGGGGAGGCCAATAGATCAGAAGATGGCGGCCATTGAAAAGACAGTTTTTTTATGCTCACAGACCCCAAGAGGACACACCACGCCATGGGGGCCACGTGGGGCAGCACCAGGCTCAGGCAAGAAACTCTATTGTGGTTTCGCTGGAAGGAACAGGTGAGGCACGTCAAGCAGGTGTAGGACCGGCTAGTTTGAATAATTTCCGCAGGCTCTGGGGTGCAGGCTCTGCCTGGTTGCCTGGTGGCTGGTGCTGGAGTGATTAGGGTGGGTAGACTGTGGCTCAGAGTGGGAGAGCCTGATAGGAGAGGTGGCTGGGGAACGGGCTCTGGACGGGTTGGCTGCATATGAGAGGTATGCTTACAGGCTGGTGGAATTTCCTTTTACCCCCTCTAGGAATTGGCTAGCCTTGGGAGGGACAGTCTCTCCAGGGTGAACTTGGCCCCAAGATGTCAAAGTATCGAAAATATGGACTAAAAAGACACGATTACTACATCACTCAAAGGTGAGACTTCTCTCCATGCCAAGGTCTGTGGTTGGCAGCTGTCTCCCTGCTTTTCCTCCACCCCCTCACCCCCACCAGGAAGCTGCTGCTTGAGATGCCACCAGGGTTAAGTTGGAGGCGGGAAAGTAGGTGTGGACTTGGCCAGTAGTGTGTAGCACTGTGTGCCCCATGACCCTGGGCTGGCCCAGGTGGCCCACTTTTTATGGCCCTTACCCTCCCAGCTGTCCCCGTGAGCAGGATTTAACATGGCCCATATCTAGGCCACGGGACACACACTCCCTTGATTTCCCAGGTAACAGTGAGACTCTAGGCCATGGTGCCCCCAACTCAGAGACCCCGAAGAAGCAGCTCTCTGCACGTTCCCACTGAAGCCCCCCTCTCTGGACCTGGAGTAGTGGAGGTGGCACCCCATCCAACTCTTCAGGCCCCCGCATGCTTTCTCCAAAGAATTCCACCTCCAGTCTTACTGTTTCCACACTCTGACCTGGTTTTACGTCCTGTATTCAGCTGAGGGTTCCCTCTTCCTCCGTTAGTCTGCATACGGGGAGGCTGAGTCTCAGACTTTCTTCGTCATCGGAGGGTTATCATGTGAAACATCCTCTGACTCTGAGGCCCGGGGAGCTCTCTTTTATCATCCTACTACATACGCAACAAGATTGTGCAACTGCTCAGGCTTACCTCTTTTCCTGCTGCCTGGGTATTGGGAACTTCATGATTCATAGAGCAGAGTTCCACTTTTTAGAGTAGAGTAGAAACACAAGTTAGCAAGACAACATTTTCCATGAGTTTCTGGGAAGATGTTTCTTTCCAGGTTATTACCTTTGCCCATCCAGAGCTACCTGGGGAGGGGCCAGAGCTGCTCAGATGGTGACTGCCTCCCCTGACTTCCTTCTCCCCCTTCCCTCAACTTATTTACTAAAAATACTCCATATATTTAAGGAAAGCCCCAGAGGGCTGGAGGCGGTGGCCCGGCGAGGGGCAGATGGGTTGGAGGGATCTCTGGGATCATGAATCTGGAGTGAACTGAGGTTTCCCCCCGAGACTTCATCTGTTTATCCCCAAGGATCACTAACACCCCCCTGAGTCCAGCCTAGATCGGGAGCCTGTATTTAAGTCCACAGAAGCAGGTCTTCCTGCACCCAACACACTGAGGAGTTGTAGGGGGGAAACGTGGTTGGAGACTGAGCAGAATAGCTTCAGGAACTTACAGTCCCTGATAAGATATATTTCCAAGTAGTCAGTTCTCCACTTTTTCAAAGATTTTATGACTTTTCTTGTCCAGAAAAAAAAAAAAAATTCAGGCATTTGATGTTTCTGAAAACCAGCTTCAGGCAGAACCTTAAACGCGTCTGAAGTTGTGATCACAGAAGCAATAAGCTCCCGTGGGGCTGAGGTGCTACAGGGCATTTCATGATAAATTGATCAGAGCCACAGGAGCCAAATCTTTATAAATAATTCCTGCATCCTTCATTACTCGTTACTTGCCATCAGCCCACTGGGGGCAATTAGTTTGCAGAGAAAGAAGCAGCTTCCCGTTTACATAGCCGCATTCACTGCACTTTTATTTTTATGAACACTTCATTTCCTAAATCTCCAGATTAATTTTTGCAGTGCTGGGGATTTTTTTTATTTATGAAAACCCTGTAAAACTTTTGCGCTGCAAGTGAAATTAAGGAATTATCCAACCATTTTGGGGTCCTCTCCTAACAAATTGAGCCCCCAATGTTTTCTGGGCACTGTGTTAGGAAGGGGATACAAAATCCATGCAGACATGTCCCTGAGCTGGAGGAATGCACAGAGGTAAAATCGGTTAGAGTTCAGTGCCACGAAAAGCAGATAAAGGGTTAGAGGAGGATGCCCAGGACAGCTGGGTTTTGAAGAATGTATAGAAATCAGACAAACAAAGGAGGGAGGAAGGGTCTGCCAGGCATAGGGAACAGCGTAGGCGAAGGCATGGAGGTCTGATGCAGTGTGGGGGTCCAGGAGCCAAGAGGACCCTTCCCGCTCCTGCTGGTGCCTGGGGAGGCAGCAAGGCATCAGAGGGAGGAGGGCTGTGTCGTGCCTCTAGGCAGAATGGGTCACTCCCTGGTGTTTTACAGAGTAGAAATATATAATCCCGGGTGAGTCTGCTATTTAGAAAATACAAAAAGCTTCAAAAGCATTTCTGCAAATAATAGAATCTTATTAATAAAATTGCAATTTAAAGAAAAGAAAAAAGAGACCAATTTTGAGGAAAAGAAAAATAAAAATTTCATCTGGCCAGGCGTGGTGGCGCATATCTGTAGCCCCAGCTACTCAGGAGGCTGAGGTGAGAGGTTCGCTTGAGCCTAGGAGTTCAAGTCCAACCTGGGACTCTCTAACAATACAAAACAAAAACGTTATCAGAAAGTAAAAGAAAAGTATCCAAAAGAATAATTTCTTGAGTTTGATTTGGAAACTGTAGTATGTATCTAATACTTCTAAAATACATCCATATATAAAAATGCATATATATGTGTATATATATGCACATATATTAGTTTGTGTTTTTTAATTGAGGTATAAGTTACATACAGTAATATTTACAAATATGGAGCTTGATGAATTCTCACATATGCATACACCAGGACACAGAACATTTCCATCATAAGAGAATGTTCCCTCGTGCCCCTTCCAGGCAATCCTCCCAGTCCAGACGTAACCACCGTTCTATTAATAACTTCTGTCCCCATACATTACTTTTGCTTGTCCTTGAGCTTTCTTTAAATGGAATCACTCAATATGCGCCTTTTTGTGTCTTTTTTCTTTTGCTCAGCACAATGCTTGTAAGATTTATCTTTCTTGTTGCATAGTTTGTTGCCGTTTGTTATTTTTCATCCTTGAGCAGTGTTCCATTGTATGAATATACCACACTCTGTTTATCCATTCTCCTGTTGATGGACATTCGGGTTGTTTCCACTTTTTGACTATTGTGAATAAATTTGCTGTAAATATTTTTGTAGGGTTTTTTGGACATGCACTCATTTCTCTTAGGTATCTGCCTACTTTTGGGTTGGCAGTCTAAAGTCATGGTATTGGTTTCACACTTCCACCAGCAGTATATGAGTGAATTCTATTTTCAAGATGAGTAATGCAGCATCCAGTAAGTACACCTGGTCACTCGCATTTTTGGAGGACTTGCCCAGTGAGCACAGGGCTGGAAACAGGGACCCTTGGGTCTGAAGCTCAAGCCCTGCCTCCCAGCCCTCTATGTGGTGCTGGTCACCTCATTTTTCTGTGTCTTGGATTCTTTGTCTGTAAGTAAGTGTAGGGGCATTCTGGGTGGTCAGGCTTCTGTGGTGGCTCAGGGCTTTCATTGAGACAGATTCAAGAAGCAGGAAACTGCTAGATTCTTAAGGCCTGGATTCCGCAATCGATACAAGGTCACAGTGTTACTTCCGTTTTATTCTATTGCTCAAAGCAGTCACAAAGCACACCCGCATTCAAGAGGAAGGGACATAAATCTTACCTCTCAAAGGGAGGATTGTCAAAGAGTTTGTAGATTGTAGCTGCTCTTGCCACGGGGGTTGCAGGCATCGGGAAAGGGAACATGACCTTGGGTGAAGAAGCTCGTGGCAGCTGAGCTAATTGCCAAAGGGGCTGGCAGCTGAGGGCTGTCTGCCAGCAGCACTCCCAGCAGCCAGGGAAATAACTTCTTTATTCCTGCAGGGAGATCTGGAAGGCATATCCCAGTGTCTAACACAGGGCTTATCATAAAAATTATAATGAGTCATAAAATGATGAAGAAAGTTACATTTCTTGCCACCTGCATTTGTGTGCTGTGAATCATGCCTCCAACATATGAATTCCATGATTTCAAGAACAGGACTATATGAGTTGTTGCTCTGACGTAAGACTGATGATCTTCTTTGCCCTTTAGAAAGAGCGAAGGCCCCTGGTCTTCCTTCCCCACAGACCTGAGCATAAAACTAGGACCCACACAGCCGTTTGCCTGTAAACTGCCAAATGTCAAGGGCAAGAGGGGGATTGTTATTTTATTTTCTTCAGTGAAAGGTGAGAGAGGCCCATAAGACAAGAGCATCTTATTTCTTGGTTTTCCTGGAGCCAGGAGTCAAACAGGACAGGGGCAGGAGCCTCGGATAACAATTGCCTTAGGCAGGGAGTGAGACCTTTCGCCAGGTTGTCTCTGAGACGTGAGATGTTTATCTTATGATAGTGGCTACTTGGAATTAAATAATGTACTATGTCTTGGACCCTTTTACATATTCCAAATGGGAGTGACTGGTTGTGAGCAGCAGAGACAGAAAATGAGCTGTCATGAAGCCGAACCCAGACAGCAGCATACTGTGGAAGTGCGAACTTCCACATCCCTCAGGCAGAAATTTTGGGGATCTCTGTCCAGCTAAGAAATAGAAAGGGTTTCTTCTTCAGGGGTTGTCTCAGTCAGTTTGGGCTGCTACAACAAAGTACCCTAGACTGGGTGGCTGATAAACAATAGAAATCTATTTCTTAGGGTTCTGGAGGCTGCAAGTCCAAGCTCAGGGTGCCAGCATGATTGGTTCTGGTGAGGGCTCTCCTTTGGGCTGCAGACTGACAACTTCTTGCTGGGTCCTCACCTGGTAAAAAAAAAAAAGGGCTAGCAAGCTCCCTGGGGTCCTTTATATAAGGGCACGAATCCCATTCATGGGGGCTCCTCCTTCATGACCTAGTCACCTCCCAAAGGCCCCACCTCCTAATACCATCACAGCGGGGGTTAGGAGGTCAATATATAAATTGGTGGGGGGACACCAACATTCAGTCCATTGCAGGGGGCCATTGGTCTATCAGTGCTGTTCAACAGAGCTTTCTGGGATGATGAAAATGTTCTATTCTGTTCTATCCAATATGGTGGCCACTGGGCACTTGAAGTGTGGCTGGTGTGATTGACAGGCTGAATTTTAAATTGATTTAATTTGGCTAGTCCACTGCGTAGGACAGCTAAGTCTACAGTCCTGCTGTCTAAGTGTGGTTTGGAGAGTAGCAGCACAGGCAGCACCTGGGAGCTTGAGAAAAAATGCAGATTCTCAGGTCCCACTCCAGACCTGTGACTCAGAATCTGCATCTTAGCACAACTCCCCAGGGGATTTGTGTGTCTAACTGAAGATGACTTTTTAAGGACCCACCCCACTCCCAAGCCTCACGTTCTATCATCCCATGATCCACTGTGGAGGAGCGTGAGCAGGGGATTGGAAAAGAATGGCAAGATCCCGGGTTTCAGAAGGAAAGAACTGGGTTAGACACGGGCAGAGTTTCCCGGCAGGTGGTTGCGAGGGGCAGGGTGTTCTGTGAAGGGGCAGGGATGAGAACAGCCTCCTGGGAAGGTTTTGGTGCCTGCACCCAAGTGGCCAGCCAGGAATGTGCTTAGGAGACCCACCCCGCTTGCTCCAGAGGATGGCAGGCGACTGGAATCCTCCTGGGACATCCCCATTAGGTCTTTTAGATGGCTGGGGACAGCCTGAAAATGCGCCCCCTTTGTGTCCCCCAACTTGCCAAATTCAGAATCCTCTCAACTGATTGGAAAATATCTGTCATGCTCCTCTTTGGGGTCAAACACATTTTATTTTATGTGTTTCAGATAGTTTCTTTTCCATTTTTTAGATCTCTCCTCTCCCCTACCTTCTTTTTACTTTAGTTCTAGCTGTCAAGGCTGTTATTTCAACCCATTCCTACTTCTTTTAATAGCTACCTCATTTTTTTTTTTTGAGAAAATCCAGAGTTACTGTGATTTCTGTCCTCCCTCCCCCACCTCCGCCCCCTAAGTTTGATGTCTGTCTTTTAAACAAGCTTTTCTAGTTTCCGTTCTTTCCCTTGGGGCTCTGTGGTTGTTTGTCTCTCCACATGGCAGTCATTTTTACTTTCCCTACATTCCCGTTATTTCTCTGTAAAAGCCATTAAATCTGAGGTAATAACACTTGCCCACAATGAAGAAATGCTCAGCATCATTGTGCTCTAGCGTTCCCTTTGAGGCTGCCATATATTTTTTGAAGACAAGTTTGTGAACATGCCTCATCTCTCCAGGATCTGTTAGAAAAACAGCGAGACTTTTTGCTCCCCAACCTGGGAGCTAGAAACAGGGGAGCCACTGCTGGCACCAGCCGAGCGTCACGAAGTGTACAGTGCAGGACAGCTCAGTGTCGGCTGTGGATAAGACGTTAAATGTCATGCCATCTGTTCAGCAAATATCCACTCATTTATTCAACACGCAATCCTTGCGTGCCTACTGGGGACCCCAAAGAAGGCTGAACCCAGTCTGGGCCCCCAGAAGATCACAAGTAATAGTGGTGTCCCCTGTGTGGTATCAAGCAGGAGTGGGAGCCATGGAGCCTAGCGGGGTGGGGTGGGCTGGATTGCTAATGTTTTCATAGGAAGAGAGGAGGAGTGAAGGAGTGAACCCTGCCCCCCAGTCTGAAGATGGGGAGAAGCCACATGGCTAGAGCACTCTCTATTCCAGTTGATGTGTGTGGTTTGGGGCTCACTGCTGGAGGAAAGATAGGTCGGGAAGACCAAGCATTTCTGTAGGGAGGAGTGGTAGAGGGGAATGGAGGAAGCAGGTGACAGGAAGTGGATGGCACAGGGGCAAACTGCTCAACAAGGGATGTCCACCCGGGCTCCAAAGGCCTTGGGAGATGGATATGGGAAACCCCAGGAGGCCTCAGCAGTGAGGCCTCGACCCATGTGTGATGTGGGTGCACAATATCGGGGTGGGGGGGGTGGTGACCAGCTGGCTTTGAAATAAGCCTATGAGCTCCTCCAGTGAGAATAGTTCAAACCTCCATTAGGAGCCAGGGAGTATTCATTTCAGGGGAAAACCAGTGAGGTGGGATTGCAAACAAAGTCTCTGGAAATATGTGCATGGAATGGCCGGGCTCTGAAAGCTAACTGGTCCCAGCAATATTAATAACAGTGCATCCTGCGGAAAGCTTCTCTGGTGCCAGGCACTTTTCTAAGGGCCTGTGTTAGCTCATTTCATCATCACAGCAATCCACATCGACCTGCACTCAACGAGTGACTACTGAGTCTCTCCCACGTGCCGGGCGCCGTATGTACCACGTGCTGGGGTTACAGCAGTGAGCCTCGCGGAGAAAAATCACTGCCCTCCTGGATATTACCTCCTAGCAGGAGGTTTGAGGGCGATGATAATCAAATATAAGTACGTAATATATTAGACAGCGACAGTGCTATGGAATGTAAAGGCAGGAATAAAGGGGAAGGGGCAGTTAGGGAGGCCGAGGGAAGTAGGTACTATTACATCACCATTTCACAGATGGGAAAAAGCTATACATCAACGAATTCTTGAAAAACTGCCTATTAAATGCTTTAAATTAAGTATTGGGCAAATCGATGAAGCTGTTTTGCCAGAGTCTGTGATGGAGTCCGTTCTTTATCTTGAATGGATTAAAAATGTTTTGGAAAAGAGCAACATTCCCTGTTGCTTGTGCCAATCCTTGCCATATAAAACAGTAGAGTAGGTATGACATCCTGCCCTCTCACCACTTCACCCCTCTGAGTTCTAGCAGTTGGTGTGGAGGTGAATGCCAGTAGCAGGGAGGAAGGGAGAGGAGACAGGGAGAGAGAGAGGGAGACTCACTCCACTGTCCAGCCTGAGTCCAGCTTCATACCCCTCAGGGATTTTGCTCCTTCAGGAGCCTCCTACATCCTGTGGTGCTCCCTGGGTGGGACACTGAGGACCGATAGGCAGAAGGCAGGGACAGAACATCCCCTCCCCTCCTCCCCCCACCCCATACAGGCTGGTGGGCAGAAGGGCACTACAGCAAAATGTTGCCACTGTGCATCCCAGAACCCAGGTAAATACTCCATAGTTTAGGGGGAATTGATCATCCAGTGAATTCATTTTCTGGGGCCTGATTTGGATCTGTGCCTAGTAGATTCTGACTAATAGATGATTGATCATTTCTCTTCTCTCTCTCCCCATACGTATTGTTAAATTGTATGGACTCCACCAGTGGTTTCCAAATTCTGGACTCAGGTTATGCTGCCTGAATTAGAATCACCTGGTGGTGGTGGTGGTGGGTGGAGGCTTTGAGACAATACAGGTAACCCTGCCCTACCTAAGAGATTCTGAGTCAGGAGGATGAGAGAGGGAGAGAGGCAGAGAGTGCACCTGTGCACTGGAATATTTATTTTTTAAAAGCTCCCAAATGATTCTTTAGCCATGAGACTAGACCCACAAAGAGCTGGGTTGTTTCACACTTCTCCTGGTAACTTCACCTTCATTTCTCTGACGGTCTATCCTCCCTCAATCCTTGTACTCAAGGTTAGATCATGAAACCTAGATAGGTTTCACTGTCTGGCAAAAAAGAGCCCCAGAGGGTAGGCTGGAGAAGCCCTGATGGGCGGAGGTTGGGCTCCATGGAAGACTCTGGATTTGCTGACTGGGGTAGGGAAGCCGAGGGGAGGAGTGGAGTACACTGGATTGCAGAGGGGGTGGGGAGGGGGCATCGAGAGGGCTTGGGGGGTGGATAACATGGCAAGGAGGCAGAAGGGATGGAGGAGAAGACTGAAGTGATAGGATGTCTGGTGGGAACATTTGAATAAATTCGACTTTCATAACCCAGCTTCCCATCCTGTTCCCAAATCTTCAATAAACTCTATATTACCCACCAGTGCTTGGGAGTTTTTCAACTTTTAATTAATATTTCAAACACATACAAAATTTGGAGAATAATATTATGAACCCACATGAATCACGTGTTGGCCACGTTCAATGATGGTCAATGTCAATGTTAATGTCCTCCCTCTACTGCTCTCCCAGATTATTCTGGAGAAAATCCCAGAGAGTATGTACTTTTATCCGTAAACATTTCAGTGTGTGTCTAAAATAATATTTTTCTTTAAAAACATAACCACAGTACCATTATTGTAGCTAAAATTTAACAATTTATTATTATACACAGAGTCAGCATTCATATTTATCAGATCAACTCAAATTTATTTTACATTTGGTTCATTTCAAGTAAGATCCAAATATGGTCCATGCATTCCAATCAGCCAGTAAGTTACCTCTCTTATTTTTTGAAATTTTTGTGTTAAAGAAACTAGGTTGCTCACCTATAGAATTTCCCATGGTCTGGATGTTGTTGATTGCATCTCCATGGCAACATATAAGAAGTTCTCTGTCCTGGGTATTTTTTGAAAATTGGTGGTTTGATAGAGGCTGTTTTGACAAGACCATTTCACGGGTGTGCTGTGTTCTTTGATCAGGAGGCACACACGGTCCAGTGATCTCCGCTTCGGGGATGTGAGCAGCCACTGATGCTCAATACTCAAATCCACTAATTCATTAGGGGTTGCAAACTGGTGATGTTCTAATTTCATCATTGCTTCTTCATTTATTAGCTAAAATTCTTCTGTAAAGAGAAATGCCCCCTCAACTTTTCAGTTACATTCAGTTACAATGTGTACAGGGAAAGCATGATACATGTTTTGATTCTTTCCCTTTATTAATTTTCAAAACAATAAGCACATCTCCTAGTACTCTGGGAGTTGTGTCTGGATGACAAAAAACTGAGCTTGACTTGTGCAGAAGGAGGGAGGGTGGAGCCCTCACATTCTCTAAATAGCTTTGCAGGAGAGGTGTTAACATGTTCATTTTTATGAACGAGGAAATGGAGACCCAGAGGCAGTATAAATTAATAAGTGGAGGAGCCTGGATTTTATCTCAGGTTGGCCTGGCTGCAGAGACCAAACTCTGCTGCGAGCCACAGCTCTTTTCCTAGGGCTGTGGGGAATTCACCTAATCCTGAGGTCTGGCTGGCAGAAGCGTCTTCCTGCTCTGGCTTGCCAGAAATCAATAATATGTAGTCTGGAAAAATGACATGTGTATCCTTGAGGAAGAATACTCTTAATTGAAATTACATTTTAATCACAATTACAGCACTGAATTCTTTGTTTTCAGAAAACTTGTTTTGTTAAGTAGTTTCCCAAAGTCAGACCTCAGGCTAGGCTGCTTCAGTCAGGTTTACATGATTCACTTATAACAATAGGCTGTGACGGAATATCATGATTTGCAATCGTGTGGTAAACATTCCGGGTACATGTGACTGAAAGAACCTTGTATTGGAAGGGGCTTATTTATAAAGGAGTCTGAGGATTAACCGTAGGAATGAAAGGATGTACTGAAAGCGGAAGGGCAGCATAGGTCATAAAGAAATTTGTATATTGACATTGTTTAATTGGCAGCTGCATGAGGAATCATCAAAACAGTCAGTGAATTAATGAAGATTATCCGTCAAGGTGCCTTCTGTTGCAAGAGACTCAAACTGGGTTGAGCATGGAATCACAGGATTTATTAGTTAAACTGTCCAGGGGTATATCTGAATGGACTCCAGGGCTCAAGATGCTGTGTTCAGGACCTGGTTTCTCTCTTTGCTTCTTGGCTCTACTTGCTTTGTGTTGAATGCATGCTCACAAAGACTCTCCTCTGTGGTCCCAATGTGGCAACTGCTAGCTTCTGGCTCCTGCAGCTACAGCCTTCATGGCTGGCATCAATAACAAACTTAACTGGCATTTGTTTAATTTTTATCGAGTCTTTTTGGTACTGAATGTGTCGCGTGCCTATCCCTGACCCAATCACTGTAGCCAGGGGAATGGAACACACTGATTGGCTCAGCCCTAGGTCACGTGCTCCAACCTCGTGCTCAGGGGCTGAAAGTGGGTAGACTCTAAAAGGAATAAGGATGGTGATATCAGAAGAGTGAATGAGTAAGGGGAAGCAAACACAGCAGAATTCCATTTTGGTCTTATCTAGAAAATTCTGAGATGGATTTAAGGAAGGGATTCAAGGGTCTGTGGGTTTCCTGAAATTGCAGATACAAGTTTGTGTTAATGTCCATTTTTCAGGGAGAGGATGTGTAGCTTTGATCAGATTATCAAGGAGGTCCATGACTCAGAAGAGTTGGCCATTCTGACATAATGGCAGATACTCAACCAGACTGATTTGCTTTTTAAAAACCGAGACTTTATATTTGTACTGTCATCTTGAATGCTTTCCATATAAGATGTAAAATTTGCTTTTTAGCCAACTTTTATCAAATGACAGTGAAATACTGATAAGAATTTAGTTTATATCATGTTTTCAGGATCTAGAAGTTATAGATTCCCCCTTTTCTCCACCAAGAAAGCCCTGTGGCTGGGGTCACAATACGACAGAGGTCGCCAACTCTTCAGGTGAAGCAATGCCTATGGACCTCACAGGCCTTGTCACTGAGTCTCCAGACTCATGGCATCGGAAGCTGGGGGTGGGGCCCAGCAACTGTGTTGTGTTAACAAGCCCCCAGCAGACCCTAACGAGCACTCCAGTTTGAGAACTGCTGCTCTAAGATTCCACAAAGCATGGAATGTCTCTCCCAGTGTTTATTTAGGCTTTTGCCTTATCCACAGAGGGCAAGCTTGTGTCCTCACCAGAAGCCAGCTGCCACCTGCTCTCCTCAGAGCCTGGCTCAGTGGCCCCTGTTTGCTCATGGATGGAGATCTGCTCATTCTGGCTGAGTAAAGGCCCTTTGGGAATTACTTCCTTGTAATGATTCCAAAGCCTCTCACAGGCTGATATTTTCCTGCTAATCCCAGGCCAGGGCCCAGTGTGTGTGTCGTTGACACCAGATAATGTAGTCTTCTGGCTGATACAGTGGCTGGTGAGCAAACATTGGGCGGCTGGCAGAATCCCTGATTTCCTGAACATTCACAATCACAGATTCATTGAAGTTTAAATGCACTGAGACCTATGCCCTTGCCCTTTGTGTTTGCCAGGAGATAAGGTTATCCATTTGCAATCGTTGTAAATAGCCACCCCTCATTTCCCCTCCAACTTGCACTTTGGATTTTAATCAGGTTCAAAGCCTGCTTGGCATTTTGCTTATTTTCCTTATCTGTTTGACTCAAAGGCTAGCCCAGGGATGCTTAGACTTTAGTGTGCACACGAATCACCCAGGGATCTTGTTAAAATGCAGATTCTAATTCAGCAGACCTGGGGTGGGGCCTGAGATTCTACGTTTCTAACAAGCTCCCAGGTGATGCTAATGCTCCTTCAAGGTCCACGCGTCTAATAGCAAAGGGCCAGGCCAATGGCCTTCCACCCTGGGTGCACACCAGAGTCACTTGGGGAGTTGCAGAAACACTGGTGGCTGGTCCCCACTCTCAGATGCTCAGAGGTGGCTGGTGTAGGTTGTGACATCTCAGGTGATTCTGATGTGCAGCCATGGTTGAGCACCCCTGGGCTGACCCTCTCAGCCTTCAGTCTCGGCCTGCTAGCTCCTCCTCACCTGCCAGAGTGACCCGCTCACAGCCCCTCTGTGCTGTACTCATGGGTACTCTTCTTCTTGGTCCTTGCCATTCACAGACAGCTTACTGTGGGCCGGGAACTGTCCACACAGCCTGATGAGGTCAGCACTACTTTCAGCCCCATTTTGCATGTAGGGACACTGAGGTTTGAGAAGTGAGGTTTCTTGTCCTAGGTCACACAGCTATTAAGCAGCAGCATGAGGACCCACCCAGGTCTTCTGTCCCTGGAGCACAAAAGTAGCAGAGTGTGGGTTTAAAAGGATGATGTCTGGAGGATCCACGACTTACTCTCTGTGCGACCTCGGGCAGGTACTTAGATGGTGCAAACATTAGGTGTCCCTGTAAAACGGTGGTCTCAGTACCCACTTTCCAGGACTGTCAGGAGCATAAAAGGAGATGACCTATGTAAACCATGCCCCAGAGCCCCGACCACAGGAAAGGTTGTCACTGTCTCAACACCAGGGGCATCTCCATGGCACTTTCTGTGGGCCCCTGTTCTTTGGCACTGGACACAGGCTTCTGGATTGTAACTCACCTTTTCTATGCTCACATCAGCTCTTCAAGTGGAAAACAAGTTCCTTCAGGGCAGAAAGGTATAAGCATGAAATAGGTGTGAAGGTGATTTTTTTTGATTCATGGCTTCAAATGTGTTTTCTTTGCCCCACAGGGCCTTGCAGTGGGAGGTAGTGGATTCCCCAGTGTTGGTCAGTTGATGGAATTTACACTTAGCCAATGGAAGATAATCGTGTTGGAAACAGAACTATCATATAAATATAAGCAATTACCCAGTTGGAGTCATTCGTTCATTCATTTATTCATTGCCTTCTGTTCACTTAGACCCCATGAGTGACTGAAGACAACTCAGCCTGAATGTCCCAAACCACAGGCAGGCCTGCTGTGCGGCTCCTTCCCCACATTAGGGGCTGAGGGCTGAGGAGGGGGAGCTCTAGCTCAGGTGTATCTCATGTATTCATGTACCTCCTTTTAGAGGCTCCACAACCAAGACATTCCTACTTTTCAAGTCCACATCCTGGGAAACCCCTCAGTCCCAGACAGACTGGGACAGTTGGTCACCTTACCATAGCCACAGGTAGCCACACAGGTCCAGGGCCATGTCCCTTTCTTTCCCAAGCCCAAGTCCTTTGTGCCTTTCAGCCTTCTTTCCTTATGGAGGGCCCTTTGGGATGAGAGGACTCCTGCTGGTTTTCTTCCCTCCGCTTGGTGACATGGGCTCACAAGCCCCCCAGGCTTGGGAATGGCATTTCTGCCTCCCGCCACGCCTGAACTCACAGGTCGTGATGGGTCCCCTGCCTGCTCCCTGCGCAGTGTTTCTCTTGGCACAGCCTGACATCTTTCTCCATCCTTTTCAGTGCACTGTGGGCAGCTGAGGGTGGCTTTGTCCTGACATGGGCAGCAACAAAAGTGTTCACAAAAGAAAACACCTCCACTCCTTCCTCCTTTAACCAGCCGTTCTCAGGGCGTGAACACACTTCGCCTCAGACAAGCACTCAATGAGTACACAAAAGCAGGGCTGTTTTCTTTCTGATGCCAGTTGAATATTTTTAAACTAGGCAAGCAACACCCTAGCTAAAAATGCTCAGATTTGAAAATAAACGTGTGGCAGACTTACACAAATCCCTTGAATCAGTTAGGGATGCTTTCAGTAGCAAGGAACAATACGTGGCAGAGGGGGGCTCATGCAACAGGGCTTCGTTTCTCTTACATAAGAAGAAGTCTGGAGGTGGGTAGCTGCTGATATTGATTCAGGCTCTGAATTGGTGTCAATGCCATCCTCTAGGCGCCTTCATGTCAAAAAATGGCAGCAACAATTCCAGACATCATGACTCGAGCAGCCATGTTCAAAGAAGAGGCGACTGGACTAGCACAGGGACGCTCTCCTTCCTTTTCTGTCTCTTACCAAGGAGGGACCAATGGTTCCCAGCACACTTCCCCTTACATCCTACTGGCCAGAACTGGGTGATACACCCACCCACAGGCCAGACGGGCAGATCCCACCTTCTTTGAAAATTAAGTGGTCTCTGTCCTGTGTTTATACTGGAGTTCTTTTAGGGAGGGTTGGCTCTGGTTGTGCCACCAAAAATGTATTCCCAGCCCTCTTTCTTTGGGACTCAGAAGCCCCGAATTCTAATCCTGGTCCTATTTACTGTCTTGCTCACATATGAAGAACATGCTGAACTGGATGCAGCGTCCCCAAGCCTGGATATGCCCTCTGTGGGCCACCTGGGAAGGAAGTACAAGAGGTGAGCTGGTAGTGAAAGATTCTGCATGAGATCACTTTTTATTGATGGATTCACGGCAAGAAACAATTTTGAAAACGGGTAAATTAGATTGTTTTCAAGGTGAACTTCTACCTGGAATGTTTGTGAGTGTCTGCAGGATTGCCTGGCCAGCATCTTTTCTTGTCTCCAGGCACTCTTTGCAGTCGCTGTACAGATACTGACACAGATACAAATGCAATTATAGACTGTGGTATCTGATGGTGTCCACAGAACAGATGGAAATCCAGCTGTGCGGGAAGGCTCTGGAAACGTCCAGCGAGGGCCAAGGGCTGGGGCAGACTGAGGGACCTCAACTCCATGAGAGCAAGTGGAACTCAGGGGTTCAGGGCCAGCTCCACATCACCAAGTCGGCAGTGGCTGAGCCAGGCCCTGATTCAGGGCTTCTGGCTTCTGTAAGTGACTTGAGACTTGAATGCCACTGGCTGGAGAGGGGGAAGGAACGCCCTCTTCCTCTCCCCTTTACTTCCTCTCCCTCCTCTTCCTCCCTACCCCTCCTCCTCCTTTTTATTCTTCTCTTTCTTCTCCTCCTTCTACCCTTCCCGTTCTCCTCTTCCTCCTTGTTTTAATGTCAAAAACAGTATTTATTGAGCATCTACTATGGACCAGGCACTGTGTTAAGCATTTTACATACATTTATCTCATTTAATTTCCCCAATAAGCCTATGAGGTAGATTCTATTAATATTATTATCCCCATTGGATAGCTGAAGAGTTGAAGCAAGAAGAGATAAATTATGTGTTCTCAGTCACACAGCTAGGAAACGGTAGAGCCAGGTTTTAGAGCCCCAGGTCTTTTTATAGCCTCTTTAAAAATCTACTTATTTTTCACGTTAAAAGGATGGTGTGATGTGCGCCTTTCTGCCCCTCAGCCAGGCTTTCTGGCTTTGAACAACCTGCCACTCCTGCTTAGGTCTCTCTTTCTCTCAATATATACACATATAATACTTCCTTTTTGTCAAACCATCCAGAATAATCATTTGCAGACAAAGTTTTACCCCTAAATACTTTAGTTTAAGTCCCAAGAACAAGGACATTTGCCTTTCTAACTTCAATGCCGTTGTCAACCCAAGAAAATCAACTTTATTTCAATTACATGATGCAACGCACAGACCATACCTGAATGTCCTCAATAGTCCCATAAATGTCCTTTATAGCTATTTTTTTTCAATCCAGAATCTAGTGAAGGTTTATGAACTATTGCCTTTGGCTATTATGAAACTTTAATATCCCCCAGTGAAGGACAGTTCTCCACTTCCCTCCATTCTTTGTGATCCTAAATCCTTTGGAACATCCTTCAGAACAGTCTTTAGAACATTTGTATTCTGCAATTTATTTCTTTGTGATTATTCGGGTCAAACACTTCTGGTAAGAATGCCCCAAGGTGCTGTTGTGTGTCCCCTGCATGGCATCAGGGGCACATAATGTCAGGCTGTCCCACTGCTGTCAGTGCCAAGCCAGGCACCTTGGTTAGAGTGAATTGCTCCATGTAAAGCATCCTCAGTTGTAATTAATCTAGGCTGGGGAGGGAAGGAAACTGTTATCAGTCGGAGTCCTTGGTTGTAAGTGACAGAAAACCAATTCAAACCTGCTTCAACACAAAATGGGAATTTACTGTCTCAAGTACTGGCAAGTATAAGGGGTTTTCTGGCTTTAGTTTGCTGGATCCAAATTTCAACATCATGTCATCAGGTTGTCAATCTCTCTCCTCCATCTCTTGATGTTTTCCTTTCTGTTGGTTTCTTCCACAGGCTGGCTCTTGCTCCATGACGGAAAAAGTGATTACAGCTCCAGGCTCACAGATCCTTACAATTAGTCATGCCAGGAAGAGACAACTGGTCTACAGTCAGGGGTGTCATGGTCCAATCACAGTGAGGACAACACAGCATCCCAGGAGGGACACAGTGGATTAACTTGTTTGGCAAAAACAAAATGGGACACAAAAGGAGAAACAGTTCCAGTTATCTAAGAGAGGCAACCTCTTTGCAAAATAATATATACAAAGCATCACCCAGGCAAGGCAGCCGGGTGGTTGGACATGTATCCTCTGAGTAAGACAGCTGGTGTCTTGTAGCTTGTAACCTTGGGCAAATCGTGTAATCTTCCTGAGCTCAATTTCCTTACCTGTAAACTGAGGATCTAACTGAGAAGGTTACTGAGCATTAAATAAGATGATACATGTAAAAGGCTCAGCCCAAGTCTAGCATATAGTAAGTGCTTAATAGATGCTGGCTATTATTTTCACAAGGTGTTTCTTTTGTATGGAGTAGTAAGATGCTATGTCTATGTCTTATGGTGGGTTGGGTAACCAGACTGAATCTTCTGATGAACAAAACTAAAAATGCTACATTAAAAAAAAATGCATCCATGAGGGAAAAAAAACATCAAAACATGCCAGCCTAAAATTCAGTGACAGTGACAGTGGAATCCAGAGAGGTAAGTGGGATATTGTGTCTGGATTTTGCCTTGAGGGCACAGTGTTGTGAGGCTTTGGGGAGGAGAGGTGGTGCCCAGCTGGAGACCTCTATAAAGCAGGGGCTCCAAAGAGACCCACACTCAGTGCAAGGTGAACCAGTGCCCCACTCTGGGGACTGCAAGGAAGATTGCTTGTCTTAAACCTGGGTACTGAGTGACCGGGGAGAAAGGATTTCTATGTCCTCTGAGAAGTCTTTACCACCAGCTAGCCTGAAAGCATAGACAATAGGCTCACACCTGGCAGACCTCAGGTATTGGAATATTGAGTCAGAGGATATAAAATACATGTGTTTAATATGGTTTCAATAAAAGAAAGCCAGGTTAAAAACATGAGTAAAGAAAAAGCAGATTTGAAAAAGAGCCAAATAGAGCTTATAAATATGAAAAATCAATGAGATGAAAAACTCAATTTGTGGATTTAACAGCAGATTCAACATACCCTAAGAGTGAATTTGTGAGCTGGAAGATAGATCTGAAGAAATGATGCAGATATTCAGACATGAGGAATAGGAGAGGTTAAGAAACATGGAGGATGGAGTGAGGTGACAGTGCCTAAGAACGACTCAGAAGTAATGAAAGCATCTGATCGACAGATTCAGGGAACTCAACACACCTCCAGCAGGATAAATAAGTAAAAGGAAACCCACTGAGTGAAGGACACAGGGAGGGACATGCAGAGTGCCCAGAGTACCACTGAGCGACATGGTGGTCCCCTTGGGCAGGTGGCAGGGGGCTGAGAGCATGGTTTCCAGAACGGAGCCTTTGCCCAGTCACTTAACTGGTGACCTTAGATAAGTCATTCCTAAACCTTAGCTTCTTCCTCATAAAATGGGCCTAATAATCCTAATACTATTTAACAGTTGGGAAGGTCGTGCAGATTAAATGACCTAAATGACCTAATTCATATTATTCCCTTAGTCTAGGTACTTGACACTTCAGCAGGGCTCAAGAAATGCCAGCTTCTGTTCTAGAGGAGGTGGAGCTTTCCACATCTCTAGAGGCACTTGAGCATGGTGCTCCTGGTGGGTAGGGACCGAGAGAGGCAGGTCTCGAGCACACTCCACCCCCTCGTTCTGGTGACCTCCTTGCCCATCCTCCAGTACTGTTTCCACATCTCCTCCTCAGTGCAGCCTTCCTTGTCCCCACTCTGCCCCACCCTGGGCAGGTTGGGGCTTTCTTCTCTTTGCCCCACAAAATTGTGAATGAACTTCTATCATGGTATTTCTTAGAGTGCCACTGATTATTATTTTTTTAACCTGCATAAGTACTCCACCATGCTATGAGCTTGTTTTCGTGTCCCTAGCACTTGGTGCAGTTTTAGCAAATATTAGGGCCTAAACGGTATTTTCAGATGAGTGAATGTGGCAAAAACCATGAGCCATTTCTCTAAGATAGAGAGAATTCTCCCCACTTGGCCCAGTGTACACAACCAGTGCATTAGACCCCGTTGGTAACAGAAAACCCATTCCATCCAGCCATGCCCAGTGACTCAAGAACAGGGCAAATGATGGGGCCACAAACTCTAGTGCCTTTGCCTGAGGAGGCCCCCTCATCATGAGAGATTCTAGATCCATTTTTCTGGGAAAGGTAAATACCATATCAGGAAAAAAAGGAAATTCTCTTCCCTCTGGGAATTAGACCTTTGCTGGAGGTTGCGTGATTGCGATGTCAGACTGACAAGTCAATTCTGCAAGAACGGTCATAGGGTGGCTTGTCAACAGGCAGCCCGAGCAGATGGTTGCCTGGAGACTCAGGCCACAGCAAGAACAGAGTCGCAGGGATGTGTCGGTTACCAATTGCTGTATAACAACCTCCTCACCCCAAACTTAAAGCAGTGGCTTAAAACAAGAATGATCCATTATTGCTCACTAGGCTGTGGGTTAACTGGACAGTTCTACTTATCTCAATTGGATGTGATTGATCTTGGATGTCATCATTCATCTATGTATGGTCATCTAGGGCCGGGCAATCTAGAGCGACCTTACTCACATGTCTAGTAGTTAACTGGTTGTCTGCTGTGGCAACAGGGGTGACCGGTGCCACCCATCTCTCAGATGAGGCCAGGCTTGTTCGCGGGGAGGTGGCAGGGTTCAGAGCAGGCAGAGGCTGCAAGGTGCCTTGAGGCCTCAGCTCAGCCCTGGCATTGCATCATCCCACTGCAATCTACTGGTCAAGACAAGACACGAGGTCAACACAGACTCAAGGGTGGGAAAGATGACACGCTTTGATGGGAGGAACTAAAAGCCACAGAGCAAAGGGGCACGGATTGGAGAAGACTGTGGAATTGTGGCTCATTTCTTTCTAAACAGTCTACCACTGTGGATGAGGGAGATGTTTCTTTTTTGACATCATGCCTTTTCAGTGATGGCAGTTTCTGCAGATGGAATGTTTCTTGATTAACTGATTTCTTTGAGAACATATTGGTTTTCTATCAACCAATCTCCACATAAGTCTGCTCTTATGCCCCACCCACATCTGAGTTCTTTGATTTCTCTGAAAGGTCCCCAATGCTGAGGGTGCTGGGTCCCGTGAGGAACGAGCACCAGCCCAAGGCTCTCCCAGGCCTTGAGCAAGGAAAGGAAAGGACCTTCTCACGGAAAGCCAAGGAGTTGCCCGCACCCCTACGGCAGCCTATTGAATGAAAGCTTCACCATGTCAAAGGGGAGGGCTGGGGCCACTTTGGCACCTTCTCTGGATGCCCAGATTGCTCCAAGGGCAGAGAACTGAGCAGTGAGCTCTCTGTGCAGGACCCGCTTGAGGGAAATGTCTCTGCAGTGCCAAAGGGGCCCGGGAGGCTCCAGGGCTTGTGGGAACTGGGACATGGGGAAGCTCTAGGACCAGGGGAGAGAATGTCTCAGCACTGCACTTTCCCCAGAACAAGGGCACCCCCTGCAGGCTCAACCCTCATGGTGACACAATGCTCTGGCAAGCTCCAGTCTTTTCCTCTCGGGTTTTAGGGTAGTGGAGTATGCCTCTTTTCTAGTAATTTCCATCAAAATCCTAAGCTTCTCTCTGATTGGCCTAGCTTAGCTCACTTGATCATTATGGAACCAACCACAGGGCCCAGAAAAATGAGATGTGCTGATTGGCTTCCACCTGGTCACGTGCCCTCTGGGGGCTGTGGGAGGACCCGCCTTATACCACAGGAGAGGGAGGAATGGGTGTATGTGACAGAAATTGTGGGGTGGTGTTCCCTGTGTGGAGGCAAAGTGTAAATGTCCACCTCACAGAGGTTGGGAGCACTCTGTAGTGACAGAGACAGATTTGTCCCTAGTGGATGCAGGTTCAGCACACAACAAGTGGCAGCATCTCATCCCTTAAATCTGGAGTTCAGGACCAGCCTTGAGGCTGGTTCAGTCCGTTTTCTGTGCACACTGAACTTTTGTACATTATTTTTCTCTTGACTCTGTATATTTTATTTTTCACATTTGTCTTCCCCATTAGCCTGGCAGTTCAAGTTTAAGGGCAGGGGTTGCGTTTTGTTCTTTACTGGAGCCCAACCTGGACCCGGCACATAGACTGTGCTTACTAACTGCTGTTTCAATGACCGAATGAATTTGGAAAGAAACAGGAGTAGGACGTCCTGGTTTGACGTGGGGTGGGGGAGGGACAGCTGTGTCTGACTATAATCATCGTCTAACTCGGAACCTGGACCTTTTGTCCAGTCCACAGTCCTCAGCTCCACCAGCTGTGCTATCGAAGTGTGAGCTGGACCTTTTGTTTATTTGCATAGGCCTATGCATTTTTTCCTAAATTTAAAAAACAAAATAGCTCTAGAAAGTTCTAACTAGATTCATGCTGCCAAGTTGCTAAAAACTGATGGGGGCTGTGTGTGTGTGTGTGTCTGTGTGTGAAAACTCACAGCATGAGAGCAGTTATTCAGTCTACTTTCTGTTCCACCATTAAAACATTTCACAACATTTTATCTAATTTTTTGAAAAGATAATTTATTTACTTGTTTTAAAAATCATAGTCATTGTCTTAAGTTTCTTGCCTATCTTTCCATACACATAACAAGCAAATATTCATTAATATTATCCTCTTTTGCAAAATGGTTGCATACCAAGATACTGATCTGAACCTCCCGCTCTTCTCATTTAACCATATTTCATGAATATCTTTCCATATTAGGATATAGAAAGCTGCCCCATTGATTTCAAGGCTGCAAAGAAGTCTATTGAATGAAATTTATTCATAATTTATGCAATCAACTCCCTTTTGATAGAGACATAAGTTGTTTTCAATTTTTTCTACTTTAACCAAATGCTTTGCTGCTTCAGTGAGAACATTGTACATATATCGTCTCACACACTAAATGCACAGGAGCAGAGTTCCTGGCTCATGTGGAATGTGCGTTTGTATTTTTTTATTTTTGGGGGGTAATTTTGCTAGGTATCACCAAACTGGACATCATAGGAGTATAAGTATTTATACTCCAGACTGTGTGAGAATGTGTTTCCTCACAGGTTTGCCAGTACGGTGTGTTATCACACTGGGATTTTGCCATTTCAGTATGGGATACATGGCTTTGATTTGCACGTCTTTTATTATGAGTGCATTTAGCACATTTTCATGTTTGAGGCCATTTGCATTTCTCTTTCTGTGAACTCTCGGTTGATGTCCTTTGCCCATTTATCAATTATTCTTTAAATAATGAGGCCTTTTGTTTCAGGTTCATCTATGCCTCTTCCTGGGAAGACTTTTACCTTGAAATCAGCTACTAACTTTATTCTGAATAATTAGAATTGGCTAGGGGTAGGCCCCCAGCAAAATGAATTTGAACTCTACTAGCAGCACCCTCTTAGGAATGCTTACTCTGTGGTGGCTCTGAGTTTTATGCACGTGGTCTCATTGTAGCCTCCCAACAACCTACCTTATTGATGAAGACACTGAGGCACTGAGAGGATGAGTGAAGTTCCCTCGGTCACACCGCTAGTGAGTGGAAAAACTAGGATGCAAACACAGAGCCACATTGCTTCAGCCAAGTCCATGCTCTGAATCAGGGATCGGCAAACGTTTTTGGTAAAGGGCTGGATAGTGAACATTTTAGGTTTTGCTGATCCTTCTCTGTCTCAACTGCTCAACTCTGCCATTGTAGCCAAAAGCAGCCATTAGACAATACATAAACAAATGGGTGTGGCTGTGTTACAATACAATTAGTTATAAAAACAGTTGGTTGGCCAGATTTTCCCCGTGGGCTGTAGTTTGCCAACCCTTGCCCTAAACCGTTCCGTAATGTCCCTGTCCTGACTTCAGTAACAATAACAGTAGCAAGCTTTGTGCTTTCTAGTGCATCTCAAAGACCCCTGTTCTCATCCCAGCAGATACACTGAAGTCTCTACACAAGATTAGAAGTCTGGACAAACAGCAAGGAGGGAATGGGGGAGGCAGAGAAGGTCTAGTAGCCACGCCAACTCTGAAGGACCTCAGTTCCCCTATCCTGACTCTGGAAGAAGAGACATAGTCCTTCATGGCTAGGGATTTTCTGGAAAACATAAACATTCAGTTTTATCTTTAAAAAGCTATTTACAAGTACACAAAGCTGCAGAATGCTCTATGGTGGTAAGTAGCACTACTGATTTCTGAAAATCCAGTTGAAGGGTATAAGGAAATAGAAATGCAGCACCAGTACTAATCTACAATTAAGTGTGCATAAGGCTCAAGGCAGGATGGCCAACCATTCCAGACAAATACGAGTTGGTCACCCTAGTTCAAGGTAATAATCAAAACTAAGTTGAGTGCTTTGAAAGACTTGATAAAGGCAAATTATTAAAAAGATACTTTTCTAAAGGAGTAAGAGTGAGCAATGTAACCAAGAAAGTTTGGGAAAATCCTAAAAATCCAGAAGACATTGCTTTGCTTATGTCTTGACCTTCTTGCTTCACTTTAAAGATACAGGAAATAGAAATGGAACATAGCACGGTGTGATTTACACAAAAAAGTTTAAGCAGTGCTCTAGCCAGTGACTCAGCTAAGAAAAGGCCAACACTAAAGATTGGTGAGTGAATAGGCACTTATAGATTTAAGCTTCAGTGTCTATGGCCTGGTTTTACTTTTTTCTTTTACAATTCTCCACATGACCATTTTCAATTAATCAACTAATTACCAGTCCTAACTGAGTCAGCCAGAAGGACTTCTGTATTTTCAAAAGGCCAATTTACCCTCCATCATCTCAATATATCTTAACTTTTGGAGCCAAAAGGGATCTTAAAGATAACCCAGTCTGATGCCCTCATGACACAAATGAGGTTGCCCAGGTTCCAAGAGAGGATGACCTTGACCGTGGCCCCATGGTGAGTAGAGGAGCTAAATGAGGGCTTTTCCCACTGCTTCACCTAGAAGGTGGTCCTATGATGGCCCACCCCAGAAGATTGCTGTGGAAGGCAGATTACTGGTTCCCCAAATGTGTCCACGCCTTAAGCCCTGGATCCTCTGAATATGTTAGTTTACATGGCAAAAGGGGCTTTGCAGATGTGACTAAGGTTAAGGACTTTAAGATGGGGAGATTATCCTGGATAGTCTCCGTGGACTAGTCTAATCACATGAGTCCTAGGAAGTGGAAGGGGAGGAAGAAAAGTGGGTCAGAAAGATGCAACAACAGAACAGAAGAAGAGGCAGGAGAAATTCCATGTGTGAAAGGGTTTGACCCACCCTTGCTGGCTTTGAAGGTAGAGGAAGGCGGACAGAGCTGAGAAATGCAGACAGCCCTTAGCAGCTGGGAACAGCCCTCAGCTGCCAGCCAGCAAGGAGATGGGGAAGTTAGCCCTACAACTGCGAGGAACTATTCTGCCAGCAACTCTGCTGGCACCTTGATTTTAGCCCTGCGGGACCCAAGTCTGACTTTTTTTTTATTCTTTTTTTTTTGAGATGGAGTCTCACTCTGTCACGCAGGCTGGAGTGCACCACTGGTGCGATCATAGCTCGCTGCAGCCTCGAACTCCTGGGCTCCAACAATCCTCCTGCCTCAGCCTCCCAGAGTGCTGGCATTACAGGCGTGAGCCACCATGTCTGGCCTGACTTCTGAGCTATAGAACTTCAAGATAATAAACTGTGTTGTTTAAGCCACTAAATTGATGGTAATTTGTTTCAGTAGCAATAGAAAACTAACACAAATGTGATGGTGACAGACCCCTTCCTTTTTCTGAATATTCTGGTGCATAGCAACTGATGTCATAGAAAAGATTCTAGAAGAGCAGGTCTTGCAGAGGGACCCTTGGGTGAAGGCAAACAAGTTATTGAGGAAGTGGCATCTGAAAACTCCAGGGAAGCAAGCGTAGGTAGAACAACTTCCCTGCAACAGACGCCAAGGCTGCGGCAGCGGCTGCTCTCCTGCTCCCCTCCGCAAGGCACCGGCAGACTGGCAAGTGGGTATGTGGTGGGCAGGGGCCAGGATGGGCAGGACCGTACCCAACTGCAGGAGACGCTTATCAGAAATTTCACTTAGTGCTCCTCGGGTGGCAGTTCTGCTGCGAAGAGTAGTTTTTGTTCATCTGTTCATTTAACAAAGGTCCCTTAAGCACCTACTATGCCCCAGATTTGTTCTAAGTTCTGGGGATAAAGCAGAGAACAAAACAGACTAGGTTTCTGCATTCCTCATGCTCACGCTCTGGTATGGCAGACAGAAAATAAGCAAGTGAACAAATAAATGAACGAGGGAATTGCTGCTATTGACTTATGTTAGAAAGAAAATAAAAATAATCTTCTGTGATGGGGCAGTGATCAAAGAATCTTCTTTGAGGTAGTGATCATCGGAGCTGAGATCACGACAAGAGGAAGCAGACTATGTGATGGTCAGGGTGGTCGTGTTCTAGGCAGGAGGAATGGCTGGTGCAAAGGGCCTGTGGCATATTCAAGAAAAAGAAATATGCAAGGTGGCTGTGGTGAGGTGGAGGTGAAGGTGAACAAAGGAGAGAGTGGTGCGGAATCATCCTGGAGAGGCGCTCAGCAGCTATGTCAGGAGGGTCTTGTCAGCCAGGTTGAGGAGTTGGGATCTTATCCTGCAAGGGGAATCCATCGCAGGTGAGTGATGTACTAGATACAAGCTTTTGAAAAGGCCCTTCTAGCTGCTGTGTGGAGAATAGATCTAGGGGAGTATGTCAGAGGGGAATATAGTCAGAAAACCTCTACCGTGGTCAGAGATGGTGGTGGTCTGGACCAGGATGATGGCAGAAGAGATGGAGGAAGGTGGGTAGGTTTTGGAAGAACAGCAGACATCACTCCCTGCTGAACTGGCTGCTGGAGAGGAGGGAAGGTGACAGGACTCAGCATGCCTTTTATGAGTTGAGACAGGGCCTGAAAATATTGTTTGATCTGTTGAGATGAAAACATCGACTTTCCCCCTATGTGCTGAAATTCAGTTCTTAAGCTAAGGACATGGAGTGCAGCCAGAGATCAGAACAGCAAGTATCCATAGGAGACCTAGTGCTTTGCACATTTAACTCATTTAGTCTTGAGATCAACACAATTAGTACTATTTGAATCTCTGTTAGAGATGAGGAAACTGAGGCACAGAGAAGTTGAGTAACTTGTGTAAGATCTCTGCTGGGATCACTGATACTCTGGCCATGGAGGGGTAAAGCTGGGATGTGGACCCAGGCGATCTGGTTCCCAAGTCTGAGCTCTTATACACCAGGCCCTGCTGGAGTTTGCATTTGGCGTGATGGTCATGTCTGCAGCTGTACTTCCTTTCCTTTGCTCAAGTTAGACATTTTGTCTAGGTCAATGGTTCTTAACAGGGGGCAATTCTGTCTTGTTTGGGACATTTCTGTTTGTCACAACTGTGGAGGCAGAGTTACTGGCATCTAGAGATCAGGTATGTTCCTAAACAATTTCAATGCACAGGACAATCCCCAGAGCAAAGAATTTTCCAGCCCAAGTGCCAAGGTGGAGAACCCCTGGTGTAGGTGAATGTAGCCTGGAGGATATGCGTACGCCTGTGAATGGTGACAGACAGGAAGGTGCAGTTGATTGGCCAGTTGATGTACACTGATGGAGTGTTAGGGGCCATGGGAATGCTGGGAAGAAGAGATGTCCTAACTTACAATTGCTTCAACGTGAAATGAGTGAGATACAAACCAAGAAGAAGCCAGTGGGTTTTGCTGGAGGGAGAGAAGTGGTGGTGGTGGACAGCGGGGAATTCGAGAGTGCAGTTGCCCTGGAAAATAGGAGAAGAGGCAGGGCCTCAGGTATCCCAGGTTTGCAGTGACCTGGAGCAGAGAATTAGGATGGGAAGAAGTATCATGGTTATGCCAGGCGAGACTCCCATTTTCCTGAACACGCTCTACTGCACACCCCTGCCCCACAGTGCCCTTCTCTTCCTTCAGAGGACCAGTGTCCCCGTGATCTTGGTGGGAATTATCTGTGACTCCGCCCACTCACCTGGCCACCATTGCCCTGTGCTGCCGAGCACCTGGAGAAGATGAAGGCATCTGTGGTTCTCTCCCTCATTGGCTGCCTGGTCGTTTCAAGTGGTGCTCGCATCTTGGGGCGTTGCACAGTGGCTAAGAAGCTCCACCATGGAGGCCTGAGTTATTATGAGGGCTACAGCCTTGAAAACTGTGAGTAGGCCCTCTCAGCACGCCCCCACTCACCTCCTTGCCCTCCATCCCCGGCCCAGGCACCCCCAACTCCAGCTCTCCTGAGAGCCACACACCTCCTGTTCTTTCTTAGGGGTGTGCCTGGCTTATTTTGAGAGCAAGTTCAACCCCACGGCCGTCTATGAGAACGCAAATGAAGGCTACACTGGCTTCGGCCTCTTTCAGATCCGCAGCAATGACTGGTGTGGCCACGGCAGGAGCCGCTGCCACATGGAATGCTCCGGTATGTCCCCTCCTTCCATCCCACGCTGGGGCACTGGAGGCTGTGGCACTGTCCTCAGAGGTCTGCCTTCCCAATGGCCAGAGTTTACGAGTTTGGAAGAGGCAGGAGGAGGGCCTGGCAGGAGCTGGGCTAAGCTGTATCGAGGGAGGTGTCCCAGGAAGGCTGAGCGTGGCACTGCCAGGGTGGACAGTGAGAAAGGGCTGTGGTGAGTCAGGTAAGCTAGTGATGGAGACCCACATCCAGATGGGCAGAGAAGGTGCTGGGATGTTGAGAGGAGCTGCAGGCATCAGAGCCTGTCTCAGCCTGAAGGGTGGGCCTGATTTCACCCACGCTTAGCCACCACTCCCTTCTGCAAGGGGGCAGATGCTGCCACTTGGACAGGCAGAGTGGTCACTAGGAGGAGACAGGAGCAGGTCATCCTAGGGAGACCTTGCCTACTGCTCTTAGGGGTCCCAAGTACCTGTGGTCAAGAGGAGGCAGTTGTCCAGGATTCACTCATTCCAGGAGCATTTATTGAGCACCCTCTAGGTGCCAGGCCTTTTGGAGTTGTCAATCTAGTGCTTGTTAACTGCCAGGTACTCTTCTAAGCCCTTGACAGGTATTAAGTCATCTAATGTTCATAATGACCCTCATGACGTGGGTACTGTTATTATCCTCATTTTCTAAATGGGGAAACTGAGGCCCTGAGAGGGTGAGTACATGCCCAAGGCCACACAGCTAGTGAGTGGTAGAGCTGAGAGGCAAACCCAAGCACTTGGCTCCCAGGTTGGGCTAAACCAAGGGGCTGCGCAGCCGGGCCAGGTCTCCCTGATGCCGGAGGCTGTCTGTCTGCAGAAGGAGGACTAAGCATCCCAGCATCTTCAGGGCCTCCCTACTGAGCAGTCCTCCCTCCACCTTGATGGGTGAGAACTGTCCTAGAGCCTGTGGCTTCTGAGCTGGGTCTTTAGGAGACAGGGTGGAGAGGGTGAGGCGAAGGCTTGCAGCCTTCTCCTGTGGCCTGGGGACCACCTGCCTTGTGTTGGGTTCCATGATTGGCCTTGGGAGTCCAGAGAGGAGTAAGAAAGCCCCTGGATTCAAGGAGAGGCAGGACTGCAAAGTAGGAGGAAACGGCACAGGAACCTGGCAGGAACCTGGCAGGAATCCCAGCCGCTCCCATTAGGAGCCACATGAGCTTGTGCAAGTCACTTCCTGGAGCTTCCCTGTCTGTGAAGTGGGGACAATATTAACTAACTCTTAGGGTTGCCGTGAGCATTAAATGGGATAATGTGTGTAAAATGTCATGCAGGGCACATAGTGAATTACAACAATCATAATCTAGTTGGGGAGACAGATACATTAACAGTATAATTTAATCACATTTGAAATCAATTACATTAATTAATTTGAATTTAAATAGAATGGTGAAATATTCAGTGTTACCCTGAGCTTCCTGGTAGCCAAGGCAAAAAGAGAAACACAGTAGGCTCATAATTTATATTTCATATGAATATGCACACAGACACACACACACACGTATCTTCAGAATCCAATGGGAGAGACACACGATTATCTATCTGTAATAGAGTTAGTAGTGGGTGTTGTGATGAAAATATGGTGGGCTAGAGATCCTGAAAAACTCTCCTACTAGGTGGAATGTAAAAAAGAAAATAAAAAACACCCACATCTTTTAAAGTGCCTGGCTGAGTTGGCAAGGAAGGAAGGGAAATCCCTAGAGGGTAGAAAGGGGAGCGAGAATCCAGACATGTGCGTGAGGACTGAAGCAGATAATGATCGTGAGGCATCAGGGATTCTCTGCAGCCCAGTGCACAGGTGTAATGGCCACAGTGTCTGCAGAGCCTGAGCGAGGTGAGGAGGTGCAATGGAGACCTCCACGGAAAGCTGAGACACGGAAGGCCTGCATGGTCAGGGGATAGGGATGAGCTAGAAAATCCCCAAAGCGAAAAGATTCCAAGTAGAGGGAGAAAACAGCCTTCCTTGGGAATTCACAACCGCAAGCCGATCAGATTCACAAGGAGACAAGTCACCACGTGGAGGTACTAGACCCTGAGCTAGGTGCTGCGGGCAGCTCAGAGGAATCATATACTTCTCCT
This sequence comes from Lemur catta, assembly GCF_020740605.2. Classification (NCBI taxonomy): domain Eukaryota; kingdom Metazoa; phylum Chordata; class Mammalia; order Primates; family Lemuridae; genus Lemur; species Lemur catta. Next base: position 44,206,702 of record NC_059145.1, read on the forward strand.
GTCAGGCAAAGCGAGGAACAGAAATAGCACAGGCTTTGAGGCCACACGGAATCTTGGCGCCACTTCTTACAAGCTCTGGGCTTTGAGGCTCAGTTTTCTTATCTGTAAGATGGAGATAATAACAATATCTATCTCACAAGGCTTTTATGAGTTATTGGTGCACTGTCATGTATGTCAAGTGTCGAGCACAGTGTCTGGGATACTGCCTGGTGCTTGACAAATACAACTTCCCTCTGTCTGAAGAATTTACAAGGTAGATGGGGATTAGGATATATGTATGTATGTAACAGGTAAGTACTGAATCAAAGTGGCATTTTATTCAGAAGAGGGGAGATGGTGGGGTAGGTCGTCAGTGGCAGACTTTTACGGACTGTGCTGCTTGGATGAGCAGATCCAGGCTGGGAGGTAAGCATGAACAAAGTCCTGGAGAGAAACTGCCTATGATCCCTAAGCTGTGGGTGTCGTGGGCAGAGCAGCCACCTTCAGGGTGGGCACTATCTGTGTCTCCTGCCTGTGACGTGCCTCCCATGGGCTCGGAGAGGGAAGCAATAGGAGGTAGGTTTATAGAAGTGGGAAAGCATATTGGACACCACTGGACTAAACCGAGGATTTGGAGTTCTGTTTTACAGGCAACCAGGGGGCACTGAAGTGACTTTTTAAGGAAAAGCAATCAGACTAGATTAGAGAAAGGGGAGACTAGCGTGGATAAGAAGGAGGGTAGCACAACAAGTGGGAGGTCTTGGGTTCCACATTCTGAGGAGGGAATGGAAGGATGAGAGCATAGACTTGTTGGTTGCTCAGAGGCACTGCTGGGCTTTCCCACGTGCTGTTCCCTGTGCCTGGACAATTTTCCTCCTGTGACTCCCTCGGTCTCCTTTACTTACCTGCTCCTTTAGATGTCTCTTTGCCCAGTAACCTTCCCTGACACTTCAAGTCTGAGTTAGGTGCCCCTACTAAATGCTCCTTCATCAAGCTGCATCCTCCCATCATCCTAGGTATCCAGTGTATTATTTAATATAATTTCCCGTGACTCTACCCCCTTCCAGATCGCAGGCTTTGTGGTGACAGGGATCAGTTTGGGGTTTATCGTGTTCGCCTTTGTATCTTCACTGCTTCTTATATCGCTCAGAACAGAATAGTCAATACACACATATGTCTTAATGGAAAACTTATTATGAGAATTACAAGAAAAAAAATCAATGAATTTGGGAAAAGATGACTACATCTGCTACCTGCTAGGGTTGTCTGAGAAAAATCTAGGGATAGATTTCCTCTTGCAATTACACAAAGCCTTGCGTGTGGGAGTACCCTGTACCTTCCCTGACATCACGCTAGCTTCGCTGTCACATGGTGGTGTGGTATATTCCACTTTATTTTCTCCACAGATTTACTGAACCAGAATTTGCAGAAGACAATTGAATGTGTCAAGACAATTGTAAAAGGGAAAGATGGGATGGGATCATGGTAAGTGTACATTTTTATATAGCCTGTATCAATGGCCTTCGCCCATTATCTTTACTCTTGATCTTGGCCAAATCTTGGCTGCTGCACAGCTGTAGTCCCGAACTCATGGGCTCCCACACCAAGGCAAGTAGCAGGACACTATCGAGTTCCACGATCCCAGGGCCATGGAAGGACGGAAATAATTATCAGACAGATTGTATTGAGTTTGAAACAAATTTCTGTGTTTATTGTAATAATATCTGCATTTTTATAATCATCTCTGATTAAACTCTTACAAGGTTTTTGTATACTTTTAAGGTTCTTGATGCATGTGGTGAAATGACTCTCTGGCAGACTTGTACCGATTTCTATTTATTTTTTCCTTTTTTTTGAGACAGGGTCTCACTGTGTTGCCCTGGCTAGAGTACAGTGACATCATCATAGCTCACAGCACCTCAAACTCTCCTGGGCTCAAGCGATCCTCCTGTGTCAGCCTCCCAAGTAGCTGGGACTACAGACATGCACCACCATACCTGGCTAATTTTTCTATTTTTTGTAGAGACTGGTCTTGCTCTTGCCCAGGCTGGTCTCAATCTCTTAACCTCAAGCAATCCTCCTGCCTTGCCTTCCCATAGTGCTAGGATTACAGGCACGAGCCACCATGCCAGGTCCCAATTTCTATTTCTATAAAGAGTTTAATGAAATGCCTATTTACTGTACCTTCATCAGTCACAAAACCTTTGCCATTTGAAGGATGAGTAACAATTTTGTCTTCTTTTGTCTTTATACTATCCCATTAGGGCATTTTCCCCTATTTTTGTTATAGATATTATTTCATGCTTTTTTTTTCCGTCCCTGTCCTTTGCCTATTTTTTTAATTCAAGTCATCATATTAATTTGAAAGAACTCTTTATATATCAGCTATATTAACTAATTATTGTATAATTGCCATCCAAAATAACTGCAACTCTGATTTCCTCTTTAATCAGATATTTGTTTAGGGAAGCATTCGAAAATTTACATGTGGGCTTGTATCTGACTTCTTTCACTCAACATTATATTTGTTCATGTTATTGTGTGTAGTTGTAATTCATCCATTTTCATTGTTGTATAGTATTCTATTGTATGAATACACCACACTTATTTATCTATTCTTTTATTGGTAGGCATTCGAGTAGTTTCTACTTTTTCAGTGCTACCCATGAACATTCTATACTTATCTTTTGGTGAATATATAAATGGCTTTCCATTGATTATAGTGAGGAATAAAATTTCTGGCCGTAAGATATGCATATTTTCAGATTTTCTAAAGAGATTTTTATCAGTTTATACTGCCGTCAGCAGTTACGGGTTTTAGTTGCTCCCCACTCTCAACAGTGCTTGGTATTTTCTAACTTATGCTTATGACTGTGTAGGGTATTGCATTATGGTTTTACTTTGCATGTCCCTGATGACTGAGGTGGAGCACCTTTTCAAATGTTTATTGGCAATTTAGATGTCCTTTTATCTGAAATGCCTGTTCAAATCTTTTGTCAGTTTTGCTATTGTGCTGTCTTTTTCTTATTAATTTGTAAGAGATATTTATATATTCTGAGTAAATATTTTTTGTTGCGTACGTGTATTGCAAATATCTTTCATGCTGTTGATAAACAGAAGTTGTTAGGCTTAATGTAGTCTAATTTATTACTACTTGCCCTTTATGGTTATCTTTAACAAATATTTGCCTAGTCCTTGGTCATGAGGATATTGTCCTTTTTTTCTAAAAGTTTTATTGTTTTACCTTTCATATTTGGCTCTACAACACCCTTTTTCTTACTTTATTGCATTGGCTAGGATTGCCATACATGTTTAATAGAAGTGATGATAGTGGCACCTTTGTCTCATTCCTAATAGCGCAGGTAAGAAGTTCAACATTTTATCATTACATGTGATGTTTTCTTCAAGTTTTCTGAGATATTCTTAATCAGATTAAGAATGTTTCTTTATATTTATAGTTTGTTAAAGGTTTTTAAACATGAATTGGGTGTTTAATTTTGGTTATTACATTTTTAGTGTTTTTTTTTTTTTTTGGCAGTTCTGTGTTAGCTTATCCAGCTTCCTTTTAAAATTCAAACTGTTGTCTTTTTAAACCTCTCTTCTCTCCCAGTACTTTATCCAGAGGTCATGGCTGATTTCATCTTATTGAGGATATCAATTTTATGAAACTTACTTCTAGATCCTGTAGTATATTATTTTCAGAAAAATGTTCCTCTAAATTTTATTATGATGCCCCCTTTTCTTCTTGTGGTATTTCCTCATAGGTGCCATATTAGTTTTATTTTCTTTACTATTCCTTGAATAAGGACAGATTTACCTATATTCAGTATTTGCCAAATAGATTGCAACAGGCTTTTTCTTATCTCTGGTCACTGTTACTTGGGTGATAGCCAAACCCTTCTCTCAGATGTCCATTTCGGGGTGGACTGGTGGCTCATCTCTTGGCCCAATTTCCAGTTTGGAGATTTTGCTGGTGTGAGTGTTTGGCTCTTTCTGATAGGCTGAACCAATAGAGTACACGGAAACCCTCATTTTCAGCATGTACTGCCACCACCTCCATCTATGCCATTTATCATGGCAGCCCTGCACCATCCAGGGGACACTTACCACCACAAATTGACACCTTTCCCTGCCTTTTTTCTCCCTATCCCACATCTCATGATTGCCTGCCTGGGTGATTCTGGGCATCGTAGTGTCCAGTTAGATCTATAAACAGTGTCATATTTCCTTAATTCTGATGGTACCATTTTTCCTATCTTAATATTTCTGAAATTAGTCTTTACTTTGCAATCAATGTATCCTCTCCCAAAGGTTAAATTATTGATGAATCTTAAAAGAGAAGATATCTTACAATAGAGAAAATCCTTTAATGATAGCTACAATCTCTTGACTGCTTTAGTGTATAGACTTTGTATGTTTACATACACATCATCACTTAATATCCTCACAAATCCCTCTGTATTGAATATTCTTATCTTCATTTTTAACGTGAGGAAACTGAGGCACAGAGAATAACTTACCCATGGCCACAGCAGTAGGATCAATCCTGGGTCTGTGCTATTCTAAGCCTCAGCTATCCCCAGGCTACTCAAAGAGATGAGGATGGTTGTCACAGAAGATCTGTGCTCTGGCTGTATAGAAAGCAACCAAAGGACAGCTGTTCAGAGCTCCTGTGGGACCAGACTCAGGGTTTCCGAGAGGGTCAGACAGTGGGAGGGAGAGACCTGCAAGTGGACTCATTTCATGGGGAAAGCCTAGGTGGTGGTGTTCCCTATCATAACCCATGAGCTGTCTAGGCAGTGGGGAACCCGTCTAGGATCTGGCACAGGAGTGTGTCTTTCTCAGACGTTAGGCCTTTTCGTTGTTGCTTTTTTTTTTTTCTTTCAGTCTCTTTAAGGTATTTTGGAACCAAATTCAGAGATTGTTTTTCTTGCTTTTGTATCTCCATCATCTGGCTTTGTGCCTGGCACATAACGGTTGCCCCCTAAATGCTGGTTGAAAAGATAACGCTGCATTTGGGGCTATTATCCAGAAGCCATTCATAACATTTTTATTTTTAAAATTTATTGTTTATTATTTTTAAAATGAAAAATAAATTTTTTCCTCTTAGCAGCCTCCAGAAGGTTACCACTATTAATATATCTTATAAATCAGAGAAAAATGTATGCACAAATATTTTTAAATACATATGGAATCCCAGTGTAAACACTGACCTGCACATTGTTTTTTTTTCTTATTAATAGAGCTCATGAAACTTGGCCTACTTTAAGGTCTCTACAGTCTCTGTAACAGCTGTTTAGTGTACCCCACTGTATAGATGCTGCAAGTAATTTATCTGCCAGTCCCCTACTGATGAACATTTAGGTTGTTCCCATTTTTGTTGTTGCTGCTGATGATGTTACAATTCTATAGTAAGTGTCTTGCTTTTGGAACTTTTATGTTCCTTCAAGTGTATCCTTAGGGAAATCCTTTGAAGGGGATCTGTTGGGACTAATCAGTGCATTTAGGGTAGTTGCTAAATTGTCGTTTGGAGAAGGGGCACCTTCAGCCACACTGCACGAGGGGTCCTGTGTCCCCTTAGCCCACCAGCCTGGGGTGTCAAAAATTTATGCAGTTTTGGGAAATTGGGAGATATAAAATCATACCATTCTGTTTTGCTTTGCATTTTTAAATTACAAAAGAAGTTGAGCATCTTTTCATGTGATTATTGGCCATTTTTCTGAAAACTGCTTACTCATTCTTAGCCCATTTTGCTACGGGATTGATGTTTTTTTCTTCTCATTGACTTTTTTATGTGTCCTTTATAAATTAGGTTTATTAGAACTTTGTTCATCATATCTGTGTGAACTATTTTTTCAGGTTTCTTATTTGTATTTTGACTTTTTTAAATAGTATTTTCATCCTACAAGAGTTTTACAGTTGCACAGAATCAGATTCCTTGATCTTTTATGGCTTCTGGGTTTATACAAAATCTCCTTCTTAGAAAGGTTTCTTACACTCCAAGATTGTCAATAAGTTGAGCCATGTTTTCCTCTGTATTAGTACAGTGTTGATACAAAATAAGCCCTACATTAAATTTTTGATGAATTAAAAAATAAAATTTTTATGATTTCATGTTTTTATGATTAAAATAAGTCCCTCTTGGAACTTATTTTGATATAAAAAGTGAGCTAGGGGTCCAGCTCTATATTTTTCAAATGGCTTGTCACTGGTCCCAGCACCACTTGGTCATTAACCTATTTTCACCACTAATTTAACAGATCGCATTTTAAAATAAAAGTCCCTTATTAACGTTAACTGTTTTCGGAGTGTTTGAAATACCTTTCATACATGGTCTTGACTTTCCAAGTCACTTTGGAAGCTTGTTTGACCCCCTAGGGTAAGCACTAATGAGCTAATGTCAGCCTTGCTGTATGGCTCTAAGTAGAGAGATGTGAAGCCAGGCTGACCAAGGCCTTCTTACCCACCCAGGTTCCCAGTGTGGTGAGCTCTTATTAAGCTAATGGGCAGCCACGTCTTTTCCAAAGCTCAGATGGGGCAGCTCTGTGGGTTGGGACACACGGGAAAGGAGAAGACCAAGACCCTGGAAGTCCCCAGGAGTCCCTTCTGCAATGTCTGCCCTGGGGACATGCAGAGCCTTGGGATTTCTGAAAACTGCCATACTTTTATATTTATTTTCCCTGCTGCTATATAGCTATGAAGGGCCAGTTTGCACTACAGGACCCCCTACCCTGGAGGACCCAGGGAGGCCCGCCCAGCTGGGTGGGGCTGACCAGACAGGATTTCTGATGTCCTACAGCTGCTGGTGCTTCCCCCAGCCTGTCAGTAGCCAGAGGAGAGGCTGAGGGGTGGGTGCCGGCACAGGGACTGGGAACAGGAGAATCACTTTTAGGGGCACCAGGAGAAAAGGTTAGAGAAACTCAGTCCTGCTGAGCCAGGCGGGGTGGAGGGAGGAGTTGGAAAGAGTTTTGGAGGGTGAGGAGAGAAGCAGGCACATGGAAAGGTGAAGGTGGCCCTAACGGTTCTGCTCTTAGCCCTCGGGTCTGCCAAGGACTCAGCACATGACCTCGGGCAAGTCACAGAACATTTCTGAAGCTCACTTTGGAGAAGCTAATGATGATTCCCTTGCAGTGCTGGGGGAGAATTTCAGGGTTCACAGCTCAGCCTCCCCGTCTCACCATGCAGGGTTTTTGGAATGGCGTCATGGTTCTGTGGGCACCAGGGTGGGGGAAGCACCGGCATTCATTGGGGACATGGCCCTGGAGGTGTACGAAAGCCTTCAGAGTCGTGCCCACAGCAGGGGTGGCAAACTCAATCGCTCCAGGGGCCAGCCCTGCAGTGTAAATGCTTGGGCTGGAGCCCCTCCCGTTCACTCTCTCTGCCTTCCTCTCCGCAGGCCCACCTGGTCCCATTTCTGCAAGTATTCCGACACCCTGGCGCACTGGCTAGACGGTTGCAAGCTGTAGCCACCCGAGTGGTCCCCGTAACACTCACCAGTTGCGTCTTATGAGTGAAGATGCTTTTCTGTTTGCTGCTTCACTCAATCCTGTTGATTATCTCACCGCTTGACAGCTCCAGATGGAAAAGGACAAAAATTTGCTTCATGCAATGCGGGACGCAGAATAAACCAACTTAGTTACTCAACCTGGGCCAAAGGTCCCCGCTTGTATTATTATATTGCAATTGTTACTCTGATCACCATTGTTATGATTCATTATTATTTAATCCCAGATGGAGGATTTGAAGGGAGGAAACTATCCGGAAAACAACACATATCCATGAACCTCAGTATCAAATAGGGAGAGGAAGGAAAGACACCGTGGAAGCAAAGAGTCAAAGAAGAGAGGAAGTGAGGCTGGTCCAAGCAGGGCCTCCAGTGCCAGCGCGTGTCCACGCTGGGACACTCAGGGGGACGTGAGGTGATCACGGAATCCTCTTCACGCTTCTACGCAGAAAAGCAAGAGACAGTTGCTCTTTTCTTGTAGAAAGTTAAATAACACATACACTAGAGATATTGTGAAAATACAGATATGTTAAAAAGGAGCAGAGTCCTCCCATGGTCCCGGTACCCAAAGACAATTGCTGTTTTATTTTGATTGCATTTCCTTCTGGTCTTTTCTCTGGATAGGGTTTTTATTCTTTTTCAACGATGCTGTGATAATACTGCAGATGGAGAGTTTTGTGCCTGATGTTTTAGAAAGAAAGCAAACAAATATGGCCATAAACATTTCCCCTGTGTGTCTTCTGATTTTAAGCAGAAAGGGGTTTACTTCAGGAGTTTAGTGGCTTACAGACTCCTTGCATGGGATGGAGCAACAGGTGTGAGCCTGGGCTTCCTGGACACGCCTGCCGAGACCTGGCAGCAGCAGCAGTAGCAGAGGTATCTGCTCATCAGGTCAGGTCACCTGTGGGGCCCACACCAAAGGGGGTTTGGAAAGCAAAGACCTTAACCTTTCAGCTCTTGCACGGGAAGGAAAGAACTAGAGTGGTTTCGAGAGATCGTGTTTGCAGCATCTATGTCAATGTAGTGATATAGATTGTTCAAAATGCAATTTTAGTGCCAGTTAATATTCTAGTGTATGAATGTACCATATTTTGTTTCACTTTTTCCCTACTGTTAGATTTTTAGATGTTGCCATTTTTGAAACCTTGCAAAGAATGCTGTAGTACTTGCCTGGGGCTGCTCCTTTTTTTTTTTTTTTTGAGACAGAGTCTCACTTTGTTGCCCAGGCTAGAGTGCGGTGGCGTCAGCCTAGCTCACAGCAACCTCAAACTCCTGGGCTTAAGCGATCCTCCTGCCTCAGCCTCCCGAGTAGCTGGGACTACAGGCATGCACCACCATGGCCGGCTAATTTTTTTTCTATATATATTTTTAGTTGTCCAGATAATTTTTATTTCTATTTTTAGTAGAGACGGGGTCTTGCTCAGGCTGGTCTCGAACTCCTGACCTCGAGTGATCCACCCGCCTCGGCCTCCCAGAGGGCTAGGATTATAGGCACGAGCCACCGCACCCGGCCGGGGCTGTTCCTTTTAAAATTTTTTATATTTAAAAAATTACACAAACAACTTGTATTTAATGAAGACAACTTGGAGAGTATAGATAGCCATAAAGAAGGAAATTTAAAATACCCATCATCTCCCCACTGGAAATGGAAGTTTGCATCATTGTTATGTAGCTAAAGTTGAGGAAACCCTGACTTAGGGATGGCTAGTGTTCAACTTTTGGTGTGTATCCTTCCCTACATTATTGTGTGTGCGTATGTGTGTGTGCATTTTTTCCCCCTTACAAACATGGATTACTACTAAATATACAATTTTCTACCTTGCTTTCTTCACTCAATATTTTGCGGTCTAATATTTCTAGGTCTATGCCAGGGATCCCAGAGCCATTTTTAATGACCACATGGAATCCCATTATATGGACAATCTGTGATATTTATAATCACCTTAAGGGCAGGCAGAGCTTAAGCAAATTAGCCCTTCTTTTTGTTTGTGTCTTGGTCACTTTCAGGAAGGACAAGAAATGGCTGTAAGTTAGAATTTCAGGGGCAGAACTTTTGCTCAAGTTCAGGAATGATTGATCAGTTTAACCAAATGGTTCTGTGTGGTTTTCCCTCCTCTCTAGAGAAATGGGTATTTGATATTTCCCTACCACACAGCATGAATCAGACGGTACAATCCCTGCTAGCAGCAGCACTTTCTGTTGAGATCAATGAGAAGTTTTGAGACCTTGAGAGCAACTTTTTTATTGAGCTGGGAACCCCACACTGTTTCCGAGGGTGGGTTCAAGAGTGCTGATGCACATGACCTCAACCCAGAATTAATGACAACCCACAATTGATTACAACACTGTCTCCTCAAGTGCCAAACCCAGCGTGCTGCCGCCTCCTTCCAGCCCATTACTTCTGCTGCAGCTCATCGTCCTCTAATGGCCACTGTGTCAACACGGGCATGAGGCGTGAGGACAAAGCAAATGTTAGTGTATTGATTGGAACGGCCTCTCCAGGGTTTCCCAACATCAACTCCTGGCTTGGTGAGCTCAAGCCCACTGATGTTGGGCATTACAACGAGCATTCATTCTGGGGCCAGAGAGCCTTGTCTGGTGCACAGAATGATCAAAGCTGGATTAGGAAATCTCAACAATAGCAATGCCTGTTATTATTACTTCTATGTCCAGCAGCTACCACATTAACTCCAATTTTATAAATATTACACAAAGACCTTTGCATACAGTGTTCCCAAACTTTGGAAAACCTTATTAGGTAGGAATGAATTATAACCATATTGCAGGTGGGATAACTGACACTTGGAGGGGTTACAAAAGTGATGAAGATGGGACGGTATCTCCTCAAAACCCATGGCTCTTACACATAACCCCCTCTAAACCCTGGTACTGTATTGGTGTTAATTTTCCATTCCATTCATTAGCTAGAAAATTGGGTCTCCAGCTTTTTAATTAAGATGTTGTGTTAAAGAGGTATTAGGCAACTAGCATAAGACATTGGGTCATTGTCATGGTGCCCAGTTCAAAGGCTGGGAAATTGAGGGAACTTTCTCAACTGCATAAATCAATAGAGAAGACAGTGTGGTGATCTGTAGCATTCGAAACTTCTGTCATGACAAAATTCACCTGTTAAAATGCTATTTCCTGGGCTATGCCCCAGACCTACTCTGAATTCATATCTCCAGGGGTGTGGCCCAGAAATCTGTATTTTAAAAGTATGTCCAGACAAATCTGATCTTTGGGAAATTTGGGAGAAATCTGGGAAATTCGGGAGCACAGGGTTGGGAAGAATCAGAAGCCGTAGGGACCATACCTGGCTCTGCTACTTATGGTTGAACCACTTCACTCCCTGAGCCGCATTTTTCCTGTCTGCAGACTGAATGACACTGGCTGGACCAGCCACACAGTGGCGGTGTTGCAGGGGTGGCAGTGAGGCCATGGGGCTTCTGGTTCCCGGGCCCTCCAGCACCATGCTAACTTGATGAGTGAAAACTCTGCTACAGGTCTGCCGCCAGGAGGGCCCGGAGTGTGTGTGTGCGTGTGCGTGTGTGTGTGTGTGTGTGGCCATTGCTCCCTGGTGCCACGTGTAACCTGCAGCGTAGTCTGGCCAAGTCAGTTACTGGGGTAAGAAGATTGTACCTCACTCACCCTCAGGACACTGCTTTCCAGCGCTCCCCTTCAGTGGCACTGGTCCCTGTGTGGTTCTGGAGCTAGAGGCAAGCCAGGAGCCCCACTCCTCACTGCTGCCTCCTCCCTGAAGTTCCTGAGCTCCTTTGAGGCAGGTGCTCCTCCTCCACTCTCCTGCCCCTGCCCCTCCTTCACTGACGGGCTCCTGATACACTGTTTTCTGAAGTCATCACTTCTGATGGCTTCAGTGTTTATGTAGATGAGCCACCAGCACCCTGGCATCTCAGTTCCTGGAGGTCAACACCTGCAAAGATCTCATCCTCCACCTTCCTTCAGCTACCACTCTGATGGCCACACCTTAGCCTTGTCATTACTAGTAATTCCATCACCTTAAAAATCTCAATTCCAAGACCCCATTCTTTGATCACCACCTTGCATCTTTTCATTGCACCCCCAAACAGTTCTCTGATGCCAACAATTCTTCAACTCCACTGGGGTCTCTCAGGGTTGACCCTATCACCCTTAAACCATCCCTCATCTCCCTCATGTCCTCACTTCTCTCCTGCCCTGGCTTAGATTCCAGAGCTGCCACTGCAATGATGTCATGCGTGCACCCTCATCCCCCCGCCCCGCTCTCCTCTTTCTGACATCCTCACGTGGCTACCCCATCCCAGTGAAACCCAGCTCTCTGCCTACTCTGCATTGCAGCCAAGTGGCTGTACATATTTAGAGAAGAAAAAAACCTCACCAAACTGTGTTGACTGGTGTCACTTTGAATTCCTGACAACCATCATCAAATGGGCTTTTATATTTCCAGTCTCTTAGGTGACTGTTTCACACCCAATCCTCTCTCTTTAAATCTCCAACACCTCCTCCCTCACCCACCCTCTTAGCTGCTGCTTTCTCTTCCACTGAGGAAATAGAAGCTTCAGATAAGACCATCTGCAGCCCCATGCCCACCTCTGCCCGCTTTGCCCCTGTTGTCATGGATGAACTGTGGATGCTCCTGGCAGCCAGCCTCCACCTGCTGCCTGGATCTCACCCTCCTCCCCAACCCCGCCTTGTCTCACTTTACAAGGGGCAAGTGATAATGTGCTGTCACTTTCCCCTCCTGCTCCATTGCTTACACCATCATTACAACTTATTGTAATCTCTGCCAGCCTCTGATTTCCTGCCATTTCCTCAGAAGATTCCTCAGAACAATTGTCCCAGCTCCCTCTCTTCTCTGAATCCTTCCCATTCTCTCTTGAACCCACTTCATTGGAAGCACGTTTGTTACAGTCACCAATGATTTCATATGGACAAATCTTCCGATCAATTCTCAGTCCGCATCTTCACTCCAGTGGCACTTGACACGGTTGATCCCTCCCTCCTTAGAACATTTAACTCACCGTCTTTCGGGCCACCAGATGTTGTCCCACCTCACTGGCCATTACACCTTCACCTCCTCTGTTGCTGTTCCCTCTTCTTCCTGGTCAGTGTTGGAGGGACCCAGCCTCAGTCCTCAGACCTCTTCTCTGCTTTCATCTACACCCACAATTTAAAGTAGTATTGGTATGTTTCAGACTTCCAAATTTATACACAGACACATATATATTTATTACCCAATATTTCCCTCAAACTCCAAACTCACATGCAAAATGCCTGTTTCACAGTCCACGTGACTGTTTATTAGACACCTGTACAGACTGTACAGCAGCAGCAGAAAGTGGATGTGCATTGACAGGGGCCCAGAGATCTCGGGCACAGACTTCTTTGTCCTCACACTGCTGGGTCACACAGGACACGCACTGTCTCCAGGTCTTATACCGTCCTTGGTGTGCGTGGGGTGGGAAGCACCTCCGTACCAGAAAGCCTGGTCGTGATGGGGGTGTCTCCCACTGAGCTGGTCACATGGTCATGCTGTAGCTGTGTGACCAGCCTCAACCACTGAACCCTCTTCCAGGCTCTACCAAAACCAGATGCAAACTATCAGTCTGATTATCTTCCTAAATAATGCTGACAGGCTGGTTCATCTTGTTCCAAAGTAACTCCCTGACCTAAGGGTAGAACATCACTTTTCTTTAGTTAATATGTCCCATAGTACTGGTCTCAGGGGTCATTTGCTCTAGAGATAGGCATGTAGTCATTATAGACCATCTACAATGAACGCATGCTATGCAGATGCCACAACAGTGAATGTGGCACTCTGTGGGCCCGTGGATGGGGTGAGGGCGCTGGTAGAAGCATTGCAGGGAGGTGGGGAGGGCCGGCAAGCATTCCCGTGAATATAGACACAGCTGCTCCTGCCAGGACAAAAGGGGCCCAGTATAGTTCCCCTACCCAACAGTGGCCAGCTGGTGCCTCTGGGGAATGGTGTCCTGTTAGGGGCATCAGTGGTCTGTGCGGCTGGTAGGTTGGACAGGTCAGTTTTGGCAAAGAGAAATCCATGTTGCTGAGGACATCTGTGAACTTCATCCCTGCCACCATAGCCACTTTGCTCACCAGGTGTGGCTGTGGAAGGAGGCTGCCAACACTCACAGCTCATCTTGTCTACTGGGCTATTGGAAGCCTCACCTGCTGTGGGTGCCCTACGGTGAGCATGCCCACTAGAGGCAGATGTCCTCACACTCTGTCCCCATTCCTTGAGGGCTATCTGCAAATCCCTTCCCCAGCCCTTAACGGTCACCAATCTTCCAGTCTTGTTCCTTCTAAATCCCTGGCCATCCAGCCAAATCCTCAGCCACCTCCTATAAGTCAGCATGTATGTCTACCTTTGAACATCTTTCTTTCCAGAAAAAGTGAACAACCCACTGTCTTGTTTAAAGTTCGCCTGTAGGGACAATTTTCCTTCCCACTGTCCTCTGCATAACGCAATAGCAGTTTGCATCTAGTTGGTGCAGCACCCTGCATAGATCCATCCATGAATTTGGCCTGAGTTTTTTTTTTTTCCCCCCTCAGTCAACATGTCATAAAGAACTCCCCAGGAAGCTGTAAGTGAGGACGGAGGGAGTAGAAAGAGGTATGACAGGGATCTGAGCCACCTGCTTGGGCAGCTTTCAGCCTTTAGGATGTGCTTGAGCCCCATTTAGATCTGTCACTTTCACTTGATGAGGGCCTGCTGCTGCACACATTGTGACCTGGACAATCAGAGAACATCTACTTCAAAATGGACGGTTCAGATCATATGGTCACTTGGTCTCCTACAATCAGCCTTAGTAGCAAGGCAGGGACTGCTTCTCAAAAGGAAAATAGTCAATATTTCCGGAACAGAGCACAGCTTTGCTTCAAGACCCAGGGGACTATGCTGTGACTTTCCTGTCAGGGCTTTCCAGAGGCTCCACGGAATTAGTTGCTAGCAAAAATTGGCAGAAGAGCTACAGGAGCAAAAGTCAGCCACCTCTAGCGTGCACTGCAGCCGTGGTGCGAGGAGTCAGAAAGTTGCTGATGCTTCCAGGATGGCTGGAACTTGCAGGAAACTGCTGCCAACTTCCCAGCAACTCGGCAGCCTTGAGTGAGTAAGTGGCAGCGGAAGACGTAGCCTGCTGCAGGAACTCTGGCCTTCAAAGTCTAGACGTGTACCAGTTTCTGTCGGATGAAGAATGTCTATTACCTCCCTTCTGCCTTCTGAATCTCTGTGAATGCATCTCAGCGGTGAAGCCCAGACGGCATCTGGAAACGCATCGGCACAGGGACCTCCCAGGCCCCCAGCTCCCACAACCCCGGAGAGGACACAGAAGCAGGTGCGAGCAGAGCTGAGGGCAATAGACAGTATCTTGGCCGTTTGCACTTGGAAATGAATGAACAATGCGATTGTTTTGCCTAGACGCAATCGTGTGGCTGTCAGTCCCTCAGTAGCCCCAAACTTCTTGGCTAGGCACGTAGAGCCCCCCTTGCTTCCCTACCTCTCCCCACCCTATCCTCAAATCTCAGTCAGGGCAGCTGTCATCACAAAATGTTTTTATTATCTATAAATCATCCATTTTGAGGGCACATGGAATTTTAAATTTAGGTTTCGAAAATAGCCTCGATAGAACTGATTGTCATTTTTACGAGATACCCCATCTACGTGTACAGTCATTAAAAACAAGGGCTCACATAACTAGCATAGCAATTCTGAACACCTTTTCAGTGAATGTTTAAAAATTTTACTGGTGTCAGTTTATATCCAGGTCTCTTGGATGCCACCTCTCTTGTGCTGAGGGTCTCAAGAACTATTAAGCTCTGCTGGCACTCAGAACTCATGGCTCTCTGAGGGGGATTCTCTGCGCGTCTCCCCAGCTTCCTGAGACAGCTGATGGATCACGAGTGACTACAGGGGAAACTGAGCTCCCGAACAACCCTCAAGCCTGGTGGAAGGAGCCCGGTT
Source organism: Lemur catta (assembly GCF_020740605.2). NCBI lineage: Eukaryota > Metazoa > Chordata > Mammalia > Primates > Lemuridae > Lemur > Lemur catta. The sequence goes on from NC_059145.1 coordinate 44,222,160, forward strand.
TGCCTCCTCAGACGGTCTGCATCTGTGCTGTTGCTCTCCAGCCATGAGTGTTCACCCGGTCGCTTGTCTCCTGGGAGCTTTGTTTTTGTTGTTATTTGTTGTTGTTTTCGCTTTTAAGATCAGGATAAAGTCCAGGCTTGCATGATTACTGGAGGCTGGAGAAGCGTCTGATGCAGCTTCTGACCCTTGGGCAGGGAGCTCCAGAAACACTCTTTATTTGCCAACCATGCGCACAGGTGGGTGGGAGATGTTTGTAACTCCCCCCAAGCGTTTCACTGACTGCGTTGTTTCCTGCGTATGCCTCCCCCTTTGATGGTTTCTTCTGGCTACCCACTCTCACAGACGAGCTGCAGGGAAGGGAGCCCCACTTACCGGCCAGGCATGAGCAGGAGGGGAAAGGAGAGAGGGGCTGTGTGCGAGAATCACTCTCCTGCTCATGCCCCCTGGAGGCTGTGGTTGCCATGTTTTTGCTACCTTGGAGCCTGGGAGGTGAAGACCGCTTGGCTGACAGGTGGGAAGGGTCTCCCTGGCTCAGTGAGCTCAGTCCCAACCATCAGCTGGGGAGGGCCTTCCCCCTTTAGGCAGAAGCGGCAGGTGGTCAAGACAGAGGCCCAGGGCAGTGTGGGAGAGCCGGTCCTGGCTGGCGACAGGAGGACCGAGGAGGGAGGCAGGTCTGCAGGGCATCAGTGTTGCTGGGCTATGAGGCAGAGCGGCTGAGCTTGGACAGCTCGGCAAGTTTCATGTTCCTGATATGTTTTCTCTTCATTTCTCCTTTCCTCTTTTTGAAAATCTCTTCTCCCCATCTCCCGGCCCCCCCCAAACTTGTTTAAAAGGAAATCAATGGCAGCGGGAGGGTGGTGGGGGAGGGTGAGGGGTGTAGCACCAAGTGAAGAGGTGCAGAGACGAGGATGCTTCACCCCCTGGGGCTCTCCCTCCACAGCTTTGGGGGCTCCAGCAGGATCTGTGTTTTCCCTTCACAGGAAAGTCAGGCTCTTATAAGGAGAGACAATACATTTTCTATCCTTTCTCCGTCTCTTCTGTAGCAGTAGGAACTAACATACATACAAGAGATTTTCTATTTGTATGAGGCGAATGCTAGGTGGTTTACTTAAGTTATCCCATGAAATCCTTCATTCCAACCTTATGAAGTGGGCATTTGGGTTCCAGCTCCACCATGTCCTGACCTAAGGCACAAAACTTCATCTTACCAAGTCTCTTTTCCCTCAGCTGCAAAATGGGGATAATAATAGATAATAATAATAATAAAAAAACATTGGGTTGTTGTGAAGGTTCAATGAAATACTGCACAGTATGTGATTATCATCCTCAGAGGAAGAAATGAAGAAATATGGAATGACTTTGAAATAAAAAAGGAAAAACAAAATATGGAATACAAGTGAAATAAAATGGGGGGAATGGAGTAATATTAAGGCTTGAGGTGGAGGAATCTAGTAGAGAAGTAAAATGTGCAAATATAAAGGTGAATTTAAAAATCCTTTTATTATGGAAAACTTTAAACATGTAAGGACAAAGCACAGTGAACCCCCATGTCCCCATCGTTCAGTTTCCTCCATTATCAACTTGTAGCCAACTTTGTTTCTTCTGTATCCCGCCTCTTCCTTCAATACAGGTTTGAAACAAATCCAAGATATCACAGCATTTTATCTGTGAATATTTTAATATGTCTCTGAAAAATAAAGACTTAAAAATCTAAATAGAACCATTATCACATCTAAAAAATTAACAGGAATTTCTTCAAATCAACAAACTTCACTGTTCAAATTTTAAAGAAAAAAATTTAAAAGAGAGAGAATAGTAAAATTATCTAACTTCTTGTTACTTCTGAAAATCTACTTAAACCATGTAATAGGCACAATAATGGTCCCCCCAAAGAGATAATAAAATGACCATTTTCTGCTAGTGCAAAGAAGAACAGGCACCTGGATATGTGGAGGGGCAGGGGAGGGCTGGGGTCTGACGGACCCTCAGGTAGGCTTTGAGCCATTTAGCCTCACTTTGACCACACTCTCAGGAGTAATTGCTGAGGTACCTCAGGTTGCATCCATTATGCTGCTGGCCGATGAGCCAGCTTTCTGGGGGCTGCTAAGTCAGTTACCACACAGCCATCTGCTTTCTCACTTCCAACATGCTGTCAAGTTGTCTCTTCTGCTTGTCCTTGAAAGTTTATATGTTTTTTAAACAATCCTTGAAGCTAAAATGGAGGCAATTTAGGGAAGCAGTTTAAAACAGGGCCTTTGGGGTCCAGTGGATCTAGGTTATAGTTCTAGCTCCATGATTTACCAGCTGTGGGAACCCGGGAAAGTTGGTCACCTCTAAATCTAAATAAATTGATCTAAATAAACTAGACAATTAATAAGGAAACTGGGAAATTAATATAATGATTGGGGTTATATGAAGAGTAAATGAGATGTACCCAATGCATGAAATACACTAAACAATTAATAAAAGCTAGCTAGCATATCACAATAATCACAATAATAATTTTCTTGATAATTAAATATTAATATGACATATAATGTTGAATAGATTGAAAGCCTGGCAAATAATAATTTGTCAAAGACTGTCTCTTCCCTGGAACAAAGACTATCTGTCAAGATTACAAACACAAACACACACACACACACACACACACTTTCTGTATTGTCTGCTATGGGCTAATTTAGTACATCCCGTGATTAAGGAATATCTTTCTACAACTTTGGTTAGCAAGGGAAGAGAGAAATGAGCCAGCCATTAGGACATTGTGCAGTCTGACCCACAGAACAGACTGCAAATATTAGTTATTGCTATTAGTTGAAGACTTTGTGTATGCACCATTGAGCACCATTCCTGGCACACAGTAGGTGAGCCATGTGTGGCCTCTGAAGTTGCATCTGTATTCTTATTCCTTCTCCTCTCTAGGAGATAATTGGCCCTCTCTGTTTTGCCATGATAGATGCTTTTTTTTTTTTTTTTGAGACAGAGTCTCACTTTGTTGCCTGGCCTAGAGTGTCGTGGCGTCAGCCTAGCTCACAGCAACCTCAAACTCCTGAGCTCCAGCAATCCTAGTGCCTCAGCCTCCCGAGTAGCTGGGACTACAGGCATGTGCCACCATGACTGGCTAATTTTTTCTATATATATTTTAGTTGTCCATATAATTTCTTTCTATTTTTAGTAGAGATGGGGTCTCGCCCTTGCTCAGGCTGGATAGATGCTTTAAAATCTTTAAATGTGTGTTAGAATACAGTGTGATTCCAGGGATGTTTATTCTCCTTCACATAAAGCTATAGTTTGTGTTAATAGCTTTATACACTTTGGTACAGGACACACAAGTCAGAGTGTAATTCAGTTGGATTCTAACGAAGGTCAGTGACCAGGACTTGGCCTTCAGGAGGTTTCTCCTACCGAGTGTTTTGAAGGGCAAATATAAATGAGAGTTCCTATGACTATTTCTTTGGGCAAAGGCAGATTTATTTCTGTAGAATTTTATATTCTACAGCGATCTCCATCCGATGAAATGGGACCTGGCAAAGAAGTCAGTGAATTGCTTAAGCTTTCCCATGAGACTTGGCCTTTAAAATATTTCTGATTTTGGGTCACTTTTTGCCATTTCAGACAGATTTTTCTTCCAAGACATTCCAATTTATTATCTCAGCAGTCAATTCTTGCTCCTTCCAGATGTGCTGTCATTTCAATGTTGGCTTTCATTTTTTCCCAGCTTCTTTCAAAGTTCAGGACCATATGCCAACTTTAAGCCAGTTGGCTTTGATCACCTCACACAGCCAGCAAAGAATATGGCCCAGTTCATTGTGTATGCATTATTTTTAAACGAAATTCTTGAATAATCTCTTGGTTTAGTTAATTCCTTTGGTGTGGGGAGGACTTTCTTTAGATAAATTGATATAGATTGAAATACTGAAATTTGGCAAAGACAGATTCAAGATTGCATTCACGTCTTGGGGCAGGCATTTATAAAATGAATGGGGTGAGGGAATAGCTTAAAGAGCAGGAAAGGTTCAACATGGATCATTGCATCAGTTAGCTCTTGGCACAATGATGCTATGTAACAAACTACTCTAGACCTCAGTAGCCTGCAATAGTAAGCATTTATTTTCCTCTTTTGTGTCTGCAGGTCATCTGATCTAAGCTGGGCTCAGCAGGACTTGGCTCCAGCTAGCAGTTGGGCTCAGGTCTGCACCATTGAGTTTTTCACTTTTCCTGGGACCACTGAGCTACCCTGGGAAGTGCTTTTCATGGCAGAAGCACAGGAAAGCAAGCCCAACCACACAAGTATATTTTATGTCACATCTGCTGACATCTCACTGGCCAAAGCCAATAACATATCCAAATACAGAGTTGAGGGGCAGGGAAGTGCACACCAACCATGAGGCCAAAAGAGGTCACATGGCCTAGCCTAACATCAATGGAGCAAGGAAGTACATTTCTCCCATGGAAGCATGGTGGGAGGAGTGAATATTTGTTACCAGTCATCCTTGATCAGTGCACTCCAGAGGTCCAAGAAAGAGAAATCCTGTGATGCAGATGTTTGTTCTTTTAGACGAGTGGTTCTCAAAGTGTGGTCCTTGCACCACCATCAGCATTACATGGGAAATGTTTAGAAAGAAAATTCTTAGGCCCACTCTGGACCTACTGAATCAGAAACTCTGAGGGTGGGATAATCACATGTAGAGAGAACACTCTGATCTTCTAATTTTAATACACAGGGATTGAGTTTACACTGAAGAGAGAAGTATTAGTTAACGTGGTTCAGCTGACCACCAACCACTTTCAGCAGAGGAAGCTGGTAAATGCAAGGGCTACCTGGTTCTGTGATTTTGTTTACTCCATGCCTCTTTATGGGAAACAGACCATGAGCATAAATCCTGGCTTCACAATTTACCGGCCATGTGACTTTGGGCAAATAACTTACACTCACTAGATCTTAGCTTACTTATCCATAAAACAGGGCAGGAAACATTGTCCTTCTTTGAGAAGATGCCTGAAGTGTAGGCTTGGCCCCCCTAGCCATAGGTGATAAATCCCAGATAGATAATTGACTTTAGTTTGAGCTTCTGTAACAAATTACCAGAGACTGGGTGGCTTAAGCAACAAACATTATTTCTCATAGTTCTGGAGGCTGAGAAGTCCAAAACCAAGGTGCCAGTAGATCTGGTATCTGGTTAAGGCCTGCTTCCTGGCTTGCAGATGGCTGTCTTCTTCTTGTGTCCTCACATGGCAGGGAGCAGAGGGAGAGATCTCATGTCTCCTCCTCTTTTCATAAGGGCATTAATCTCCTCATAAGGGTTTCACCCTCATGACCTAATCTAACAAGAATCACCTCCCAAAGGCCCCACCTCCAAATGCTATCACATTGGGGATTAGGATTTCAACATACGAATTTTGGGAGGACACATTCAGTCCATAACATGACCTGAGTGAGCCAATCTGATGACCTTTTGAGAAGTTTGGGATTTTGCGATGAGAAACACAGAAGCTGGAAGATAGTAGGGCTGAGACTCTTTGATGGTAGAGTTCTAGCGAGCAGGGATTTAACTCCTAGTGATGAAGCATATGGGTCTTTTGTTGGTTCCTGGCCTTCTGGGATCCACGAGATACCATGAGTACTACTAATAAACTCCTTTGCATGAGCTGGTGTGGTAGATTGAAAATATGGTCACACATTTTTGATATTCCTCCCCTCGAGACGTGGGGTCTATGCCCCTCCCAGAGTCTATTAATTGGTGATTGCAAGACTATTAGAATACAGTGGAAGTTACGTTATACCATTTTCCAGGTCCAGGCCTTAAGAAACTGCCAGCTTATACTTTCTTTCTCATGATCCTTGCTCTTGGAACCCAGCCCCCATGTTGAGGGGAAGCCCAGGCTGCCCATGTAGACAGAAACTAACCACCAGCACCAACTTACCAGCAATATGAGTGAGCTGTTTTGGAAGAAGATCTTCCTGCCTCAACCCAGCTGTCCCAGCTGATGCCACATGGAGCAGGCACAAGCTGTCCCTGCTGAGCCCTGCCCAAATTGCAGGTTTGTGAGCAAAGCAAACCATTGCTATTGGTCTAAGCCACTCGGTTTGGAGTTGCTGGGTGCACAGCAGTAGGTGAATGGAGTAGCCAGCTCGAGTTTTTTTTTTTCTGTTGCTCACAACCAGAGGAGGAGTAGCACAGAGAATAAGCACTTGGGCTCTGGATTCAAATCCTGATTTGCCACTTGCTAGGTGTGATTTGGGGGCCAGTTGTGACATCTTTATGCATATTGGTTTTCTCACTTGTTAAATGAGGAGAGAAATAGAAAAACAGGGCTTTTTCATTAGGTCATTGTGAGAATTAAGTAAGATTATTCCTGTAGAGTATTTAGGGCAGTTCCTGATACAGTGAGCACAGAATAGCATGTAAGCTGCTCTCCATCTTATTAATACAGAATTGTTTTTCAGGGATGGCTGCAAGGTAGCACACCTTAACACATGGAATCAGCTGAGTAGAGGTGAGGTGGGAAGAAATGAGGAGTCCCTGACCCCAGCATGGGGCCTCTTACTCACAGGGGCAAAACAGGTCATTAAACTACCACATATTGTCTCCTAGGAGCCAAACCATGTGGCCAGTGGTAAAGCATTTGGGAACAAATCAGCAAAAATGTCAGAGTATTGCAGGGACTGGAGACTGTCTACAGACTTTAGTAAGTGCCTCAGGAATGACACAAGCTCCAGGCAAGCTGGGATGGCCACCTGAAAGCACAGTGACAGCCACAAAATGGATATATAACTCTGGCAAGGGAGACCCTTGCTGCCAACCCTCTGAGGCTGCAGAGAGGCAAACAATCAGGTCTTGCTAAATTTCAGAGGCCATGCTCTCCTGCCCCTAAATGAGTGCCCTGGTGAACACTGCAGGCCCCTGGAGGGGCTAGAAGAGACAGCATTGCTGATTTTGTGCCAATCCCAGCACCTCCTGCTGCGCCCCTGGGGACCTTGCCACCCCGGGAGTGGCTGTTGGCTCACAAATCCTACAGCCCTGGGAATAGCTCATGAATCCCATGCGGATGAGCCTTCGTGGGTTTTGTCTGCACAAAACATCCCCATCCCGTTGGCCATCCCAGACAGATCCAGAGGAAAACCTAATCTTGGCTGCATCCAACATGCTCTTTGACCTCGGACTGAGAGACAGAGACAGTAATGTCACCAGAGACACATCAGCAAACCTGCTGCTGCATCCACAGACCTGCCGGTGGCTCCTGCTCTTCTCAAGCCTTGGGTTGGCCTTTCCTTTTCACTTCAAGGCACACAGCAGTACTTACCTACTAAATACCACTTTTTGTTTCAGCTAGCCAGAATCTGCCACCCAAAGTAATGTAATATAATGGATATTTTAAAACCCCAGCAAGTGATCTACCCCTTCGGCACGCAGTGAGGGTTAGAGGAGATGAGTGGTCAAGGTAACCAGCCCAGTGCCTGGACAAAGTATGCTGAACACATGCGCTTCCCTGTCACCCCATTCCTTCTCCCAGGTACATGCTCAGGAGACACACTTGTCACTACGGAGGCCAGACTGCTCTGGGATATTGTCCTACTGCCTCAGGATCCTGCAGCCCTCTACTCATCTCATTTGCATGCCTAATGCAATTTCTGAGTATGATGTGTAGTCATCACAGCTACAAATGCTGGGAGATTTATTAGATTCCCTAGTTCTATAGATGAGGTTCAATTTTTTATAAATTCTTACTTTTGCTGAGCAATTTAATATGCCATTGTCTAGGCAACAGCATTTTCCTCAATTAGATTTTGAGACTAATATGGAAGGAACTTTCCCCCTTCCTCTGCAACAATATTAGATAAGGCCACAAGTCCTGACCAAGAACAAAATTTGCTGGTGCCTCACGGGGAGTGTCAAACCGGATTCTCTTTTGCAGCAGTGTGGCTTCCCACCGTCCCCTCTAGGGCTGGCGTCTTGTTGGGGCGGTTGAGGCTGCCAGTGGGAAGAGCCACAGCCACAGTGGGGGCCAGGTACTGGCCATCCAGAGAAAGCCCCACCAGGGGACACTGGCCTTGGAGAAGGAGTCCCTCGTTGGGGTCTGGATCTCAGCCACATAAACTTAGAAATTCAATCTTTAAAGTTCCAGCAGTTATTGGATGCTTGAATGAATCACCATAACCAAGGAGGGGCCTGAGAACAAACCGGATACAAAATTGAATAATTTCAAGCAGCCTGGAGGTTCACATCAGTCGGATGAGCACATCTCCCTGGAGGCCTTGCTCCTCCGGAAGCCAGGTTGACCCGCAGTGGCATGGTAAACACGACTGGGAATGCAAGGCTCTGACTGCCTAATGTGACGATTTAGTGGCTCCAGGCTTCCCAGGAAGGGGGGCGGGCGGGCCCTGCAACCTTCTTCAGGGCTCCCTAGTTGACCACCCTCCGTGCACGGACCCATTCTCCCTGCAAAGGGTCGATTCCACTGCAGGCCTAGAGCTTTGCACGACTGCGAACTCCTCAGTGAGCTGATTTTATGACTTAACTTTCAGGACAATCTTAACTCCTTCCTTTCCACGCTCTTGGGGGTCTCTTTCAGTCACCCCCATGTGGGTAGAATCATGGTTTTGACTGCACGCGAGGGCGGGGAGGATCGGGGGTTGGGGTGCCGGGCGGAATGGGGCCGCGGTCCGCGTGGCGCAGGGCTAGGAGTCGGCGCTCAGGCGGTGCCCTTAGCCCGTTTAATCCTCCCAACCCTCCTGTGAGCAAAGTGCTAGGATATTTCCCAATTGGCTGAATGGCAAATAGGATAAATTTATTTGTTTCGTTTAATTATTTAGTTTTAATTGAGCAGTTTCCATTCTGTCTTAAGAGCATTTTAAAAGAACATTCCACGTCCTCACTCTCGCTTCCTGCTGCTGCCACTGGAGCCTGAGGATGAAGAGGGGGCAGTAGGGGGAGATAAAAGAAGTGAAATATATTCTTTAATAAGGAGAATTCTTATGAGCATATTCTTCATTTATGTTTTCTTACTCATAAGGACAACATATTCCTATGGCATACATATTCTCACGCATGTGTTCGCCTCTGTGTCCCCCCGCAGCTGGCCCCTCGCTAGTCCCCTGGCTTCTGGGCTCTTCCCTCACCACCCCCCTCTCCCCTCCTTGCTCAGCGCTTCCATCTGCAGCTGCATCGGCAGAAAGTTAGGGCAGGCACAAGTTGCACACGCCATAAAATCCTGTTGTGGAGACAAGATGAAAGCTGCAAAGAAAAATGGAACACTTAAAGTAATCAAATAATTTGGTGAGTCGCTCACTTGGCAGATTGGCTCTCAGCGTATTGGGCCCAACTAGTCACTGGGCTTGGCTTTGGGGTAGCTGTCTGTAGGTGACCTGGACTTATTTTCTGGATGAGGAAGCAGAGGCTGGAGATGCTGAGGAAGTTGCCTCAGGTCATGATAATCAGTGTCAGATGCATGATTTTGAAAAGGTCTGACTGAAATTCAGTTGGTCTTTGTGTCATTCAGTAGGATAAGTGCATAACAGAGAGGACAGGATGAAACTCAGAGTGGCTCCTGCTCTTGGTGCAGCTAAAGAGCTGCTTGCAGGATAGCTGATTTTCAAGCACCCAAACTCAAATACTACAAGGGCCAGGAAGGAGAGAAAATCACTGAGGAGTGAAGAAACTAGAAAAATCTAATTTACTCTAAGAAAAACCACAATGCAAAACGTGATGCTACATGGCTCCTGGCACTTGGCCCCAGTGGCAGAGATATAATAGGGGCAGATGGGGACAGTGGTAAAGGAGGAGCTGCCATCAGTGTTATGGATCCTGTGACTTTTCAAAAAGAGCTGGAAGGTGAGGGGTGTGGCTCACGCCTGTAATCCCAACACTTTGGGAAGGCGGGAGGATTGCTTGAGGCCAGGAGTTCAAGACCAGCCTGTTTCTACAAAAAATTTAAAAAACTAGCCAGGTGTGATGGCGCTTGCCCTGTAGTCCCAGCTACTCAGGAGGCTGAGGTGGGAGGATCGCTTGAGCCCAGGAGTTCAAGGCAGCAGTGAGCTATGATGATGTAGACTCTATCTCTAAAAAAAAAAAAAAAAAGCTGGAAATCCTGATTTTGATATAAAATCTCCCAAGTTGTAAGTGTAACTTCAAATCAATTTAAAACACAGGTGGGCAATTCTAAGCAAATTTACATACTGGAGCTGGTTTATAAATTTGTGGACTTGACGGTTGGCATGGAATCATTACTGAATCCCAAGGTTGAGTCAAAAGTATAGGTTTTGTGGGGTGCTGGGAGGGACTGAAAATTCTGACTGCAATAAAGCCTAGATGAAGCAGCCAAGAAATGACCCAATACTTACAAGAATGACATTTAACCACTAAAAAGAAATCAATTTCAAATACATCACCCAGCACTTGGAACGAATAGTTTAAAGGACAGGCTTTGGAACTTGAAAAACCTGGTGTTGAATCCCAGCTCTGCCACTTACCTGTTGGGCAACCCTAAGCAAATCAATTAATCTCTCAATGCCTTTGTTTGCTCACATCTGAATTCTCGTGAGGTTTCAATGCAATAAGACATGATGAGCAAGATAACTAACAGATGGATGGTTCTCAAGAAATTGTACTTACTAAAGTAGCTATAATGAAAATTATTATGATGATAATGATAACGATTATTATCAGTACATATGTTCATAAACCTCGAGGAAAGCTCTAATGGGAACTCAGCTTCTGAAAGTTCTTTTCCTAGGTACTTTTTCGTGAGGATGAGGCACATTGGTGTCAGTTTTTCATTTCGTTATACATTTGGAAGTAACAAATCTTTTTGTAGCATTTTTTTTTTTTGTAGTTCTATCCACAAAGCATTTAGGGAGCTCAAGTAATCTGTTCAAATCCAAACCCAGTGGGAATTTTTTGACACTTAACTTGTATAGATGCTTAAGGCATCTCAAAAAGCTTCTATCCACTGGCCTTTGAGGGAGGCTGTGCCTTGGGAGGATTCACACCGAATTCTGCCCCTTCTCATGCACAGGCCTTCTTGATTCTGTTCTCCATCCCTTCCAGCTTGCCCATCTCTTAGTGTGCTAATCGGCTCAGCCCAATCTGAAATCACTGCAGGTGATCAGAGAGGCGATCATCCTCAAGGTTCACCTACCAGGACCTGCACACACACATGCACACCTTCCCCTGCTCCCATACTGGGGCTGAAGCTAAACACTTTATACTGAGTGCTGGGTAAGGGTGTGCATGTGAAACAGGGACCTTTGTGTTTTGAAAAGAGTGAGAAAATCTCTCAACATGGTCCCAAGTTTCCCCAGGAGAGAAAATTAATATGCTACAAATGTGGCCAACACCCAGGAACACAGGGCTTGGGGCTTCTGGGACTACTGATGACAAATGTCTGGGACCCTGTACTCATTTCCAACCCACTCCCTACCTCCAGGGCTCCCTGCTCCAGCTCTAGACATCTAGGTTTTGCATCCCAGTTGCAGCCCAAGCTCAGACCTGATATGACAGATCTGGTTCTCCTGATGAGCTTTGGGCCCTTGGGACAGACGCTGTGGGTTCCCCACCCTGACCATTCCCGTGCACACGGACCCCATGATGTCAGCCTCCAGCAGCTGCGACTTGTTGCCTGAAGAAGGCTTTCTCTGGCTCCTTAAGGCCACTGAGCTGGTGCCAGCTGTGCTGGGAAGTTAAGCCCCGCCCCCAGCAGCCCTCACCGGTGGTGGATGCGAGGTGGGGTGGATAAATACCCCACTTCCTCACCCTTTGCTGGGGAACAACTCTGAGGTGTGCTCCACCCATCTCCTAGATGTGCCCAGTGGGACTGAACTGCACCTGCCCTCAGGGGTGACCTACACATTAAAGCACCCGCATCGCTGCCTCCCTCCCTGTGACTCACTTTCCCACCCCGTACTGGTGTTTCCTAGAATCACATCCCGGATCAACTCTCGCTCTCCACTCCTTGTCTCAGTGTCTGCATCTGGCAGCCCTCTCTCTTAGCTTATGAAGTAAGAGGATATTCACTCACCACCTTCACGTGTCAGACACTGCACTCACCTCACATCTGCTCTCTGACACGGGTGCTGTCATCACTCCCGAGTGACAAATGAGAAAATGGAGGTCACCAGGCCAGCAAGTGGCAGAGCCAGGATTTGAACTCAGCTCTTTCTGGCTCCCAAAGTCTTTCCTGCCCCATCACATGACACTCACCTAGTTCCTTCCACCCTGCTCTCTCCCCTGCCTGACTAAGCCCTGGCTACCAGGACAGAAGTGGACATGGCTGACCAGTTACTGTGACACCAATTATCACTGTACGTAAAGAGCAGGAAATTGTAATACAGGCACTGATTGTACTGAGACAGCTGGCTCCAGCCCACAGAGGCAGGCAGCACTATTATTTTAAGAATCTTCCTGGGCACAGACTAGCAGTCTTTGTGGCTGTGGAGGTTGGCACAGGAATGGTGATGCCCTCCCCATTAACAGGCTGTGTGGGAAGACCTAATGGAAAAACCCAGCTTGGAGACTCTCTAGTCTGCTTTGCCATGAAACTTTCTACTCCTTGTGAGGCCTGGAGAACTGACAATTTGGAGGTCTGGCTCCTAATTCCCACGCTTCCCTTTATTGTGTGCGTGAGTTTAGGCTCCTTGCTTCCCCACGCTGGTCCTTGGGTTTGTGGGTTACACATACTGAATCTATGAGCACAAGCCGACATGGTCCCATCGACTGTTGCATGAAACACCGAGTGAATTCTAAGTGTTGGGTGCTTCCTTTGGATGTTTTTCAATAATGTTTGGTGTGTGGCTGACCCCAGACCAAACTTCATTCTTGGACAGGGTAAATGAAACAATGGTCATGTCCCATCTCAGATCAAAAGAAATACATGATTGGCCAAAAACATATTTGTATTATGTTCTGATCCTGGTCCAAGATTCTAGAAGAGGTAGACATTTGTTCATCCGTGGATTCAAATAACCAACAACCCTTTAGAGCATACCTGAGTTTGGCATCAGGGTGTGATGGGTAGGCATGGCCAAGTGACCCAGTCCTGGGTGTAGGATAGCCATGGAAACTTAAGAGTTCTAGAACCAGCTAAAAATGGAAGATTGGGTGTTCTGACCAACAAGGTACTTGTTTATGGACACAGCCCCTGCAAGCTGGCTGTAACTCTCTCAGTCCTGTCCCCTCTCCTCCAAACCCAAGCCCCTTTATAAAGCCTATCTGCTGTCCCACTGCTCAGACCCCCCTTATGTGCTGCCAGTTTCTACACAAAGTTCATGCAAGACTAATGCTTTTAAAATGAGGTCTAAGAAAGAATTACTAATCAAGAGTATCGTTTTTTAAACAGAACTGCCTTTTTCTACTCTTTATATAAACTCTATTGTGTTGGTCTAACAAGGCACTATTTTAAACTTTTTAAAAAATTTTCTCCGATAGCTCTTAAAGATATTTTGTAAAGACTTTGCTATAAAGATTTTGTAATAAAATGGTCTAAAGTTTCCATTTTTTAAAACATTACCATTTTTAAAAAATGTTTTGAAAGCTAGAAAACAACTTATGCATATTCTGTATATGTATAGCAGCACATTTCATTTATGGAAATATGTTCTCAGAGTATTTATTTACTAATATTTTATCTTAAGCCATGTCTTATGTTGAGAGTGTGACATTGTTGGAATAACCTTTGAAAATGAGTAACACAAGGCCCTGTAAATACATGATAACTGCACACAGATTTTACATATTTGCAGACCAAAAATGATGTAAAACTAGTTGTAGTCTTCTACGGTTTTGTAACAAGTTGTACAAATGACTATAAAAAAATACAAAAGTAGACAATACAGGGCCTTTGACTGCAAGTGTCAGGAAATGCCACTGGAAAGTAGTTAACAGGGATGTGTGTGGTGGGAAAAGACTTGGGCTCTCTCTGCCTCTCTTGAGTGATGGCCTCAACGAGCTCCCCTCTAGTAAGGAATAATCCCAGCAGCTCTGCAGAGGAAGATAGGCACTGTCCAGACTGCTCCCAGCATTGCAGGGGGAAGAGGGGAGGCCCAGGGGAGAATCAGGAAAGGCTTCATGGAGGAGGTGATGTTTGAAAGGTGCACAGGACTTCGGCAGCTGGAGAGGGAGAGAAGATGCTCCAGGCAAAGTCTTCCAGGGAGGGGCAAGGGAGCCTGTTCAGGACACAAGTTGTTTCAGTCAGATGCAGCCGAGGCTACCTGAAGAGAAAGAAAGAGGAGAAAAAGGCTGGAAACGACCATTCAGATCATACGAGGAAGCTTCTGAGTTCAGACCGAGAGGCAGGCAGTTCTGCAGAGGTTTGGGTAGATGAGCTCTACTCGTGTTTTGAGTTACAAGAAACAAAGATCAGTTCGAACTAACTTTAGCAAAGAGAGGAATTTATTAGAAGGCTATGATGAAGGCCACAGAAATGAAGGAAAAGTTGACCACTGGGTCTCAGAAAATATAGGTATCAGGACATCTAGAAGGAAATAGTGGTGGAATAAGGAACAGTATATTAGTCAGATGTGGCTGACATAAAGCTGCTTAAACAAACAGTCCCCAAGTCTTAGTGGTTGACAATCACCAACATTTCATTTTTCTTGTTCATAGGCCTAAGCATCGGCTGGGACGGCTCTACTTCAGGCCGCAGCTAAGTTTAGGTCTGTAACACATGTCTCCTCATTCTCCCTGGGCCAGTGGCTGCCTGGCCAGAGCAAGTGCCATGGAGAAAGAGAAGGAAAAATAAGGAGCTGGGAGTCCATGAAAGGTGTGTGTGTGTGTGTGTGTGTGTGTGTGTGTGTGTGTGTGTGTGTGTGTGTGTGTGTGTGTGTGTTGGGTGGGGCATGTGTTTCAAGGAAAGATGTCATAGCTACTAAATAGGGGCGGTTTTGCCAGTGGGATTACAATACTGAGGCCAGCCAGCCAGAGCCCTTCCTCTGCTCAGAACCTTCAGGACCAGCTTTTCCCTACTTCTGACTGAGGATGCAGAGCACCCTGGAGGCATCAGTCTTATCCCCCAGCCTGACAGCGTGGGAGCCCTAGAGTGGCTTTACACATTCCTGCTCGGACCAGGTGAGAAAGCAGAACTCGCAGGAAGCAGCCTGCACGCCCAGATGCTTGGGTGAAGCCTTGAGCCGTGTGGCCCCCTGGTACTCGCCAAGGCCCCAAGAGATCAGATCGCTCAGGGTTTGAGGGGTAGGAGAGTTAAAACCTCCCTTCTGGATCCAAGATGAAAGCACGCAGCTTCCCACTGGCCCTCAGGATGGGGAGCAAAGCTTCCAAAGTTTGTCCCCGAAGCCGTCCCTCTTCCCCAACTCTCTCTGAGAGCCTGGGGCTCCCCTGGGAGAACAGCCTTGTCAACGGCATCTCGTTAGGTGCTGTGCCTTTGGCTGCTCTCTAGTTCAAAGACAAAACTTTGTATTCCAACTGGTGATTTTCCTCTCTTGGCCAGGGCCGAAGCTTCTGTTTCTATAAGCGGAGCCCTGGTTGCTAGGTGACATCCTCACTCCTGGTTCCAGAGGCGGCTAAGGTAGAAATGAACCAAAGAGAGCTGAAGCTTCCATTTTAAAGACAAAATACGAAAACTAAAAGAGGAAATAAGACCCTGAGTTAATTGGAGAGTTATATAACAACCAGACATGGTTCTAATGACCTCCCCATCACCCTGCCAAGACCAGTGGGATAAATTTAAATGTATTTTTCAAAATTGGAAAAAAGTAGGAAGTTGAACTGATAAATATAGTTGACTCCTTTGATTGGGGAAGGGAACTTCTAATTACATAGCTTTTCTAAGCTCCATCAATCAGATGTATACCTTCATTAGCCTCCCAGTTGTTAGTGGGACTTATTAAAACAATTAGCTCTGCGGAGAACTGCAGCCATCAGCATTTCTGACAGCTGTGCCAGGGATTTAAACTTTTCATTAAAATTGGATGGAGGCTTTGCAAATCAATAAGGAGTAGATGAACATTCCAAGTGAAAAATGAGCAAAGAATGTGAATAGGCAATTCACAAAAGAACCACAAATGGCCAATAAACAAATGAAAAATTTCCAAACTCATTAGCAACTGAGGAAATACATTAGAACAATAATGAGGAAGCATTTAAAATCTATTAAACAGCAAATATTTTTTAAATGATAATATACAGGATGGGCGAATGTGTGGTGAATCTGCTGTTTTTATGTGCTTGGTTGGAAGGCTGGAAGGCTGGAAGGTTGGAAGGCTCCTTTGGCCAGCCTAGATAACTCCAGGGAACCGACAGATGACAGAGCAAGAAATAAATGCTGGCCAGGCATGGTGGCTCACTCCTGTAATCCCCGAACTTTGGGAGGCTGAGGCAGAGGGATCACTTCAGGCCAGGAGTTTTAGGTCAGCTTGGGCAACAAGTGAGACCCAATCTCTACAAAAATCTTAAAATTTTTTTTTTTTAAAAAAGAGAATCCTTGTAATTGCATACTACTGAAATTTGGGGGCTATTTTGTTATACAGCATTATTCTGGCAGTTGATGATGGAGGCACCCTTTGAGATCTTTTCCTATACACATTTTTAAACCAAAATAAGATAATACTATGCAGTTTTGTAAGCCATTTGCTTCCAATCTTATATTTAGATAAATTTTTATTTTATCTAATACTCAATCCATATTTGAATTTCTCCAATTGGCCAAAATTTACCCTTTATAGCTGGTCTATCCAAACCAGTTTCAAATCAAGGATCTGACTTTGCATCTGGTTATGTTCTTAAATCTCTTTTAATCTAGCACAGTCCCCTTTTGTATGACACTGGCATGTTGAAGTTGGATGTTTTTTGGCTAAAGTACACTGTGTGTTTCCCAGTGCAGCACTCTGGGAGCAATAATGCCTGTATGTCCCTTTTTGTGACGCTCTCTGATACAAGACAAGGAAACCCAAGGCTAAAGCCTGGCTGGTTTGATCAGTAACGATACAAGCAGGCACTTTTGGATTTACAGTTGATTACTTACAAAGACCGTGAGAGGAAGTATGCTAAAGGTACCAGTTCTCCTGATCCTTGTCCTGCATGTCAAGAAGATGACACTGAGAGAAAAGGGGGCCAGATGACTGCAACGCAAGCTGTAGGATGCTCCACTGCTGAGGAGCCGGGTGTGGACTGCAGCTAAGCAGAGTCATTCTCTGCAGCAACACTCTGAGGTGGGGAGTGACGGGGGGAGCCCTATAGCACTTCAGAACGTGGGGGCGATGAGAAACTCTTTCGTGACAGTCTCCCAGGGCAGATAGGGAGGTGCGTGGGAGATGGCCCACAACTGCTGTTTGCACGTCTCTCATCCTCTGGTGTTCCGGGAGGATCACTAGATGTTCTGCCAAGACCAAGACGAGCTGTGGCTCAAGCCTTTGGCTGTGTGTGTCATGTGAGGTCACTCCACCATGGTGGAGCTGTTTCCCTACACCTTCCTGAGAGACCACACATTTCACTGTCACAGGAGGCTAGTGACAGTCTGAATCCTCCACTGGAAATGACCCGTGTGACATTCCTATGGCGCCGTATGGGTGCTTAGTTCCCATTGGCCATTCACCCGAGGATTGTAACAACGAGTACCACTTGCCTGAATCACCCATTTCACAGTGTTGGTGGAGTGATGTTTCTCTGTTTGCCATTCCTTCTACATCTGTTAGCTCGATTCTTTGGTGATGCAGGGCTTTCCCTCAGCAACTCAGGCTGTTTCCTCTGAAATAAAGTTCCTACTGAAAATGTGGGGTTGATGCTTGATTTTTACAACTGCATCTTCCAACATTTTATTATTAAAAATATATAGAAGAGTTGAAAGAATAATATTGTGAATACTCCTATACCCACCACTTAGATCAAACAACTGTTAACATTTCCAGTATTTGATTTATCTCTCTGTGTATATATATATTTTTTTCTGAAAATAAATTGCAGATATCATGACACCTCACACCTAATTATTTTAGCATGCATCTCCTTAGAATAAGGATATTTTACTACATAAACACAATGCCCTTGTGACTCCTAAGATAATGAATCCCTAATATCAGCCAATATTAGACCCATATTTAAATTTCCCCAATTGTTCCCCCAAATTATTTCTCTTATAGCTGTTTAAAAAATAAGTTGAGTCCAATCAAATTTCATGCATTACATTGACTGTGTCTATTTAGCCTATTTAACCTAGAATCATAATAAACCTATTTTTTCCCCATGGAACTGATTTTTGAAGAGACTAGGCCAGTTGTTTTATAGAATGTCTCACATCCTGGATTAATTTAACTGCTTCTTTATAATTCACTCGACTTGTTCTTCTACCTTCCTGGATTTCTTTTAGATACAAATTTTGTCCAAAAGCTTGATTGGATCTAAGTTAAACAGTTTTGGCATCCTGGGTAATGCTGTATCCTTCATGTTGCATATTTTCAGGAGACACATGTTAGATTGTTCCACTGCAAGGAATGCTACATTTAATCACTTAGTTAAGTTGGTGACTACCAGAGTTCTCCAATAGAAAAGCACACTTTCCCTTGTATACTAAGGGTGATTCTTTGGTACAGTGTTAACATATATTCTCTAGTAGCCTTTCACCTAATGGTTTTAGCATCTACTATGTTCTGAATGTTTGTGTCTCCACAAATTTCATAAATTGAATCCTAGTCCCCAGTGTAATGGTATTAGGAGGTGGGGCTTTTAGGAGGTGATTAGGTCATGAGGGTGGAGCCCTCATAAATGGGATTAATGCCCTTATAAAAGAGACCCCAGAGAGTTCCCTCATCTCTTCCACCATGTGGAGAAACAGTGAGAAGTCACCATCTATGAACCAGAAAGCAGGCCCTCACCAGACATCAAATCTGCTGGCAACTTGATCTTGGACTTCCCAGGCTCCAAGACTGTGAGAATAAATATCTGTTATTTATAAGCCACCTGGTCTATGGTACTTTGTTGTAGCAGCCCAAATGGACTAAGACAGCATCCAAGAACAATTATTGCCTGAATTGGTTATTACATTGGGTTTTGCAAAATGGTGCTTTTCTAAGTATATTCTTCCTTCTTTGTCTATAAGCTGTTATTTTTCTGTAAAGAACAGCTTCCCCTAATCAACTGGGAATGAACTAAAGTTCCTACACAAAACAAGCAGAGCACATGTCTTTTTTGTCCTTGAAATATCAATAAAGACTTGATATATTAGTTATCTCCAATGGCAGCAATTGAATTTTTTCTTTTTTCTCTCTCTTTTAAAAATTATTACTATGGACTTGTGGGTCTTTGTTTATTCATTGTTTTATAATACATTGCAACCATTATTCTTTTTGAGGCTCAAACTGTATCAAATTTGAGTGGGAAGCCTTGCAAACTGGCTCTTGTGACATGTCCCTAGTGTATACTTCACCATAACCCTCATTACTTAAAATTCTTTTACTTAAAAAGGAATACATCAAGAGTGAACCCTGATGTAAAACATGGACTTTGGGTGATAATGATGTGTCAGTGTAGGTTCATCCATTGTAGCAAGTGTACCACTCTGGGGCCGGATGCTAGTAACTGGGGAGGCCGTGCATGTGTCAGGGCAGGACTGTATGGGAAATCTCTGTACGTTTCTCTCAATTTTGCTGCAAACCTAAAACTTAGCTGTAAAAAATAAAGCCTATTTTCAAAAAAGAAATATATTAATTTCAATTATAAAATAGCAAACAATAATTATATAGAATAAAATATAGAAGTCTTCATCACTCTTCTGTCCTTCCCTCCTCTCCCCCTTCCCTTCTTCCCATCCTTCCAACTCCTTCTCAGAGGTAATGGCTGGGGACTGTTGAGGACACTCCATTTCCTGCACCCACGCTGTGCTATGCAGGTGCGAAGAAGAACAAGGAAGATGTCCATGTGCTGATATAGAGTGATTGCAGGACATATGGTCAAGTATAAAAAAATCAAGGTGCAGAACAGGAGAAATAAGAATATACGCATGAGAAATAAGAATATACGCATGCATATATTACACACTTATATACATTTGCTTGCTTTTACAAAAAGAAACACTGGAAAGGTAAACAAGAAACTGATAAAAACAGCTGCCCATAGGAGGTGGAATGGGGAAAGTGAAGGAGAGGATAGGAAGGGAAATGAGGCTTCTCTGAATGTAGCTTTTCATATAATTTTGACTTTACATAATCAGGAAATGAAATGAAATCAAACAGAAAAAAGGCAAACTTTAAAATTGAAAATGTATTAGGCTAAAGGAACTCAACTGCATACCAAATTATTAGCATAGTCACACAGAGAAAAAAATGTTTTTCAGACATCTCTGACACAGTTCTCTGGTTGTGTATCTTTCGTGAGATATATTCCAAGAGTAAAAAGAACTGCAAGAAGATATTCAAGGTCACTTTTTAGTTTTATTAGTAATAGCAATAGTAGTGCTTTAATTTTGGAACAATTTTGGGTAGGTTGTAACATAAAGCAAAGAAATAAATACTTGAAACTATTCTATTTACGTCATAGAATAAAGCAAATAAGTAAATATATTCTAATATTATTAGGAGCCAAATTTTTTCAGAATAAGGGGAAAGAGATTTAAGTACAATAGACAATAGAAAACCTACAATGTTAAATCCAAATTGAAGTAAATATGAACTCATAATTTTATATATTTGCCTTGTCCACTAAAAGGGGCTAGAAGCCATAATACCCCAGAAAGCAATGAGCACACCAGGCACCTGAATCTTACCTTCCAAACACAATACCATTCCCCACTCAAATGAACGAGGGCTCCTTAGAGAAATGGCTGATTCCAGGGCCGAGCCAGGGAAGTGCAATGGGAGTCTCAAATGTCTTGTTGGTCCAGAAAACAAGAAAATGCTTAAAGACTGATGGTACATTGTTTGCCGGGGCCTGAAGAGTTCCCTATATATAGGACTTTCAGTTTTAAAATTGAGACAAACAGGACACTCTAATCAAGTCCTCTATGAATGGACATTTGGATTGTTTCCAATTTTTTGCTATTATAACTAATATCACTATGAAAAACTCCTGTATATGTTTTTGTCATTCATGATGATTGAGATCAAGTTCTTCCAAACTCCTAGGAATGTTGATATTTTGACTTCCTCCCATGAATCATGAATGTTCTTAATGGCATCTAGAATGGCGAATCCTTTCCAGAAGGTTTTCAATTTACTTTGCCCAAATCCATCAGAGGGAGCACTATCGATGGCAGCTATAGCCTTATGAAATTTATTTCTTAAATAACAAGATTTGAAAATCAGACTTACTCCTTGGTCTATGGCTGTTGTGTTAGCAGGCATGAAAACAACATTCATCTCCTTGTACATCTCCATCAGAGCTCTTGGGTGACTAGAGGTACTGTCAATGAGCAGTAATATTTTGAGAGGAATCCTTTTTTCTGAGCAGTTCTCAATAGTGGGCTTAAAAGATACAGTAAACCATGCTGTAAATAGATATGCTGTCATGTAGGCTTTGTTGTTCCATTTATAGAGCATGGGCAGTGTAGATTTAGCATAACTCTGAAGGGCCCTAGGATTTTCAGAATGGTAAATGAGCATTGACTTCAACTTAAAGACACCAGCTGCATCATCCACTAACGAGAGAGTCAGCCTGTCCTTTGAAGTTTTGAAGCCAGGCATCAACTTCTCTCTAGCTGTGAAAGTCTTAGATGGCATCTTCTTCCAATAAAAGGCTGTTTTGTCTACATTGAAAGTTCAGTGTAGCCACCTTCATTTATTATCTTAGCTAGATCTTCTGGATAACTTGCTGCAGCTTCTCCATCAGTACTTGCTGCTTCACCTTGCACGTTTGTGTCATGGAGACAGACAGCTTCTTTCCTTAAACCTCGTGAAGCAATATTTGCTAGCTTCAAACTTTTCTTCTGCAGCTTCCTCACCTCTCTCAGCCTTCATGGAATTGAAGAGAGTTAAGGTCGTGCACTGGATTAGGCTTCAGCTCAAGGGCGTGTTGTGATCTCCTATCCAGACCACTAAAACTTTCTCCATTTCAGCAATAAGACTGTTTTGCTTTCTTGTCATTCGTTCACTGGAGTAGCACTTTCAGTTTTATTCAAGAACTTTTCCTTTTCATTCACAACTTGGCTAACTGTTTGGCACAAGAGGCTTGCAGCCTGTCTTGGCTTTCAACATGCCTTCCTCACTAAGCTTCATCATTTCTAGCTTTTTATTTAAAGGGAGAGACATGCAAATCTTCCTTTCAAACTTGAACACTTGGAGGCCATTGTAAGGTTATGAATTGGCCTAACTTCAATATTGTTATGAATCAGAGAATAAGGAGGCCCAAAGAGAGGGAGAGAAATTGGGGACTAGAGGTCAGAACACACACATTTATTGATTAAGCTCACTGTCTTCTATGGGTGCGGTTTGTGGTGTCCCAAAACAATTACTATAGTAACATCAAAGATTACTGATCACAGATCACTGCAACACATATAACAAGAATGAAAAAGTCAGAAATATTGCGAGAATTACCAAAATGTGACACAGACACAAAGTGAGCCCATGTTCTTGGAGAAATGGTGCTTACAGACGTGCTTGACACACAGTTGCCACAAACCTCCAACTTGTAAAAAATGCAGTAGCTTATCTGTCAAGTGCAGTAAAGCAAAGCTCAAAAAAATGAGATGGTCCTGTATTTCAAAATTTTACCACTTGTTAAATGTGTATAAATGTTTGTTATATTATTGTCTATACTTTTCCATATTTTAAAAATATTTCAGAATTAAAATATTTGTAGGCATGTATATTTTAGAGAGTGAGAAAAAAGTCAGAATGCAAAAGAGTGAGAATGACATTATAAGACCAGAATTAAGACCTCTAATTTGTATAAAGGATGAAGGGGAGGAGGGGGTGGGGGAGGAAAAAGAAGGAGGAAGGAAGAGGAGGAGGAAAAGGAGTAAATCCATTTACAAACACCTGTACTCTAACTCCATTAGCTACAAATTCCCTGTAGGACCACCTGTAGTGGCCCGGTAACACCTTGGGCAGTTCACCAGCGACTGAAAAGAGTGCAGCTGACTTACCTATAAGCCCTGGTGTGGAAAATCTCCAAGATGCATTCTAGCAAGTGAAAGAAGCAAACACTGCCTGACAGTGAGAGTGTTGTCGCCTGTTCCCAGTGATTATCTCAGAGGAGGGGTAGGACAGAGGGAGGGAGTGGTGGAGGACTAAATTCCTGCATTGCTTTTTTAATGGAAATGATTTTAAAGTGGTGAAGATCACGGGAGAAGTGCAGGCAAAGGCCCTTAAAGGAAACAAGGAAGGCTCATGGAGGAGGTGCAGGCCCTGAGGAACAGGTGGGATCTGGAAGGCACAAGTAGGCAGGGGAAGGGACAGGACGGCAGGCCAAAGCCTTTGAGGGGGAGAGTAGGGGTGGCTCTGGGAAGGGCTTATGCACCTGGATCATAGGCTGGGGCCAGGTCGGGCTGGATTAGATGTATCAGACTAGGAAGTTTGGTTCTACCTACCCCTCAGCATCTTCCCCCAAACAAACAGACCACTGCCTTGAGGAGCAGCAGTTGCCCAAGCAGAGCTGGGCCCCGCAGACCGATGTGAGCTCAGCCTGGAGGCTGCCGGGAGATGGGCCAAGGCAAAGACCAGCCCCAAGTGCCACATTCCTGAGAGTGGAGGTGGGTGGGAGGAGAGAGGCCGCAGGGCAAGCGCTTCCCTCCCCAGCTATGGTCAACTGCTGGGCACAGGGCTTGGTGCCAAGAATGAAAGTGTAATCTGCTAATTAAGCTAATTGTCTGAAAGGGACTTTTTTTGTATAGTCATCAAAAAGAGGCATAATGAGCATAAAAACAAAGGGATCTTTTATTTTCTCATTCATGCCTTAATCATCATTTCAAGTACCCTGGCCCAGTGGGTGTAATTACAGCCTCTTGGTACAGAACTAAAGCTGGTTTCCCAGAGGACACTGAGTTCACATCCCTGTTCTGCCAGAAAGCTGGCCCTGTGCTGCTAGCAACTTCGGGAATTAAGAATCTGCTTCTCTCTGTGCCCAGAGTTAACTGGACACCTTCCAACCACACAGAGATGGGCCTTTCAGAACACCAAGAGACAGAGACTCTGGAACACACTTCTCTCTCCCTATGCAATGGAGAAGTCATTTTGTGATAGAAAAACTTGGTGTGTAGTGGGGCCATGGGTGCCGGGCAGCCAAAAGTGACAACTGTCCCCTCTGGACAGTGTTCCTCTGAGGCCTGCAGGCAGAATGCAGAGCACTCTGGCAATGAAACTGGAGTGTTCCGGAACCCGTGGTGAGAGGCCACTGATGGGTGGTAACAGAGAAGTAGGCAGAATGGACACATGAGCCGTCCCCAGACCCACTGGAAGGCCACCTCTAGGCAGCTGTTCATCCACATGGCCTGGGAGACCTGGGCCGTCAGCCATCTTTGTTGAAGGGCTGCTCTTTCGCAGCCCACTTTGCCTGCAGGGGAGAGGGAGCGGGGAGACGCAGGGAATTCACACCTGGGCCGCCATTACGCAATGACTGGCAGGTGGGAATGCCCCAGCTCCATCGCCCCTGGCCCCCCTTTCCCAGAGTTTCCCCTTAGGATTAAGCGCCAGTTGCCCACCGCAGTCACTGGCTTAATAACACACCCTACCTTGCCCAGATATCTTTCTTCTTCACCTACCCATGTTCCTTCTGCCTCCAAAGTAAACTACTTGCACTCAAATCCTTGTTTTAGAGTCGGCTTTAAAGGAGTTCAAACTAAGATCCACTGTGTGAACCTTGCTGAGAGTAACTCTGTCCTTAAGCCGTCACGCATTAGGCCATTTGGTTCATCCAAGCCCTCCTGAGTCCTGCTCACCACTCAGCCTCTGCACTTGGCTGCCGGTTCCCCAGCTGCGTTCTGCATCCTTGGATGTGCCTCGGGAGCCTCTACGGGAGGA
Source organism: Lemur catta (assembly GCF_020740605.2). Lineage (NCBI taxonomy): Eukaryota > Metazoa > Chordata > Mammalia > Primates > Lemuridae > Lemur > Lemur catta. Next base: position 44,247,058 of record NC_059145.1, read on the forward strand.
GGAGTAGGTGATTCTGGGGACCCCTCGCTCTGTACCAGTCTGAGTGGCTCTGCTTTAAGCTGTTTTGCATACAGATTGAATTTAAAGAAAGGGTCTGCTACTGCTGCTGAAGGGAAAAAGGTGATAGTGAGCGAGCACTAAGCTCCCCACAATGGGAATCTGCTCTTAAGGGTTCTGAGCTCCTCAACGTTCTGAGCTTACCAGCTTGCCCATGGTCACCATGCAGGGCCACACGGGAGATGTCTGCTGGCTCTGTCCCTTTGCCACCACCCTGGCATTGCAATAGCTGCCTGAGCAAAGGATGTGCTCCATTGCCACGTGTGCCCATGTTTCTCTCCCTTCCTGAATCTCCAGTCTGCACTGCTCTTCCACCTCTTACATTCCATCCAACCCAGTTAAATGGACTGTTCACTCTCCCTAATTTGCAGGGACACTGTCCTTACTTGGTAGCTGTGGTAGGCAAAATAATGTCCCTTTCCCAAAGCTGCCACTCCCCGGCCCCAGGAACTTGTGAATATGTTACTTTGCATGGCAAAAGAGACTTTGCAGATGCGATGGAGTTAAGGATCTTGAGGTGGGGAGAGTGGCCTGGAGTACCCGGGTGTCCCAGGGCAATCATGAGAGTCCTTGTGTGAAAGAGCAGGGCAGGAGGTCAGAGTCAGAGTGCTGTGACGAGAGATGGACTTGGCCAGCTGTTGCTGGCTTTGGAGATGGAAGGGCGCATGAGCCAGCGGATGCGGGTGGCCTCTAGAGGCTGAGAAAGGCAAGGAAATGGATTCTAGAGCTTCCATAAAGAAATGCAGCCCTGCTGACACATTGATTTTAGCCCAGTGGAATCCATTTCAGATTTCTGACCTCCAGAACTGTGGATAGTAAATTTTTGTTGTTTTAAGCCACTAAGTCTGTGGAAATTTGTTACAGCGCCATTAGGAGACTAACACCACATCTTTGCTTTGTGCTGCTCCCTCTGCCTGGGACGCCTCCCTTCCCTTGCCCCGACTCCACGAGTCCTCCTAACCTCTCAATGCCCGGCTCAAGTGCCACCGCTTACCATGAACTTCACTGGATCTGGCCTCTCCCCACAGCTGGCGTCCACCCCTTGGGAAGTGTCCAACACTGTCCCCTCATCCACAGCCCAGGCCCAGGACGGCTCCTTTGCCCATAAAACGCTCCAGTCAGTAGCAACAGTTTTTCCCTTTAGTACAACTGGTTCAGACCGATATTTTCAAGAATTTTACTAAAACAAAGGGCAAAGAGAATGACCTCCCAAAACACACACGTGAGAAAAATTTGTGATGTTCCCAAGTACAAATTTTTGATCCTGAATATCCGGTAGTAGCAGCAAAATGCTGTACTGATGTCCTGTGATTTCCTGCTTAGAGCGGCCCTAGGCACGGCCCTGGTTTCCTGGCCCGTCCTCCATGCCTGGCTCCGTCCGTGTCTTCCAGACAATATCTTGTCCATGCTTGAGCCGCCTGATCCCCTCTGAGACCTCCCTCATTTGTGGGCTCACCGCCCCCCCCCCCACATCGCATTGGCTCACTCGATTCCCAGAAAGTCCCAACCCGTCTGCAGCCTTAGGAAGGGTTCTCCTGATGCTCACAATGCCAGAGGGGCCGTGTAATTGACCGTCCAAACTGAGACACTTTTGAGAGTGAAAGCAGTTATTAATATAATAACCATACTTGGAAAATTGGTGTAAACCCGACTGTCCTGGGCCAACCAGGAGGTTTGGCCACCCTGGCAATGAGTGGTCTGCCTCCTCCTGGCTTGGGTTGTTTGAGGACCCCCTGGGAGCAGTCAGGGCTGTAACCCTCCTCTCTGCAGTTCATCCACGAATGCTGACAGGTGGAACAACGTCCTAACCTCACTGTAACCACCCAGACATAAAAGAATGACAGTCAGACACCAACAGAAGGACCAAATCAGTGGAGGATTAACAAGTATTTTGTGAAAAATTGTGCTCTGTGCTCAGATAAGTCTGGAAAAGCTGGTTCACATAAAAGTGAGAAAATTTTGGTCTTTAAGTGCGGAACTTATCAGGACTCTTAATATCTTAATGTGCATTAGGAAGCTCCAAGAAGAAAATACAGTATGCCATGTTTCCTAAATTTATTTTCCTATGGCCCATGCTCATCTCAGAATACACATGGCCACCTTCCCGGAATCACATATCCACGCTCCTTGAGGGATAATTTGAGGCAGATCCGAAGTATCAGAGTGGACAGTGTACTCTGATTTGGGAAATCCCAGTTCCCCTTCACAGGAAGGCTCCGGAAATAGCCAGCTTATCCCCAAAACATCCTTGGGATCCAGCAAGCCCTCCTTCCCCCTGTGTGGTAGAGAAGGCTGCGGGGAAGAGTAGGGTGCTGCCAGCCAGGAGCTGAGTGACAGGTAACTCTGGCCTGGCCGGGCGCTTTTTCTCCTGAGAGATGGCTGTTTCAGCAGTTGCTCTACCTTTTGCAAAGAAACCCAGGGGACTGTAGATAGTGAAGTGATAACCCAGCGGGGGTCTCTATCTTCAGCCTCACCCTTGGACTTGAGGCCCTGAAGATAGGCCTGCTTCCTATCACAGATTTATTTTTACTGTCTTCCGAGCCGGACAACAGCACAGCTGTTTATAGGTGGTGATTGATCTGAGCGTTGATTTTTGCCTGGAGGAGCCAAAGTCCCTGCAGTCTGCACAGCTACAGTCCTCATCCATAATGCATGAGGCTGGAGACCCATAACAAAGACACATCCAGGCCAAGGCCTGCAGGAGCTGAGTATCCACATGGGGAAAATGAGGAACATTTTCTCCTGCAAGAGTCGGCATTTATCATCCCCCCGTTTCTGTCATCCTCCTGGGCTTTTATTCCTAGGCAATTTTGTATCTTCGAGTGCTTCATGATTAGAAATGAATCAAACTCAGCTCATCGTATTGACCAGGGGCAGTTCACACCCAGGTATTGTGCAGACAGGGCACGTGTGCAGCGGGCAGAGCGTTGGTCAGGAGACTGGAAGACCCGGGCCTGTCTCTGGTGTCTGCCCCTTGCCAGCTCTGGGTCTCATGCTTGCTTGTTTGTTTGTTAATCCATAAAATAAGATGTTTGAGTAAGATTATAATAAGTGAGTCTGGTATATCAAAGTTTACTCACCAAGACTCAGATATGCGTACAATGTAATTTTGTGTATATACACACACACACATACACACTTGACAACATATTGCATTAGAGTCATTCCCCTCTAAGGTCAGAAAACATTTACATTTACCAATTAAAGTTATTTCTGCCTCTCCTAATTTGAATGCCTCTTTTGTGTAAATATTCAGTTAATTCTAAGTTCAACTTCCTGCCTGGAATAATGATGCTCACCTCTCAAGGAGTCTCCCTACCCCTCTTCCTTTCCAAACAGCTGTCAATGCAGAGGAAAGCACATGAATTCTCATGGTGTGTCAGGGAAGAAGGACTAGTCTCCATGCATCGTCCTCCAGGTCCCTGCCAGCCTTCTCTGAGCAGCTGTCACCCCACCCCGGCCACCGGCTTCTCTGCACGGCATCTACTGACTAGGCTGTGGCTGCTCCTGCCTGGTCTTCAGGTACAGAGCAGGGTCTCATGCTGATGGCCGTGATCCTGCCATCGCCCCTGGTCTGGAAGTCCCTGTTATGAGTCTTCCTTGTTCCAGCTCCAGGCCTCTCTGCATTCGCCTGGACTCTCTGGTGGCACCTGTAGCCTGAGGCTTCCAGGAGCCCCATCCCAGTCCCACCCCCCTGGGCACCTCCCTCTACCAGCATTGCTCTAAGCTGGCACTCCATGCTGGGTCTGAGATCTGTGATCCCTGTCATCTTGCCACCCTGCAACCCTGGGTCAAGGCCTGGGGGTGGGGGATCTTGAATCTCTTCTTAAAGACCCAGGTGCTCTGTGTTAAGAGTAAATCTTTGTGCATGGACCTCCAAGCTTTGCTTTGATATACAAAGGCATGTAGTCCAAAGGGCACAGCTGTTCTAGATCCAAGGTCCCTCTATCGGGTGGAAATAAATTCCATGACAGGTAAGGAGGTGGGCAAGAGAGGAGAGATACACACATACAATCATTCAGATTCTGACTCCTAACCTGTAGGTTCAGACCTGGTCAGGATGACGTAGAAGGAAAGATCTGGAGATGGGTCTGAGTAAGATACATGTAGCTATAGAAGCTACATGTATGGTCTCAGAGATGGTCACCAGCATGCTAGAAAACTAGACCTGTCTCCTCCCACCAGCCCTTCCTCCCCCACCTGACTTCTAACTGAAGTCTCTGGTTGGGCCACATGGAACAGTTCAAACCAGAAAGCTGAGAATCACCAACTCACAATTGACTGAGGTGTGTGGCATGGGGGTTGGCTTTAGAAATACTCTGGCTAAGCCCCATCAGATGCTAGAAGAAACCAGAACCGAGCAGCCTTAAACCTATATAGCCTGAAAAGCAGGGAAAAACTATGAACAAGTTAAAGTAAATGCTGAGACTCCTAAAATGTCTTCTACATTTGGGTGACGCTAAGTGAGGAGCAAAGCTCTGTGGGGCAGATGCTACATGCCGGAAGCAGTGATCCAGTGGCTGGTGACATGAGGTTGATGGAATGCTGGTAGAGCTGAGGTTTACCTCCAGTCTTTATAGCCATTTCTCACTGATGCAATGCCATGTCCCCCCATGATGCCTGCCCCCAATCACAGGAGCTGATGCACCAGAACCTCCATTATTACCAACCAAAACTACTGGCCCAATTTTCCATGTCTTTCAGTCATGCAACCCCTCTAAACTGTCTTAGTTTGGATTCCCCCAGAAGATGAACCTGAGAAAGAATTCAAGTGCAAGTCATTTATTTGGGAGGTAAAGGGAACGCCAGGAGGGGAGAGGGAAAGTGAGACAGTGAAAGAAAGACAGCCAGCAAAAGATGTTTTACTGCCAGCTACCATGTAACTAGAGCTCATTTGCCTCTTTTGCAGACTTTAGTGTTTTGCTTTCTTCACATCCAGACCTTTGGGGCAGACCTGGCTGACAGCCAGCCTAATTTTTCTCTTTCTTACTAGCATCATTCCCTGGTGGTGTTGGGCATAGCCACATACCTAGGTGGAAAAACTACAGTTCCCAGCCTTCCTTACAACTTAGAGAGGCCACATGACATGATCATGTTCCTTGAGACCTATATGGAGGTTGTCCAGGGATTTTGGGGAAAAGGGTACTTTCTGGACATAGGTGTCACCTCCCTCCTGGCCCCTTTCCTTTAACTGCTGCTAGAATATGGGTATGGTAGCAGAAGTTCAGCAGCCATCTTGTGGTTGTGAGAGAAAGGCCTAAAGATTTGGAAACACCAAAGAATCGGTCCTGATATCCTTAAGATACTAAGCAAACACACTATGTTACTTGAGGGAAATGAGCCCCAATCATGTCTATGTCACTTTTATTTAGGTTTTCTGCTACCCAAAGCCAAACCTAATCCCTTCCTGGAACACTTTTCTTCTGGAAACAATAGTCAATTTTCCTTTAGGGAACCATCCTCTCCCATTCTTAGTGCATGGAATTTAGGTGAAAGTGACATCAACTTCAGGTTACCGGGGTGGGCACATGACCCAGGCTTGCCTAATCAGAACACAGTGATTAACTCAAGTGGATGGCCAAAACTGGGCCACTAGAAGTCCTCTCTGTGTCTCTTGCTGGAATTATTGAGAAAGAGGCTTTCTCTACCCACTAAGAAAATAACTAAAAAATCATTAAAAGAATTAAATGTTACATTAGAAAATATTCACTTAATGCAAAAGAAAGCAGTAAAGGAAGAACAGAAGAATAAAAATAACATGAGAAAATGACATTTAGGAAAAAAACTAAAATGGCATTGGCAAATCTAACTATATCAATAATACCATTAAATATGAATAGATTAAATAATCCAATCAAAAGGCAGAGATTGTCAGACTGGATTAACAAAAACAACATTCAATTGTATGCTGACAATAGGAAACACACTTTAAATTCAAGACACAAATAAGTTGAAAATAAAAAGAGGGAAAAGATATATCATACAAATAGCAGCCATGACAAAGCTGGAGCAGCTATACCAATATTAGAAAAATAGTCTCTGATGCACAAAAAAGTTACTAGAAATGAAAAGGAATGTTTTATAATGATACAGGGATTAATCTGTCAGGAAGATGTAACAATTATAAATATATATGCACTGAACAAGAGAGTCCCAACATACCTGAAGCAATACTGACAATTGAAGGAAGAAATAGAAAAGTCCACAATAGTTCATATTAATTTCGTAAGACTACCATAATAAGATATTACAAACGTGGTGGCTTAAACCAACAGAAATTTAGTCTCAGTTTGGAGGATAGAAATTCTAAATCGAGGCCGGGCGTGGTGGCTCACGCTTGTAATCCTAGCGCTCTGGGAGCCCGAGGTGGGAGGATCTCTCGAGGTCAGGAGTTTGAGACCAGCCTGAGCAAGAGTGAGACCCCATCTCTATGAAAATAGAAAGAAATGATCTGGCCAACTAAAAATATATATAGAAAAAATTAGCTGGGCATGGTGGCACATGCCTGTTGTCCCAGCTACTCGGGAGGCTGAGGCAGTAGGATTGCTTGAGCCCAGGAGTTTGAGGTTGCTGTGAGCTAGGCTGACACCACAGCACTCTAGCCTGGGCAACAGAGTGAGACTCTGTCTCAAAAAAAAAAAAAAAAGAATAAGAACTATCTCAAACCAATAGCCTAACCTTCCACCTTAAAAAACCAGGAAAAGAAAAAAAAAAAAAACTAGATAAAGAAGATCTAACTAAGCCCAAAGTTAGCAGAAGGAAGGACATAAAAAGATTAGAATGGAAATAAATGAAATAGAGAATAGAAAAAAAATATAGAAAACCAATGAAACCAAAGGTTGATTCTTTGAAAATCAACAAGATTGAGCAATCTTTAGCTAGAATGACCAAGGAAAAAAAAAAGAGAAGACTCAAATTACTAAAATCAGGAAAGAAAGAGTGAACATTACTACTGACCTTACAGAAAGGATTATAAGGGAATATTATTAATATGAACAATTGCATGCCAATAAATTAGATAACTTTGATGAAATGGATAAATTCCTAGAAAGAAATAAACTATGAACATTTATTCAAGAAGAAATAGAAAACCTGAATAGGCCTATAACAAATAAAGAGAGTCAATTATCAAATTTTTAAAAAGCTCTGTGTGAAGATAAAGCCAGATCTAGATGGCTTTACTGGTGAATTCTACCAAACATTTTAAAGAACAACCAATAGCAATTCTTCACAAACTTTTCCCAAAACTGGAAGAGGAAGGAACACTTTCCTACTGATTCTGTGAGACCAAAATTATTCTGATACCAAAGCCAAAGACATCACAGGAACTCTACAGACCAATATATCTTACGCACATAGAAACAAAAATCTTCAACAAAATACTAGCAATCAAAATCCAGCAACATATAAAAAGCATTATACACCATAGCCAAGTGGGATTTATCCCAGGAATGAAAGATTGTTTAACATCTGAAAGAGTATGAATGTAATACAGTATATCAATAGAATAAAAACCAAAACCCACATGATCATCTTAATATACTTAGGGTTTCATAAAATACAATATACTTTCATGATTAAAACACTAAACAAACAAAGAATAGAAGGGAGCATCCTCAACTTGATAAAGAACATCTATGAAAACCCTACCGTTTACATAATACTTGATGGTGAAAGACTGAAATCTTTTACTCTGAGATAAGGAAAAGAAAAGGAAAGTTCACTCTCACTGCTTCTATCCTCCAGTGCTGTACTGGAGGTTCTAGTCAGGGCTAGTAGGCCCGAAAAAGAAATAAAAGGCATCCAGATTGGAAAGGAAGAAGTAAAACTTTCTCTATTTGTGGATAACACGATCTTGTATGTAGGAAATCCTAAGGAATCCACAACAAAACTATTAGAACTAATAAAAGAGTTTAGCAAAGTTGTAGGATACAAAAGCAACACACAAAAACAACTGTATTTTTATACAGTACCAATGAATGAGCCAAAAAGGAAATTAAGAAAACAATTCCATTTACAATAGAATCAAAAAGAATAAAATATCTAGGAATAAGGTTAAAAAAAGAAGTGCAAAACTTACACTCTGAACACTAAAAAATATTTTTGAAAGAAATTAAGGTCTAAACACATGGAAAGACACTCCATGTTCATGGATCAGAAGACTGAAGACCTAGTAGGGTTAAGATGGCAATACTCTCCAATTGGTCTATAGATTCAATGCAGTACCTGTGAAAACCCCAGTTGGTTTCTTTGTAGAAATTAATAAGAGATCCTAAATTCATATGGAAATTCAAGTGACCCAGAATAGTGAAGGGAATCTTAAAAACAACAAAGTTAGAGGACTCACACTTCCTGATCTCAAAACTGCTATAAAGCTGCACTAATGAAAACAGACATATAGCTCAGTGGAATAGAATTGAGAGTCCAGAAATAAACTCTCATATTTTGGGTAAATTGGTTTTTCCACAAGGATGCCGAGGCAATTCAATTGGGGAAAGAAGAGACTTTTCAACAAAATGGCACTGAAACAACTAAAAAAAAGAGAGCAGCTTTTTCTCTGGTTTTAAACTGGCAGAATAAAAACTTGAAACTGCTAGTGATCATATGTGCCTATCTCTGAATGAAGCCCACACAAAAGAAAGACGTGGTAAGGGGAAAAGTTTCCTGTAGATATCATATGAGCTCCTGATTCAGCCATGCCTGAAGCCATACACTCCCTGGACTTATTGGTTACGTGAACCAATTAATTCCTTTGTTTTGTTTTAAAAATTCTATATTTGGTTTCTGTCACTTACAATTGAAAATATCCTGACTTGTATAGCAATATTGGCAACCTGGTTTTGTAGGGTTTCCCTTGGTTTTGAATCTCACTTTACTTTATAATATGACTTCCAGAATTTTCTCAGCTACATAAACCCTGGTGTGGGTAAAAGGTACCCAACTCTGTGCACAGATAGGCTGGGCCCTAAGAAATGTCTCCACTGAGCCCACCCCTCACTCAAGGCAGAGCAGAGGTAGAAGCCTAGTGACCTGGGGTTCAGAGCCAACGGTCACTATGGAACACAAGGCTGATTTTGCAGCAGAGGCAGCTTTGATTTCCGCCACTTCTTGGAAAATGCTGTAGACAATCAGATGTAAAATATAGAGTGAGTGAACTCGTTAAAGCCAAGAATCATTTGATGTGGGGATAAAAAGTGACACAAAACCCAGTTAGTTTCTGAAAAATTGAAATTTATTCAAGCTATCCAATTTAGCAAAAGCAAGACAACAAATATAAATTTTTAAGCTGGAAGAAATCTAAGATGTTATCTGGCTCAGCGGCTTCTATTTTACAAACCAAGTTAATTTAAGAAAAACAACTTTCCTTCCTCTTCACTTGAAATAGTACTTTTAGGTCCTTATTTCACTCCAAATAAGCCCAGGGTGGCAGGGGAAGCCAGAGCCTCATGGTTGGCTGTCAAGATGCCATGGACTGGCCATGCATTGACCATCCAACAATGCTATTTTCTTACCAAGCCAAATACCATCATCTTATTAAAATTCACTCTGAGCAGATTTGAAGTTGCATTTTTAAATCTAATTACACAGTCTGGGTTTGTGAGGAAGTGATCTGAGGTAGGGGTAGGACTTCAGACAGACAGGCAGCGGTCGAGCTCAGAGAGGAAGGCAAGAGTAGAGGGACCAGGGAAAGTGTCTGAGGTCCAGAAAGCAAGAAGAGAGTCCACAGTCAGTCCAGGGTGGGAGAAGAGGGGTCAATCAGGTCTCGCTTCCAGGGCTTCAGAGAAAGCAGGAATGAGGAGCACTGGGTAGGAGACTAAAGAGCAAACGCTGGGGATCTGGGTGAGGTCGGGGCCCGCAGAGGTCAGCAAGAGGACCAGAGGGCCGTGGAACCAGGTGGAGCTCAAGGGCAGCAGCAAGGACTGGACAGGCTCCCGTGTTCCTGGCCAAGTGGACAATGCGGGGCAGTTCCTGCCTTCACCCCTATCTGGCTCTCCTGAGGTCTCTCTCCCCACCTTGACCCGGCCTCAGACCTGGCCCCCACCTTCCCCCTTGCTGGGCTCTGCGTGCCCTGGCGTTGGACCTGGCGCCAGCCTTCGGAAGTTGGCATCTGCCCTCCAGTGTACTACCCGTGCTTCTGACTATAAATCAGCCTTCTCACAACCCCTCTTTGGGTTGGATTAATTTGCTAGAACAGCTCACAGAACTCAGGGAAACACATTTGCTAGTTTACTGTAAAGGATATTTTAAAGGATACAAATAAACAGCTAGATGAAGAGATATATAGGAGGACGTCTGGAAGGGTCCCCAGCACAGGAGTCTCTGTTCCTGGGGAGTTGGGGTGCACCACTCTCCCTGCTCCCTGCATGGGGACAAATAAGCCTCCACTTGTACAGAGTTCTCAAAAGCCTGTCCTTCAGGGCTTTTCTGGAGGCTTCATTTTGTAGGCATGATTAAATCATTGGCCATTGGTGAACTTAACCTTCAGCCCCTCTTCCCTGCCTGGAGGCTGGAGGCGGGGCTGAAAAGTCCCAACCCCCTAATCCAGCTTAAGTCTTTCCTGTGGCCACCTCCCATCCTGGAGCTACCTAGGGGCTGCCAGCCAGCAGCCAGCTCATTGGCATACAAAAAGACATCGCTTTGGAGATTCTGAGGATCTTAGGAGTCGTATGCCAGGAAATAGGGACAAAGACCAGATATATATTTCACAATATCATACATGGGCCCCAGGAACTTGTAAGTCAAATCCCCATTTCATCTTAAAAGCTTCATCACAAACATGAAACTGTAAGTGCACCCAAGGGCCATTCAGACCATACTGCTAGGTAGGCTAAAGGGAAGCCATTTTGCCTCCCATATGCTTTTGGCTTGCTCTGTCTCAAGGTTTAGAATCAGCCTGCTGCTTGCTTACACAGCTGCCGGGTAGGAGATCAGAAAATGACCTTAAGAAAAAACAGATCAAGAGTCCAGAATAGGCCAACCACAGGCGGCTGATGACAAGATCCGACCTCTATCGAGCAAGTCATGGCGACTTGCACAAAGCTTGCTTTCTGCCACCAACTCCCTTCACCCCTTCCCTTTATAAGTTGCTCAGTGAGCAGAGGAGATGAGATGGTCTTTGAGACAATAGTCTGTCATCGCCTCTCGTGGTTGGTTCTAGGGTGGCAGACAGCTGAACCTGCATCTGGCAACAAAGCTACTTGAATTTTTAAAACAGTAACAGTGCAAGACTGCAATGCAGTGCTAATTAGATATAATAGCAATTAGTATTTTTAAATGGTGTATCCAGAAGAGAGGTGATGATTAATATGACAGGGTAATTAATCCATCTGCTGAATTAATTACCACTTTTCTCATCATCTGGGCTAGCAGAGTGTTAGACAAATTAGAGGAACACTGTTGGTCAAAGCAAGAATATTAGAACCAACCTAAAAGTGTAGTTGAAAAGTTTAATAAATTATTTATGGAATACTCTGGATCTCTTTTTAAAAATGAAATGAAATTCCTTGCTGTGTCCTGAGAAGATATCCATGGTTCTTAGTACCTGGCATAGAGACAGCACCAAGAAAAAAAAAATTATTAAATGAATAAGTGGAGAAAACTTAATTGAACAAAATTTTGTTAAGTAAACAAAAATAAACAATACTTAGAACATAATTCCATTTAAAAAGGGATATATGTGTTCAAAGATATTTTTTCATATCTGTATATTAAAAGAAAAACATTAGACAAATTAAATTTAACAGAATTTAATTGCACAAAGAATGATTCTGGAATTGGGCAGCCCCCTAGAATCAGAACAGGTTCAGAGAAATTCCAGGGCTGCCACAGGGTTGGATAGTATTTATGGACAGAAAAAGGAAAGCAACTGACATAAAACAGAAGAGATGTATAGAAACAGGTGGGATGGTTAGTTACTTCTCAGCATTTGCCTCCTTTGAACATGATTTGAACAGGTGGCCACCTGTGATTGGCCAAGACTCTGTAACTGGTACAAGAGTAGGTTACAATCTGTGTATACATCCCGTTAGGTTACAGTTCACTATGTGCAGAGAAACCTTCAGGCTGAACTTAAAATATGTAAGGAGACAGCTTTAGGCTAAACTTAATTTAACAGTAGAAACACAACAAATATCTGGATGAGTATGTGCCAAACTGCTACAGTGGTTACTTCTAAAAAAAGGGATAGGAAGACAGAGAAGAGATTTTTCACTTCAGAAAAAAAATAAATCAGGCTTTAGAAGGATAAGTGCTCAAGGTATGTAAAATGAAACAAGCAAGATATAAAACTTCACATCAATACAATCACACTTTTATAAGACATTTAGGATATATATTTGTTTCTAAAAGTAAAAGAATATGCAAAAAACTAAGAGTAATCATCTTTAGATGGTGGGTGGTGACTGACTCTTGGGATTTTTTTATGCTTTTTTTGTATTTTCCAAATGTCCACAGTAAAGCTTCATTATTTTCATCATATGCAGACTTGTGCTTTGTAAAAGAAAATTTTAAAAATAGGAAGCATTCCCATACTCAGTTTTGCTAGTGTGAAGGCATGTTCCTTATACCTGTAACTCAAGGGAGATTTGCCTGGGTTGCCTGCCTATAAAATGAGAAAATCTTTCACACTGGCAAGGGACAGAAATCTTATCCAACAACTTGAAATCCTTTGTAACCTATCCTCCCAGGTACCCACAGGGCAAGGGAACAAGCCTCTATAGCATGTATGTCAAGCTGTCCCCAGCCAAAGTGACTTCTGACTCATTGTGCTGCTCCCAATAGATTTCGGGATTAGTCAGCTTCAAAACAAAATGGTGCAAGTTTTACATAAATAGGCAAACATCACAAAAAATTGGAATTCTGTGTGTGTTTATAAAGGGGTGGTGCATACCCAGAAGACCCTGTGATAGAATAAAAGGCAAGTTCAAATACCAGGGAGCCTCTGCAGGCAGCTTTGCAGGCAGCAATGGGGACAAACAGCAAGAGAAAGGAAGAAAAAGGCACATGCTGCATGTTAGTTTGTGAACAATATAAACTTTAGGACACCCCCTCAAAATAAGTGAGGGTCACTTTGAGGGGTCAGTTTGATACCATATGGCTAGCAAGCCAATAGGCATTTTATCCAAATAAGGCTAAATCTTCAAGCACAAGTGCAAATCATAAGGGACAACAGTTTCCAACCTCCTCTGTAAGAGCACCCGACTCCGGAAGGCAGTAGAAAAACATCTGCCATGTCTGGGAGGAAAGTGTTGTGAGCTAAGAACTCTACACCCACTAATTTTGTCTTTCATGAGTAAAGAAAACATAGATATTGTCATAAAAGCTTGAACCTATGACAGGGCAAAGACCCACAACACCCAAATGTGGGTAGGCAGGGGGCATCCCTAAGAGTCAGAGAATCCCTCCCACAGAGCTTTTCTAGAGACCTTAGACTTTGATTCTTCAGATCGAGGTAGCCCATCCAATACACTGTGAGGCTATAAATAGATAAAACCTAGAGTGTGATTTGTTAATGTGAAACAACAGTCTTAAATTATATATACACTTTGATCTAGCAGTTCCACTACCAAGAAGAAAAGAAACCAAGTCCTGAGCAAAGATTTATTTGTAAGGATGCTAATTATCATAAAAAGAAATCAGAAATATTGTAAATGTCCAAATATGGGGAATTGGTTCAATAAATTGCAAGACATGACCACCCACTGAATATTACTAGTTGGTTCTCCAACTTTGGGGCACATGACTGGATTGCATTTTCTGGCCCCCTCTGGTCGGGTGTGGTTATGTGTCTTATTTTGGCCAATGAATAGTAAACAAAAGTAACATATGTTCAATCCAAGTGTATAATTACCAGTGCTATACCTTCCAGAGGTCTCTGTTCAATCTGCCACAGTGACCAGCAATGTTCTAGATATGGTTGCTCCATAAGGCTGTGTCTGGGAATAATGCTAACAATGACATAGAGCAGCAGAGTACCCGCATGTAACCTGAGTGAAAAATAAGCTGTGAGATTTGGGGATTGTTTGTTACTGCAGCATAACGTAGCCTATCCTGAGTGATACAAAAATAAATGATGCAACCTCTGATAAAAATGATCTAGTATATTTAATGACAGAGGCACATATTCACAGAATACTGTTACATTTAAGAGCAGCTACAAAACATCATATTCAATTTAAACCAGTTTCATATATCTATACAAAGTAAAAATACTGAGGAATATTCCACAAATTTTGTTGATCAAAGTTATGAAATTATGTAAGAATTTTGTGTGTATATTAATGAGGGAAATCAGTACCTTCTTCATAAGCAAAATAGTTTTATGTCACATATCCTAAAAGTTAAAAACTTTGAAAAATCCTATAATTCTTTTACAAGTATAGATCTGATCTGCCTTTCTTATTTATATTTTAATTTTTTTCACTATTACTCTACCCTCCCTACTCTCATAATGTACACTTGAATTCTTTTCAAATGTATACTCTTAGTTTTGTGGGTTTTTTTGTTTTTGTTTGTTTTAGTACCAGGACCTTCTTCTATAGCTCTCAAAACAATTTCTGAAAAGAGGGAGGGAGTCTTGTATTACACTCATATATGTAAAAAAGAAATAAGATGGAATTGTCATCTACTTCTGGCTGGTGGAAACTCCTCAAAAGTCATATTTTAAAATATTTCAAGTCTGGTCTTATTTCACAACAGTGTTTCTCTATATTTTTTCCCCAAAATTTCTACACAGAATATGCATTAATATAATTGGGGGATAGTTATATAAAAAATTACTTGGGCCATCCCAAAACTCTGCATTTTTAAAAGACTCCCAGATGATTCTAATTTGTACTAAATTTTGAGAACCACTCTTCTAAACTTATTCTTTAAAATCCCTCATCCTTTTCCGAATTTCAATTAGGATGGTCAAACAAATATAACCGAAAGCTGAGAGAAGATACTGCTAGAATGGAATGCCAAAAACATTCAGGAATATTTTCAAGATATAGCAAAATGAGATGAGATTCAGAGGTGGGCTGACTGATGCACAATTCATCACAAGTGAAGGAACCACTTCTGGGGAGAAAAGCATGGGAGACCCACAGCCCAGCAGAACCCTGTTAACATCCCTTTGCTCCCAGCCTGGGAGCTGGAGAAGAGTGCAGACCATGGGATGATACCATGGGTATCTAACAATACCTTTATTATTGTAGGAAAGTGCTTTCTATTCCTAATTTGAGTGCTTTTATTTTTTCTTTCTGGAATGAGTTGATTTTTATTAAATTTTTCCATCATCTATTAAAATGTGCATATAATTTTCTTCCTTAATATGTTAATAAAGTGATTTACATTAAACATTTCCTAAAGTTGAATCATGTTTGCATAGCTGTTATGAATCTTACTGTTAACATGTTACTTGATTTAATTTGCCTTTTTTTCCTCAAAATGCTCATTTTTATAAACTGAGCTAGGTGTACAACTTTCCTTCCTTCCTTCCTTCCTCCCTCCCTCCCTGCCTTCCTTGCCTCCTTCCTTCTTCTGATTTTGGTATCATGATTATGCTAGCCTTGTAAAATATATTCAAAAGATTTCCATATTTTTACTTGATTAAGTAAAATATTATTAATAATAGAAATTTTACTTAAGTAATATGGGAATTTTTAGTCCCTTAAAATTCTAGTAAAACTTGCCAGAAAAATTGATTGAACTTGGTAACATGTTAGTATAGACAATCTTTCCAATTTTCCTCTATGTTTATTGATATTTTTAAATTTCCTATTTCTTTTGTCAATTTGATCATTTGATTCCTACAAAATCATGTGGGTTTTTTCTCTTTCAAATTTGTTATTATAAAGTTTTGTATAATATTCTCTTTGATTTTGTAAAACTCCAATGTATTTGCAGTCACAAAACCTTTATCATTTATAATGTTGCTTATTATTGTCTCCTCTTATTTTATCTTGATTAAACTTGTCACAACTTGTCTGTTTTATTTGTGTCCCCTCTCCTCCAAAAAAATTTTCTTAAAGGAAAAAAAGAGAAAAAGTACTCCTACAGGTTCTATTGCTCCATTTCATTGGTTTCTGTTTTTATATTTATTATTTACTTACTTTGGGAGGTTACTTTTATGTGTTGTTCTTAGCTTCTTGAGTTGAAGGCTCAGTTCATTTATTTTTTAAAAATACCATATTTTCTAATAAATATATTAAGACTATGCTTTTTTTTTTACCATGACTTTGGCTGTATCCCACAGATTTTTTTATATAGTGCCTCTTGTCATTTATTTCTAATTAGTCTATAAGTTCAGTTTTATTTTTTTCTCTGTAATTCCAAGTATTTTGGAAGGACTGTTTTCTATTTCAATCAAGTAAATCATTTGGGGGAATTTTAAATTTAGTTTATTTGTTTGTTTTTTGCTGTCATTTGTTGTTTATTAAATTTGTAGAGTACTTCTTTTTAGAAAAGGTTGAAATTTGCTTTTAGGTCTAAAATATGCTGCTTACATTTTTGGTGAATGTTCCACATTTGTTTAAAAAGAATGTGTGTTCTTTCATGTAGGATATAGAACTCTTTATGTAGCTGTTATAGCAAGCTTAGTATTCAAATCCTGTAAAGTCTTGCTTGTTATTTGCCTATTGATTTCTACACTTGATCTTAGCCAAAAGGCCGGGAAGTTATGCCTATTGATTTCTGAGAGATCTGTTAATCTCTGCATCAATTAGCTATTTCTGCAAAACAAACCACCTCAATTCAAGGGTTTAAAACAACAATCATTTATTATTACTCATGTATCTGTGGTCAAGTGGGGCTCTATTGATCTGTGATAGTCTTGGCTGAGTGCCTACTTCAGGCTGTGGTGGCCAGGGTAGCTATGGTGGCTCTGCTTCTAACTGCAGGTCAGTGCATCAACTAGGGTGGCAGTAGTTGATTCTAGTCCCTACTGCCAGTCTGTGGGTTAGCTGGCAGACCAGGTCAGCAGTGAATAAAACTGCTCTGCCAAGTCAACTTGCTGGTTCAAAAATCAGGAAAACATGTGCACCTATGTAAAGAATTCTGTTCCATCCAGTTTTATAATCTGCCCTGAGCCTGGTCTAACACTCTAAAGATCCACATGGTGGGTTAAATAGTGGTCCCCCAAAACATGTATAGGTCTTAATCCCCAATGTCTGTGAATGTGACCTTATTTGGAAATAGTGTCTTTGCAGATAAAATTAAGTTAAAGATCTTGATATGAGACCACCCTGGCTATAGAGTGGGCCCTAAATCCAGTCACCAAATGCCCTTATAAGAGGCAGCAAAGGAGAAGACACAGAGACACACAGAGAAGGCAAGGTGAAGAGGGCAGAGAATAGAGTGATGCATCTGCAAGTCAAAACACCAAAGAATTGCTGGCAACCACAGAAAGCTAAGAGAGAGGCATGGACTAGATTCTCCCTCAGAGCCTTCAGGAGCCAATCCTGCTGATACCTTGATTTTGGACCTCGAGAATCTTTTGGCATTTAGAACCGTGAAATAATAAATTAATGTTGTTTAAGCCACTCAGTTTGTAGTCACTTGTCATAGCAGTGTCTTAGTCTGTTTGGGCTACTAGAACAAATTACCATAGCCTGAGTGGCTTATAAGCAATAGAAGTTTATTTCCCACAGTCCTGGAGGCTGGAAGTTCCAGATCAGAGCGCCAGCATGGGCGAGTTCTTGTGAGGGTCGTTTTCTGGGTTGTAGACTGCTGACTTCTCACTGTGTTCTCACATGGTAGAAGGGGCAAGGCAGCTCTCTGGGACCTCCTTTTAAGGCTACTAGTCCCATTCATGAAGCTGCTCCCACACATGTCCTCTAGGTCTTGCTGACACATAGTAATAAGTTCCATAAATTGTCTTGACATTTAAGCTATTTCTTCCCCATCCTGGCTGTACTTGGGTCTGACTCAGTTGTTCGCCTGGAGGCAATGAGAAATGGTGGGACCAAGTCTGGAAGAAAATTAGTATCTCTTCGTGAGGCAACAGTTCAAGTGAGGTCAACTCAGTCTCCAGGAAAAGGGAAACTATTCTCTTCCGACAGAGGGAAGAGGTTGCTTTTGCCAACCAGGGGAGTTCAAGGGAATGTGGGGGTTAAAGAATGTTTGATTCAGCTACCAATGTGTTCCCAATCCAGATCTAACTCTTTCACTATTAGCTACCTCATATAGTCTTTGCTGCATCTCTGCCATTAGAATCAGATTTTAGGTCTGATTTTCAGCACAATCTGATCCATGACTATAGCAGATAAGGATCTCCTTAAAAACTGCCACACAGGTGTTAGAAGTGAGGACAGTAGTCACCATTGGGACGAGGGAGGTGGGCATGGAAGGGAACATAAGCAGGGCTTTTTAGATGCTGGTAATTTTATATGTATTAATCTGGGGACTGGTTAGATGTCTGTGTTCACTTTGTGGCAATTCATCAAGGTCTATAGTTACCATATGTGCACTTTTCTACAGGTTACACTTCAATGAGAGTTTTTCTTGTAAAAAAGGTTTAAAATAATGAAAATAAAAGCTGCCATAGAAGCTCTCTGGCTTTGCAAGTATATTGACTTAGGCTCCAAGCACTTTGGGAGGTCAAGGCAGGAGGATTGCATGAGGCCACGAGTTCAAAACTAACCTGTTCAATATAGTGAGACCCCATCTCTACAAAAAGTTAAAAAAATTTAGCTGGGCACTGTGGCTCATGCCTATAATCCCAGCTGATTTGGAGACCAAGATAGGAGGGTTGCCTGAGCCCAGAAGTTTGAGTGTGCAATGAGCTGTGATTGTACCACTGCACTCCAGCCTGGGTAACAGAGTGAGACTCCATCTCAAAAAAGAAAAAAAGAAAGAAAAGAAAAGGAAAAAAAAGTAGATTGACTGCCCTGAGCCAGTCATTCCCTTTTCATAAGTTTCTTGTGCTGTCATAAATACCAGACTGTTCCATATTCATTTTAATTAATATTATTTCCATAGCAATTAAGGAAAGCTACTATACAGTCTCTGAGGATGTTGCCTTATAACGCGTTCTTCAGAAATCAGAGTCTGAGGCAAGAATTAAAGCGCTCACATTTTATTTGAGAGATGCCAACCCAGAATAATAGGGGAGAGGGGAAAGGGAAATAAACAAGAAAAAATGAGGGAGGCAACGCACTCACCACTGCTTCACAACGAGGCCACAAAGAGACACGCTAGACCTACAGCTGACAAGTTAATGCACCACTTCAAATCTTCTCGGCCCTATTTCTTACTCCAGTCACTTCTGTGGCAGCAGTTCTACACAGGTCCCAACCAGCTTTACGCAGGTGCAGTCTGAGAGTGCCTTTCCCTGGCCCTCTCCTCCTGCCCCAGGGTTACTCTGACGCCATGGCTTGGGATGCTGGGGGAACCCACTCAGTACGCATGCGTGCACAGCCTGGAAATACCCAGGAGTTAACATCCACGGGGCAGCAGGAGCTGATGGATAAGTGCTTCCCTTTCCTACCACAGAAGGGCAGTTCTGAAATGCATCTCACAAGGCTCCTTAGATCACCACACGTCATCAAGCACCAGTCACCAGCCATAGTGGGGCCCACTTAATCACGGATCTTGATATTGGCTTTCCCTCCTCTGTTTCACTCCCCCTGTCTCCCACTCCTGCTCCTTGGGATCACTTCCCAAGTTAATGATCTGTGTGCTAGCCTAGTCTCTGGCCTTGCTTCAGGCAGAACAAACAAAGCAGAATCATTCAAGAGGATGTTTGTCCAGCACGCATGACAGCTCACAAGTAGGAACTACACCTTGAAGTGGTCACAGGAGAGAGAGGATCCCTCCTATCTCCCATTTTCCCTGGTCAAATCTTACCTCACAAGGAGACAACTCCCAGTCCTTCTAGGTTGTATCTTCTGGCTCCTTGTTAACCATTCAGGAAGTCTGATCTCATGTTCCAAGGGAGACTGATGGGGTAGGTGGGAGTCAGGGAGGGGATGGAGCAAAGCAACCCAACAAGGTGTACAAGTTTAGTGTCCTATACAAGGGAGGACATCATATTAGGAGAAGCAAGAGAATTGAAAGTTGGCAGAGTTTAAGAGTCTACAGAACATTCATTCACATGGAGAATCTGTCCAGAAAGCTGTTAAAGTTCAGATCTGGACCTCAGGAGAGACACCAGAGCTGGAGGTGTGGATTTGGGAATAGTCGGGACACAAGAGGCCTGGAAGCCATGGCGAAGACGTGGCCAGTCTAAGGAAGGGAGAAGAGAAACGTTCATGTCAGAGCTCGGGATCCAAGGAGGGCAGACGGACGGTGCAGAAGAAGGGAAGCCAGGGGGAGAGGACAATTCGAGTGAGAGGGAGCACCAGGGGCGTGTTCTGCCGTGGAGGCCAAAGGAGAGAAGGAGAGAGTGTGCCAATGCTGTGGGGAGGCCAGGCAGAATGAAGACTGAGAAAGCATCTGTCCTGCCGGGCAACTAGGACGCCAGCTGTGAATCCCGTGAACACTCCGCTGGGCAGGAACGTGGGCACGGGAGCCAGACCACAGCGGGTGAGGGGAGGCCAGGCGGGAAGTAGCACCGGCCTCCATAGACGCTCTCGGAGGAACCGCAGTGTTGGCAGGGAGGGCAGAGTTGGGGACAGGAAAAGAGCCAATGTTCACCCAGCGAGGACTTCCCGCAGGGTGTCCTCCCCAACTTCGCTCCACAATGCTGGGAGACGGGGACCATCCCGGCAAGAGAGGAAAGGAAACAGGCTGGTGAACTTGCTGGTCCAAGGTCACAAGACTGGTAAGGGGTGAATTTGCGCCCAGGATCATCTGACTCTGATTTTTCTGCTACATTATACAACAGAGAGGAAAGAAAAGATCTGGGAAGGGCGCTTCAGGCTGGGAGGGACTGGAGTTTACGCGCAGAGGAAGAGCCAGAGGAAAGGAGGGGCTGGAAGACCCAAGTAGAGAGTGAGAGTTGGAGATTGTCCCAGAGACGGTGGGAGGCGGCGGGAGAATGCCATAGGTATGTCATCTGGTGGAAAATTCAACAAATAATAAAAGCATGGACATGTTTTTATCTCTGTGTTGCGCTTCTCTTTATTTTCCAGTCTATAAATGAACAGATAGCCCTCAAACTTCCTTGCCCAGAAATTAGGTCATCTTGCTCACTAAAATAGCACTGGGCCTGGAAAAGCATGAGTAGGTGGGTGCAAGAAGCCTCTTACCCACAGGCCCAAGGCCTAAAATACTCCTCGCTAAGGATGAAAACAACATTATATAATGAACAAGAAATACCAGCACTGCTGTGGAAGTGGCAAGAGACTGTAAAAGAAAAGCATTTTTTTCCTTGTCTACAATTTTAAACTTTTTATTTTAAAATGATTAGAGATTCATAGGAAGTAAAATAAATAAAAGTTTTTGCATGAAATTATTTATTTTTCTAGCCAGTTGGCAAAAAATATTAAATATTAACAATATGTAATGTTGGCAAAGGTGCAGGGATAGAGGCTGTTTGGCGGACAATTGGACTGTACCTTTAGGATTGAGCACCCATGTATACTTTGATTCAGTCGTTCCAAATGTAGGAGAACTACTTAGACATCTGCACAAAGAGGGTAACTGTTCATCAGAAGGGACATAATACATCAATAAGTGAAATTCCATTCAGCCATTAAATAAAGATGGAGAAAATGTATGTCTATCAATATAGGAATTTCTCCAAACTGAAAAAAAGCAAGTCAAAAAGCAGTACTATAGTACATTATGACATTATTTATTTAATGTCAGAACAAACATAAGTCAAATTATCTTCATAGCTGCATTAGAGTCAAAGGAGAGAAATGAGAAAGCAGGATAAGATAATTAATGTGGTATTTTATTGTCTTGGTACTGTCTTACTGTTTTGCAATGAGAATACATTTCACATTTCATTTTGTGTTTAGATTTTTTTTAGAGAGTGGATGAGAACTTCTAGCAGGATAATAGCTGCGTGAGACTGCATCTTCCTTCTTTTCCTTACTGTCACGTACAACTCCATTTTAAGCAAAACTAGACTCCTACCATTCTCACCCAAAGTTCAGCAGTTTTTAAAAAACAAATCCTCCTCATTTTATTGTTTGCCTTTGGTTTATTCCAAAGCCCTGAAATCATCATTTTTTAAAATATTTCCACCCAGTTTTTAGTTGTTTTTGGAAGAGAGGATTTGGGGTCCTTTTCACTCCATCATCACTAAAACTCAACCATTTAATATTTACTTGAATTTATGATTTTCTTTCTTTTTTTTTTTTTTGCAGAGCCAATGTTTTTATTTTCATACAGTGTATATTAGTTTTCTAAGGCTGTCATAACAAAATATCACAAACTAGGGGACTTAAAACACCAGAAATTTATTCTGTCACAGTTAGGAAGCTGGAAGTCTGAAATCAAGGTGTGGGCAGGGCCCTCCTCTCTCCGAAGGCTCTAGGGGAGAGTCTGTTCCATGCCTTTGCTCTTAGCTTCTGGTGGTGTTGGCAGCTGCTGGCATTCCGTGGCTTGTAGGCATCACTCCAGCCTCTGCCTCTGTCATCGCGTGGCCTTCTACTTGCGTATCTTCACATCGTCTTCCCACTGTGCGTGCCTACGTCTGCTTCTCCACTTAGAAGGACACCAGTCATATTGGATTAGGGCTGTGAAAGTTGTCAGAATAAAAATAGAGTCACTTGTGTTAGAAACCCTGAGAAATAGAGCCAGGGAAGTCTGTGAAGCGGGGGTTCTCACGGACAAATGCCTGATAACAAGGATTATCACAAATGCAAAAATAACAACCTTGCACAAAGCCCATTGCAGGCTTACACAAAAAATACTCTGTGAGGACATCTGCCCTGCAACTGCCTGTCCAGCCTTGGACTGGCACCACCCTCGTTATCTTTGTAGCTAAGGATAATTATCTCAAAACAATTATGTAATCCTCTTCATTTTTCCTTTAAAAACCTTCGTGTTTCTTCACCTCTCTGAGTACACACATAGTTACTACGGCACACGTATTCCCCTTGCAGTGCCTATTCCTGGATAAACGTCATTTTCTTTTAGAGAGTCTTTCTCTCTGTTATTTAGGTTGACAAAATGGTGTCTCCGAAGTGGGACTGAAGTGAGCTCACCTGGGGTGGACTGCCCTGGAATCAGTACTGACTGAGCCCTCTGCACTTCCCACTTCTGTGAGCCACCTTTTCTGCCCTGGTGAATCTCCTCTTGAACTCTTGGACTCCTTCCCTTTGGAGGATTCTTTTTTACTTGACGTGGGATCTGATTTGGTGATAAGGCCATCTTAATAAAGTACCTTGCATCTCTTCTGGGATGATAAAAGACTTTTTGTCTTTTCTGGCAAGCCCTTTCTGGTATAAGAACAATATCCTCCTGGCTTGAGTACTCTGATGTCTACGGAATTTACGTTTCGTCTGGTTCTGCATGCCTGGTTAATATTTTGTTTGGTCTGCATGCCTGGCTTAAAATTTTTGTGAACACTCTTATTTTTAGTTTCATTTTGGTTTGGTTATGTGCATCTGTAAATGATTTGGCTCTTTTTTCCCCCCTGCTTATTCCTGAACATCTTCTGAGAGCAAAAATAAACATTCTAAAGGGTGGGCACAAGATAGGCAATTAAAAGCCACTAGGGCAGTCACCACTATCTAAAACATTGGTCCAAACTCTTTGACAAGAATAGTAAGATTTTCTTTGCTCTCAAAAGATTAATAAGAAACAAAATGAGATACTCAAACATTAAGACGTGCCAGATTTTCAGGGACTCCCATTGGTTACATGGCTATTTTTAATGCGTGTTTTTAAATCAATGGCCATTTTGAGGATCATTCAGACTCCCCAAGCTTATTTTTCGTAGAGCTGAATTAAAAACTGCAACTATACAGTTAACATGTAGAGCCTTCTGAGTTCTCTCTCTCTCTCTCTGTCTTTTTCTGCCTACTTTGAATCTGCTGGCTTTGCTGCTGGTGTTGAGGAAAATTTGCTGCTTATAGAATTCCACCCAGGATTTTTAAAAAATGGTGTTACAGGGCTTTCAAATTAATGGCTTTACAAGTTACAACAGCTCCATGGCAACCAACAGCCCAGACACGTTTTAGAAATGTCAGTTCAGGTTTACCTGACTAACAATTGCTTAGGATGTGGAACAGTTAATTAGAGGAGTAATATTCTAAAAGAAAAGAACTAGATAAATGTTTACAAAAGTTAGACTCTCAAATCAAGCAGGTCAAAATCCTGAGCTCAGAGCAGTAATGTGAGGTATCTCTGTCTTGCATAAAAATTGCTCTGCCTGCCATGCAGGAGCCAGGAAAAGCCAAAAAACAAGCAAACAAACACACACCGCACTAAAATGCTTCCTTGTCCGTATTGACCAGCCAAGAGCACCACACACACACACACACACACACACACACACACACGCACACGCACACACAAAGATAGATTTGCTACTAAAAAATTCAAGCCTACTTGGAGATTTTCTTATACAATTCAGCCAGTTCTAGCCAAAAAAAAAAAAAAAAAATTGAATAACCCTAAACTCATTTGAAACTGAGAAAAGAGTAAAAGATTGAAAAAAACAAAACAAAACAAACTGCTTTGCCCAAAACTTTGGTCCACAGTCTTCATTAGATTACCTATCAGGGCAAATAAAATTTAGCCATGGGAACCAGGTCCCATTTTGTAAAAAATACAATTTGGATCCAACTGTTTTTTTATAAACCAGTGAGTTTTTATTACTATATTTTACTGTCTCATGACTAATTCTAAAATGAAAGCTGTAAGATTTTCTTTATATGTGTGTATATGTGTTTGTGTGTTTATGCATGTTATATGGTGTGTCTACATGGTAAAAAATGGCATAGTCAGCCAGAAATTCCTCAAGGAATTCTATTTTAGTTGGCTTAAATAAAATGAGCTCTCATATAAAATATATAGTAATTAACCTAAATGCCTATTAGTGTATGTGACTTAAGTAAATCTTTAATAAATAAGCTGGTTTTAAATTTGTTGATAAGATAAAAATAGCAATGTCTTCAGAATTGTTAGCATACATTTTTGTCTGGGTTTACTGGTCAAACAAGATTCTATTTGTCTCTGCTAAATACTTTAAGATCATAACACTATAAACTTGGCCTAAAAACAAAATGATCTTTGTATAACTCCTTGATAAGTAAGACTAATTTAACGTTGTTGGTTTAATAAAAGCAGCGGTATCTTCTGAGTTACCAGCAGAACACTCATATATTTAACTTTAAGGTTCTTACTTAGGTGAACACCTGCTATCGACAGACTATAAAAATGGTTAACAGGGAAATAACTTGAAATGATTACTAGCTTTCTCAAATATCTCAGTTTTCATAAGTGATCTGGGTATAATTGATAAAAAAATAAACAAATTGGGTGTAAATGGGATAAATGTTTATAAATCAACTTTTCATGTAATTTAAAATCTTAAAGTTATGTTAAGTGATAGATACTCATTAAATGTCTGGGTCATTTTCAAGTAAGATAAAATACTGGAAAATAAATTGCTGAACATAAATATAAGTTTGTTCTTGGCTTCTTATGTTTTATAGAAAAACTAAGTATATTTGGGTCTATTAATACACATAAAAATTATGTTACGGGGAAACATATTTTATGAAATCATAAAATGATTCTGGTCTATGAAATACTGATAAGTGACAGTTCAAAATTTCTTGCTTCCTTGATTTTCACTAGAAACTAAGGTTACAAAGAGTTAAAAATCCTAATTAATAATCAATCCTGTGTATAGAATGTATCAGAAATGCATCTTAGATGAGAAAAATTATAACAAAGGCATAAAAATGTGTTCTTTATTGAGGAAAAAAATAATAATTTTGTCTAAATGCAGAGGTTATTAAATATTGTTTCAAAATATGGATTTAGGAAGGAAATATAAACAAGATAGAAAGAAACCAGTAAGAGAGAGAGAGATGTGAAGAAAGTTATAAGTATGAAGATGTATTTAGGGTAAGGAAAGTTAAAAAGAAAAAAGAATAATTTTGTATGAGAAGGAATCTTGTGTGGCAAATTTTTTTCCCTAAAGTAAATTGACTTGTTATTTAAGAAAAAGGAATTATAGGACAAAGCAGAAAATCTAAGCATGTCATGGAAAGTCTGTGTAAGTCATGAAAGGTTTGTGAAGGATGAATTTATGAAAGAAGTTTTTGTATGTTGGCAAATTCGCTATAATTAAAAGGAAATTTTAAGTCTTCCCCAAAAAATACACTGATACAGGCTGAGCAGTGGCTCACACCCATAATCCTAGCACTCTGGAGGCCGAGGTGGGAGGATTGCTTGAGCTTAGGAGTTCAAGACCAGCCTGAGCAAGAGTCAGACCCTGTCTCTACTAAAAATAGAAAAATTAGCCTCTAAAAATAGGAAAATTAGATAGGCATTGTGGTACACGCCTGTAGTCCCAGCTACTCGGGAGGCTGAGGCAAGAGGATCGCTTGAGCCCAGGAGTTTGAGGTTGCAGTGAGAACGCTGCACTGTAGCCTGGGTGACAGCGAGACTGTCTCAAAAAAAAAAAAAAAACAACAAAAAACCACTGATACAAAATGAAAAATGTGCTAACCTAGACAGTAGATTTGTGACAATATCTGTGAACCACCACAGTGCCTCATGCCCTGTGTCATCAACTTCCCCAGTGTAAAGGAACATGGGTATTCCTTCACTTCAGCCTTCCGAATGTCTCTTGTGGCCCATGCCAACTCACAACTATGCAGAGAAGGGAATTTTTGGCCAGGTTGACAAAATAGGAGAATGGCATGATCTGACTTAAGTTTCTTTTAATAAATTTTATTTCTTAGAGCAGTTTTAGGTTCACAGCCAAATTGAGTAGAAAGTACATATAAACATTCATGTGAAGCTCCCATATGCCCTGTGCCCCCACGCATGTACAGCATCCCCCACTACCAATAACTCACATCAGAGTGCTACATTTGTTACAATTGATGAACCCACATTGACACATCATTATTTCCCAAAGTTCATAGTTTATGTTAGTGTTCACTCCCAATGTTGAACATACTGTGGTTTTGGACAGATGTGTAATGACATGTATCCACCATTATAGTACCATACACAGTAGTTTTACTGCCCTAACAGTTCTCTGTGCTTTGCCTATTCATCCCTCTCCTCTCCCCAAGCCCTGACAACCGCTCATCTTTTCACTGTCTCCATAGTTTAGCCTTTTCCAGACTGTTACATGGTTGGAATCATATAGTTTGTAGCCTTTTCAGATTGGCTTCTTTCATTTGGCCATATGAATTTAAGGTTACTCTATGTCTTTTCATGGTTTGGTAGCTCATTGTTTTTGGTGCTGAATAATTTTCCATTGTCTGGATCTACCACAGTTTGTTTATTCACTAACACATTGAAGGACATCTTGGCTGTTTCTAAGTTTTGGCAATTAAAAATACAACTCCTATCAACCTTCATGTGAAGTTTTTGTGTGGATATAAGTTTTCAGCTCTTTTGGGTAAATACCAAGGAGCACAACTGCTGAATTATATGGTGAGAATATTTTAGTTTTGTGAGAAACTGCCAAACTGTCTTCCAAAGTGGCTGTACCATTCTGTATTCCTACCAGCAATGATGAATGTTTCTGTTGCTCCCCATCCTTGCCAGCATTTGGTGTCAGTGTTATGGATTTTGGCCAACTAATAGTTGTGTAGTGGTATCCCATTGTTGTTTTATTTTGCATTTTCCTGAAGACATAAGATGTGCAGCATCTTTTCATATGTTTATTTGCCATTTTTATATCTTCTCAGGTGAGGTATCTGTTCAGGTCTTTCCCCACTTTTAAGTTCAGTTGTTTATTTTCTTATTGTTGAGTTTTCAGTATTTGTATATTTTAGATAACAGTCCTTTATTAGCCATGTATTTTGCAAATATTTTTTTCCCAGCCTCTAACTTGTCTTCCCATTTGCTTGATAACTTAAGTTTTTAAAGGATTACTCTGGATGCTCTTGAATAATCCAATTGAGGCACACCTGTGTCTTGGACCAGGGAGTACTGGGAAGTGGTTATATAACGAAAGCACAAGAAAAAGAACTTGCTGATGGATTGGATGTCATACGTTAGGAAAAGAAATTGGTTAACGGTTACTCTAAGGTTTTTGGCATGAGCAACCTAAAAGATGGAGTTGCCATTAACTGAGATGAGGTGGCTGGTGGAAGATTTTCCATCTTTAATGATTTCAATGTACTTCCCCTGGTGCCCCACCATCTCTCCAGATGAGGAGGCACTCAGGAATTGATTACCAATTCATTTGACATTAATTTCTAATGTAATTGCAATGTGGCTTTATAAGAGATTAAAAAAATGATTTTTTCAGGTAGCAAATATTGGCCACCTGTAGCCCTAAAATACTGAAAAGACCCAAGATATGAGAGATGATATTTGTTCAACAATAGAATTGTACTCGTCAATTTTTTATTGCCTGGGAGAGAATATATGGGGAAAATTTGAGCATGATTTATTTGTACATGTAAATGATATCAGTTTTAATGGCGCCTTCTTACTGTCTCCAAGCCTAAAATTAGGTCCCAAAGGTAGTTTACTTGGTGGTAATGGTGGGGCAAAGCAAAGGCTAACTGCCCACAGTCTCAAAATGGACCTTGTCAAGTTACGCTCAGCACTTTTAAATGTTCACCCGATGAGCTAGTCTTAAAGTATGTTTATATAAAACACTTTAAACCTTCCTTTAGGAGAGTCAGACCTGGATGAGATTTTAGGATGCCTTTAGTCCATTCCTCTGCTTTAGACTGGACCATGGCTACTTCAATTCATAAAGATAAGAATGTATCTTTTTTAAAAAATGGAATGCCACAAGGAGCAACTTCACTATTTCTGCAATTAATTTGCTTCATTGTTTAGAGACGTTGGCATTTAAAGGCAATCCTCCTACATTCCTTGTGCTCCGGTTTAAACTTAGTTTCTTTGGTTCTAAGCTTGGCAAAGACAAAGCACCCAGGATCAGTCCCTGTGCACCTCTCCACCCTCATTTCTCACCATCCCCTAACACGCTGGGCTCTTCTTGGCTAGCTCCTATTGCAAAGTTCCCAAATCACATGCCACCGCCCAGGCTAGCATATGGCTTGTTTCTCAAAGGATGGCGAGAGAAAAACTTCTAGGAAGTTGAGTTGGGCAGAGAGCGCCTCCCCACCTGTTCAGAAGGGGCAGCTCCATCCTATTGAGACACTGTTTTTTAACTTGCTTTAACATTATTACTAGAGGTTCTAGAAAAATGGAAACTAATCTACAGTGACAGAAAAGAGGTTAGTGGTTGCCTGAGTCGAGGTGAACTGAGGGAGGGAAGGAGTACCAGGAAACTTTTAGGGGAGATGGACGTGTTTGTTATCTTGATTGTGGTGGCGGCTTCGTGGGTGTGTACATATGTCAAAACTGATCAAAGTATACACTCTAAGTATGTGTGATTTATTGTATTTTAATTACACCTCAATGACGTTGTTTTAAAAATTCTTACTAGCTTTTAGTTCAACTTCTTTCAGATCTGGCCTAATTTCAGATGCCGTGGCTTACTAATTTGCAGGGCTGATAGCTTGTCTCTCTCCAGTCCCCAGAGCTGGAAACCACAGCAGTGACATCCTCACACAAGCCCTGCTTTGTAAATCAGCCTTCGTTCCCTGTAATCATGTAACCACTTGACTGTCAATGGGGCTTAGAGAAATTAAGTAGATTACAATTTGTTCCTGCCAGAGAGCGCCACACTCGCAGTTCAGCTGTGTGTGGGCCACCCTGTGACATTGGAGAGGCAGACCTGGCTCAGTACAATGGACATTCACAGATGAATATTCTGAAGAGGACATTCAACTTCGTGCATATAGACTGTCACCCCCGTGAAGGCCTTCTCAAGGCTATGAGTAGGTCTCACTCATTCAAAATGTTTGCTGGGGTGAATTGGGGTTCACTGAGTATTTCCTTCCCAGGACTATCCCAGCTGCGTGAGAGGGGAAGAGATCTAAGTCTCCCCTGTATCAGTTCCACCAGTTTTCCTCCATCCCCTTTGCAGGGAGCAGCGAAGAGAGATTGGAAGAACACTGAGCATCTTACAACTCCAGAGCCTTCCAGAGCAAGGGCTCAAATTGCGTCTAGCTCCAAGGCAAGGCAGAAGAAAGCTGGAGAGGATGATGATCAACACACATATCCACATCTGAACCAGCTTCTCCAAGGAGGAGTGTGGATCTTTGATTCCAATCACAGATATCCGTCTGGTTGTTCTTCTATGGCCACCTAAACAGAGATGATCTCAACTTCTTAATAAGTTAAAAACCACTCATTTAGATAGTTCTATATATTTTAAATGAATTTAACAGTCAGGCTATCAGTCAATTGGGAATCTAAATTGCCACAATATGTATCTTTTGCAGGTTATGACCTATCACATTATTAACTTGAATAAATGACACTAATTGCAATTAATAATGATATTATTAATAAATATATTTTAAAATGCATCAACAGCACCAAACATTTGTATTCCTGGCACTGTCGTATATTATAGGCACTGAGATATAAAACACGGTCCCTGCTCTCAGGAGTTAGACAGAGGGCATCTAGATCAAAAAATGAACACAATACATTAAAATGAAACTAGGGTAGATGCATGACAGTCTAGGGTGATTAGCAAGGCTGCACTGAGTCAACGAAAGTTAAACCAAGGTTTTAAGAAAATGAATGGTACCTTTACACCTACATGCATGGTTTATTTCATTTATTCTCATTGGAAAATTTCTGCCTCAATTGAAAAATACTGTATCACAGTTATTTTTTCATTAAACTAATATTCCTGCCCTGCTCAATAGTCAGTAACTTTATTTAGGTGTGATAAAGCAACCTAACATCACTTTATTAACCCCCACAGCCAGAATAGAGTCTCAGATAGCATCTTCAAATAATGAATTGCATAAACAATGTGACCAACTTTAATTTCAAGGAACATGCTGGTCACGTGGGATTATAAAATAAGGAAGTTAGTAAAAATTGAAACATCCACCCAGACAAAAAAGAAATCTGCTTCCCTGAAAGCTGGGAAAAAGAGAAGAATTTGTATCCACATTAAACATAATTCTTTGATAATCATCCTACATGATGCATGAATCAGTCACAACTACCACTTGTTGCTTTGACATTTATTTAATCTAAGGAATTTGGCAATTTCTCCTGCCTTCAGGTCCAGATACTTGTGGGTATCTTCCTTTTCATGACCTATATAAAGTACTTGGTTATTGTTTTCTGAGAAAATACGGAGTTGTAATCCCTTCTCCAATAATGAATATTTACTTCAGTAACATATCCAGGTTTTACCGCCTTTCTCTGTTTCTGTGCATGCAACAAGTCTTCATTTCAATGCTAAGTTGTAGTGTAACTTTCTGAGGCATTTTAAATAGCACTTAAAATTAACACACATAATACCAATTAATGCACATTGTTGGAGTGATATCAGTATGAACAATCAAGGCCAAGTTTGTGCATCTGCAGGCCCTGACAACCACAAGCCATCTAGTCTCCAGCAATTGTAAGATGCTGTAGATTGTGACATATGTCCTTATTTCAGAAATGTTAAATGTGGAAAAAATATCTAAAACTTAGAATTGACAAAATATGGTAAACATAAATTTTTATATACACAACACATATATTTTTTATATGACCTAGAACCATATCTAAAGGAAATAATTTGCTTACAAAAGGTCTTCTAATTGCAGTTCCCACTTTGACAACTTCAAGCACACTTCAAAGTTAGATCACCATTGACCTGTTAGTTGGCCTAATTTTGCAAACTGGGCTACAATTTAAGCACACTTCTCACAAAACGAAAATAATTACAATGTGGGTATTGTGAAGGGCATTCCTTGCACTCACCACACACACCCAGCTGGGTAAGTGTAAATCATCTGAAGCATATGTCCTTTCCTATGGGGACTGATTTTAGTTAAGGGTTGCTTTCTCAGACTCAGTAATTACTGTAAATGTCTCTGCCCCAAGCATGAGGGGAAAAGATGCTGCTGTAGGACTTGCAGCCTTTTCTTAAAAGCAGAACCAAGGCAGTTCCCAGCTCTGGGCTGGGGTTTGTGGGAGAGATGCTGCTGGTGATCACAATGCCACACCTTCCCCCCAGCCCTCAACCCTGGAAACGTACATGAATGATCCAGGCTCCTTACAACTGGCTTTCGGTATATCTAACTTTTCTAAAGTTGGAAACTATTATATTTAGGCAAGATGAGAGTTTATTTCCTTAAGCTAACCCTAAAAGTGCAACGTCTTTTGTTATTGGTTTTTGACTTTCCAAGTGTCTAGGAAATTTATTAGGAAATTCCAATGAGCAAAAAGCACACTTCAGTTTTCAATGATGATAGTAATAGTTGGCATATATGATGTGTGGTCATGTGTTAGGACGTCACATGCATGATCTAACCCTGACAGCTACCAGGAGAAGTAGATGCCATTAACATGCTCATTTTGTAACAGAAGGAAGCGTCTGAAAAAGGGCAAAATGTTTTACAAGTTTTCTCTTTAAAACCCCTCACCCTTGTTGAGGAATTAAAACCTGCATTACTGCCCAAGGCCAGTAATCAGAGAGGCAGAGGAGTGTTCTTTGTTCTCTGTTTTCTAGTATCTTAAACCACAAGAGATGGCTGAACAGAATTATCTGGACAAGGTCACAAGATCACCTTCACTGGAGATGCTATAGTTAAACAGCAATCACCCGAAGCTGGAAACCCCCTTTAAAAACCCTTTTATTCTGCTTCAAGGGGGGATGATGGTTCTTTAAGACAAGAGTCTGCTAACTTCCTCATTTGCTGGCAAATTAATTAACTTCTCTTTCCTTTTCCTCAAATCACGTGTCCTTATTCTTTGTTTGGCCTTGGGGACAAGTACCAAACTTTTGGTAACAATTTTGCAGATGAAAAACTGAGGATCAGAGAGACAGAGTAACACAGGCAGGGACACACAGCTGGGAGGGACAGAGCAGGTATTTAAAGTTGAGCCTATCTCATGCCAAAGTCCATGCTCTTATGACTAAAAGAATGTTCTCCCCTAACACCCATGCTTCCTCACCCAAACCCCCTTCAAGTATAACCTGCCATTTCAATTAAGAATAGTTTTTCACCCAAGAGAGTGTCTGAGAAGGCAAGAAATAAATGCTAAGCTCATACCTCAAAGTGCAGAGTGAGCTCACAGTTGGCTACAAGTGTCCTATCCCAGCAGAGTGGGGAGAAGCCCAGTGAGCACCCCATTTTCCAAGCCCAGCAGGCGTGGTCTTTACTTGATTCACCAACATCACACAAAGTCCATGGGTTCCCAGCTTCCCAGTACCTACCCGATTCCTTAAACCAATGTTTGCCGTAAGAGGGGTTTGAGAATCTATTCTCAGGTGTTCTTGGCCAAATCTGGACAAACATAACAGGCAAATTTGGAAAACTCAGCTAACTGTAAGTAGGGGAGGGAAAGGCTCCAGGGTTGAGCTGGAGGGCACCTGGGCACAGAAACATTCTTCTGTAGATGTCCTTACTCTGGCTTGGCCCCAGAACTCCAGCCCAGAGAGACGGCAGACGCAGGTGGGGAAACTGTGGAGTCAGGAAGTGTGGAGGTCACTACCAGAAAGAGCTCCTGCAGAGGCTAGTGTTGGAGTGATTAGTTATGCAGCAATAGGTATTCAAATAAAAGAAGAAAGGAAGGAAGGAAGGGAGGGAGGGAAGAAAGGAGGGGAACAAGGGTTGGATTCAGGAGGCTGTGATAAGAGCCCCGGTAAGAGCCAACGAGGACCTAAGCTATAGAAATTGACAGAAAAAAACAAATTCACCTTTGATTTGACTCAGAAAGCTCAGAGCCTCTAAGCCGTGACGGACGTGCGAACAACCCCGCAACCAGAATTCCCACTGTCGAAGGCTTCAAAGCTGAACGATAAACCATCAGACATTTTGGTAGCGGCCCCAGAAAAGGGCCTATTTGTAACTTTTCCCTGAGAGGAAAAGCATGTTTTGGCTGACAGAGGTGAGCCGGTGCCAGCCACCAGAATCGTCATTGCCCTCCCCAGCAAGTCCTCCGAAGGAGCGTGTCCCGAGGGTGGCTGCCCGGTGGATACAGGTGAACACGTGAGTGAGGGGAGGGATGTGTCACATCCCCGTGGCACCTGGCATCCCTCCTTCCCTTTCCTAAATGCGTCCGCTCTTTTTTCCTTTTCATGATGATTCAGCAACTCATTTATTTTATGTGGACAGAATCTCTCTCCCACCAAAAAGAAATAACAATAAGCCTGGTTTTCCCAGAACAGTCCTAGTGCTTGACACCAAGACAGCTGCTTAGAAAGAACAGCCTGTGAAGAGTCTCTCTCTCTCTCTCAGCATTCAAATAATTACAACTGGGCCTCTCCATTCAGAAGCCTGTGGGGACTGGGATGTCCTTTGTAGCATCCGTGGGGAGGGGAGGGACTTGGCGATAAGCCCTGGGGCTCCTCCTTCCCTTCCAGCACAGGGAGGCTTTGAACGTTTCACCCACTCATGCTCAGTCTAATGCCATGCATGTGTGTGTGTGTGTGTGCGTGTGTGCGTGTGCACATACATGCTAACCCACCAGACAACTAGAAAGAATGAGAAGGCATATTTGCACATCTCAGTGGTGGGGAGATCTCAACAGGAGCTGGCTTGGGTCTAAGCCCATCTGGAATTGACTACATGAAGCCCCTTCCCCCATCCCCACTCCATGGTGGGGATGAGGGATGGGGGTCCAGCAGCCTGAAGTCTAATCGTCTGCTGTAGTGGACATTGTGTTCTGCCCAGGTGCCCTTGGGTCCCTTGTGTGGTTTCTATCCTCCCTTCATACCCCTCCAGCTTCTAGTGGTTTCCACTTGGGACCTGTCTGGCGGGCTGTGTTCAGGCTGTGACAGTCTCTCTGCCTGCACCTACAGAGAACCACAAGTGCCGGTGAGTTTACCTGCCCCAGGCCTGCCCTCTGCCAATGACTGGCAGGTGTGGGAGTATGAGAGCCCAGCACCTTGCCACAAGCTCCCGCAGATCTTCCCTGCAGGCTCAGGCTGAGGCCACCCTCTGTGGGACTTTGTGTGAGACCACACCCTTCCTTGGCAACACCTGTCCCTGTCCTGCTCCCCCGCCAGTCCTGCCTGGGAATGCTTCCTGATGCATCACTCAGGTAGGCTTCTGGGAAGCCCAGCCTAAGACATCCCAGCAGCCTGTGAGAAAGAAACCTCCCGGCCCTATCTACAGAGGTTCCAATGCAGTAGGTCTGAGACGAGGCCCCGACTTTGCCTTTGTAACAAGCAGTCTGGATTACTCTGAAGTAGGGGATTGGTGGACTCCATGTTGAGAATGATTGGTCCAAAATTAGTGACTCAGACTCGAGGAAATGTACACTTAGGGGTTATTGTGTGGTTTGATGGTCCTAAAAAAGGATGAGGGTCTGGATGCTGGGGTGAGGCTGCGCCTATGGGAACATTGAGGGCTATAGAACGTTCAAGCTTGACGAGCAAATGCCTTGTCAACTTGTATAAAAGGAACCTCCTCAACCTGCCAAGATAAGTCCTAGTGTTCATATCCACACGTCAGCCCCTGGCCCCTGGCCCCTGGAAGAAGGAAACTCTTCAAAGCCAAACATCACTACTCCACTTATCACTGGATCAAGGACTGTGCAGATCTCTTAGCCACCTGACCAGCAGGGAGTTTATTGCCTGTGCACGGGGGTGATCCGCATGAGGCATATTTTTAACTCCAGAACATGACTCAAGTTGATGGAAGCTGGGAATTCAACCACCACAGTGTGGGTTTCCTCAGCAGTAGACCCTGAGCAAAGGCTTTAAGGGCAAGTGGTTTGTTTAGGAGGTGACCCCACGAAACTCAGGTAGAGAAACAAGGAAGTGCGACTGGGCAGGGAAGGCCAGTACAGGGTGCATTTCTGAGCATGTTACCACCAAGGGCCCCTGGGGCTGAGTCCTGCTGGGGAACCCCAGGAGCCAGCGTGGAGCATGGCCTCAGAGCGAGCCCACCCACAGAAAGGGAGCACTGGGGCATTTGTCCACCACTTGCCATCAGTCACTGGTGGAGGGCTGCTCCCAGGGGGCATTCATTCCCCAGGACTTGAACCCTGGCTCCCTCAACAGAAAGAACACTTGAGCAAAAAGTCACAGGGCAGGGAGCTGAAAGTCAGGCCAGCTTGCAGAGAAAAGACGTGGGCAGGGCACCCACAAGGTCTAATAAAGCATCTACATTAATAGCTGCTGGCCTGCCCTGCAAAGGCAAGCTCTCCCCAGTCACACTCCGTCACACTGCCTATTGTAGGATCCTTTTTCAAGCAAGAGAGCAAATAGTTATGAGTGGAAGAAAAAGAAACACAGCACATCCACGAAACCAGCAGCACCTTCTCTAAATGAATCCTTTAGGCCCATCTGTGTCTACCCAAGGAAAGCAGATTGCTTTGTAAGTTCCAGGGCTTTGGCTGCTAACAAACCCAGCTCCTGGCGTCTGATTTTCTCGGCTGTGTGCACAGTACTTGCGTATGCCTTTAGCAGCCTGGCACCTCTTGCAGCAATTAGGGTTGCCAAGAAATAGCTGCACTTTCTCTCCTGCTCTCTGCATCCATAATTCCTCTTTAAAATTAGCATCTTGTTATACAAGGGGTCGTCCACAGGGAGCCCAGAATAAACCTCCTGCAACTTGGCAGTTTTAGTGGACTTGAGCTTTTAGTGTCATTTGCCCTCTACTTTTACCTCAATGAAGCCACCGTTCCCAAAAAAGAAAATGAGTGAAGAACCCAGAAGGCTTGGAATGGATTTGTGTAACTGAGACAACCCCAAGATGCCTCTCACCTCTACTCCGTCCTCCCGTGGGTTGTTTCCTCCATGGTTCCTCATTCTGGGACCAGTCTTTTTGTTCTCAGAAGAGCTGAATGTAGAAAAGAAGTAAAAATGCAAGTTTTCTTGTTCCCAAGACCTCACCTCATACCACTGTGGTTTATCCCCTTGATACCTCACAATGTTCTAGGAAGCGATTCTGACCCACCTCATTTGAGAATTGTGCAAATGCAGGGTCTTGAGACCACGGTGGCTTGCTCTGGGTTACAGACAGAAGGTGGGAGACTTAGGACTCAAATCTAGTATCATTTTCACTATGAAACCCCAGGGTCAGAGAGGAAAGAGAATGGTGTCCGCCATGAGAAAGAGGACACATGTCTTAAATATTTCTCCTCTTGGTGCACATGTTCCCCAACAACCAAGAAGAAAAGGAGACTTGTGTGTTTCTGCAGTTTCAATATGTTACAGCATCTTTCCTGGGGTTTACACTTAAGGGCTGCAAGAGACATTGTTGATGCTTCACCCCAGAACCCCTCAGCCCTTCTGAGTGCACCTGCAGCTGCAGGGGACAGTTCTCGTGCAGGCTGCTGGCTTCCCACATCGAGCACCTGCATCTTTCTCCTCTGCCTGTCTTAGTGTTACTTGCCCCTACCCTGCCTTCACAGTAACCCCCAAACAGTAGGAGATAGGAGTGGTGGATAAATGCTCCAAGGGGACAATTCTAAGGTGTTTGCATACAGTTTCTCAGAGGGGTCCCAGCAAGACTGAGCCCCAGTTGTCCCCAGCAGTGACTTAACCCATACTTTGCGGACTTTTCTCTCTTCCCTGTCTCACTTCCCCACCTAGACCGTTCAGCTCTCTGGCATGGCCTCCACTATGATACCACCTGCCTCCAGGTCTTTGTCTCAGGGTCTGTTTGGGGGGTTGGGGTGGGAATAAATAAACCAAGACAGGATCCAAAATATAAACCAAGATGCTTGTTTGAGGACCTAGTCTATTTTTCCTCCCAACTCCAAGCTCCAGCAACTTACATAAGAAACACAATCTGGCAGATAAAATCGAATTCTCGTTCCTCTTCAAGTCCTCAGTAGCCCCTGGGCACAGCACCCAGAAGCTCCCCGCTCACCTGGAGGCCCGTCTGGAGACACCATCTCTGGAGAAGTCAAGGAAGCTCGTAAACAAACTCCTTCCTTCACTCATCATCCTGGGTGCTAGGAAAATACGTGCACAGACCCCTCATTTCCAGGCTGCCAATTTTCCGAATTTTGTTGTACCGGATGGAGGTTCATGCTATTCCTCAAGGAAAGGACGTTGTGCAAATCTAAATAGAATTTTTATGTTCATTGTAAAATTCCTGCTGCCCAAATACCACTGCTTTGTAGGATGAAATGTTTTTCTCTTTTTGTTTTGGCTGCCTTCCCCACTAACATGCCCTCTGGACACTGCTCAGCATTCTCCCTATGCGAAGTAGCCTCAAAGTTGCTTTTCCTAAAACCCTGGACCTCCAGAGAACTATTAAGGCTGGCACTGTCCACCTCCCTGCTGAAATCTGGGACCTTTCTTTCCACCTTTGGGTCTCAGGTTTGTCCAGGAGAAGTTGGGCACAGACGGGGTGATGTGGTCAGACCCAATGGTCACTAATTAGCAGGGAGACGAGGAAGAAGAAATGTGTGTTTGGTGATCTTTTTGCACCACTTCTCTCTTTTGATGACCACATCCTGTCCCCGACACACACACACACACACACACACACACACACACACACACACACACTCCATTGCATTTTGCTGGAGCCCCTGCTTTCCATCCCTGCTCCCAACATTTGCTCTCCTGCTTTCCCCAGGTTGAGTTAGGGTACAAAGAAAGAGGTTGAGCATGATTAGGGCATGATTAGCCCTTAGATGTCCACACTCTTAAGGTCTGGATCCCCAGTCCCGTCTGACTCAACATCCCCTTTTGACAACACATATTTCACATTCTCCCTTTAGTATCCTGAAATAACATTTATAGCTATTACAACATAGCTACTGACAAAGGTTCTCTCCTTGACCAAACTCTAGCCAGGTTCTTCTGAGCTTTTTCTCAACCTTGCCCTATAAAGACTTGAGCAAACACTAACAGAGTTTCTAACAGCCCAAGGCCACATCCTTACGGTGACTCTAGCCCCTTTAAAGTGTTTGCCTGAGAAAACTCAAGGTTACCGCGAGAATCCACTGCTTGCTCCAGCCAACACCTGAAGATAGGGCCCCTGACTTCCAGCCTCTGCAGAAGGGAAGGAGCCTAATTTTGAAAAGCGCCAGTTAACAAACCCAGATGGGTTTCACATGGACCAACGCACACACTCACCTGCTTCCCACTTTCTGTAATTGTTCACTTCCCCGACTCTACTGAGCCTCCGCTCACCTGCTTCCCTGTTCCTCATTCCCCCTTTAAAACATCTGGCCACCTCTGTACAAATCGAAGTTAAGCTTGGTTCACACTGGGCTCTTAATAGCATATTACTGATTAAAGTCTGTCATTATCACTTTAACTAGTGTCCAGCTTTGTTTATCTTTTATATTACACCCAGGATGTTTTAAAAAATCAATATAATGCCCCAAATATAATATGAATAGAAAATACATTATATACTAAAAGGAAAGCAATTTATAATGCAATGATATGTATCGCAACATGTAAATGTTCAGGCACAACTAACTAGAAGACACACGAAATTGTCCGACATGCACCCACTTAGGAATGAGTAAGTCTGGATTTAAGACAAGTAAAACTGTGCAAAAATACTTCAGTTTTTATAGGTTACATGAAGCTAGATTTTAGGCTTGGATAGTTATAGACAGACTTTTCACCTATGTGAATGTCCAGTGGGTCATCCGATATCATGTGCTCATCCATCCAGAGGGTTGCCTGGTCCCCTCCCACCAAATGCCAGTAGCTACCCCCATGACTGTGCCCACCACAGTACTAGCTGCACTTTAATTCATCAGTTCCACTGCTAGGTAAATTTGGGGATGTGTAGAAAGATGTATATTTAAGGAGCACTGGTAATAATTGGAAAATATTGGAAACTATTTAAATTTCTATGAATAGGGCACTGGCTACGTAAACTAAGGTACGTACCATGGCATATTCTACAGACATTGAGGTAGAATTATGCTAACAATATAAAGTGACCTCAAATTCATATTTTAAGTGAAAAAAGCAAACTAGAGAAATTATGTGTTATATGCTTCCTTTGAAGACTATATGTGTGTGTGTGCGCGCGCGAGTTTGATACTTAATTTGATTTGCTCATATGTACATGGACTCTGTCTGAAAGAACTTAGTAAAAACTGGAAGAGCATCTCGCCTCTGTGTGGTAGAGAGACAGGGATGAGGGGAAGAATTAGTTTTCACTATATACCCTTCTGTACCTTTTACATTTTGAATTATCTGCATTTAATACCTATTCAAACCATTTCCTTTTACTTTAATTTTTAAAACTATGAGCCTTCCCGCATACGGTTGTCCGGGAACAGCTGTGTCCCCAAGCCTTAAAGGAGAGGAAATGGCTGCCACTCGGGCAGCAGGCAGGTTGGTAAGGTGGGAGACGTCTCTGCTGGTGGCTGGGACCATTCCAGGGGACACAGAGTTGCCCTCCGCTGTGAGGGGACCTCAGCTTCAGAGGGGAGCTGGATCAGCAGGACCACAAAGACTCCCAAATGCCCGTCAAATCATTTGGGTCTCACTGTTCACTGACGATTCTCAAGCAGAGCCTGAGAGGCTTCTTCTAAACCCTCCGCAAAGGAAAGTGAGCCAGAGGACAGGCCTGAGGACGCTGGTGGCTGGTTTTTCCAGCAACTAAGCAGCTCCTTGTGGCTTTTCAATATTATTTTGAAAAGCGAAAGGAAGTCTGGAGGTCACTCAGCTAGGAGCTGGCCTCTCGTTCCTGTCATTCGTGAGGTGACCTCCCATTTCTGGTGGCTGTTACGTCCCTGGCTAAATGAAATGGTGCTAAGACCGATCCCTGTGGCTAGTTGGGAGGCAATGAACATATCAAGAGTCGGCGAGGACTTTTCATTCACAACTGTGCGCCTTCTAAATTCAGTCAACTAAACTGATGAGACTAACAGCTGAACTTGGTAAACGTTTATAGGTCACTTCGTACGTGTCCAGCACAATCCGTGCACTGGGTGAATAAGTCACAGTTCCTGCCCCCGGGCAGATGAGATGCTCACATAGATGAAGAATTCATTTAACAAATATTCATTGAGCAGCTGCTAGGTACCAAGCATGCTGTAGGAAATTAAGATAAAATGTAAGGCCGGGCGCAGTGGCTCACGCCTGTAATCCTAGCACTCTGGGAGGCCGAGGCGGGTGGATCGCTCGAGGTCAGGAGTTCGAGACCAGCCTGAGCAAGAGCAAGACCCCATCTCTACTAAAAATAGAAGAGAAATTATACGGACAGCTAAAAACATATATATATATAGAAAAAATTAACCGGGCATGGTGGCGCATGCCTGTAGTCCCAGCTACTCGGGAGGCTGAGGCAGAAGGATCGCTTGAGCCTAGGAGTTTGAGGTTGCTGTGAGCTAGGCTGATGCCACGGCACTCACTCTAGCCCGGGCAACAGAGTGAGACTCTGTCTCAAAAAAAAAAAAAAAAGAAATAAAGAAATAAATGTCTGTTGTTAAAGCCACCCAGTCCCTGGTATTTTTGTTAGAGCAGCCTGGGCTAAGACACAGTCACCACTGATGTCCTTTTGTTTTCTCCCCTGTGGCTATTCCCACCTCAGCCATAGGCTTCTATCTCCTCTGCCCCGAAGGCTTATTCTGGCTCTGCAGGGGCCTATTTGGAAGTGAAGGGGGAGCTAACATCCCCTGGAGCAGTCCTCAGCTAACGGGGAAATGGGAGTTGGTGGGAGTTGGTGGGTAAATGCCGCAGACTCGCCTCCTGGCCTCAGGTGGGCTGGTTAGGAGACATGTTCCAAGAAGCATCTCAGGGAGACCTCAGGGGGACTGGTCCACAGCAGTAACCCAATCATTACTCGCATGTCATTGTCTTCCCTTTCTCCCCTGCTCCCTCACTCCTGCTTCCTTGGGACCTCTCCCAAATAAATTCCTCACACCCAGGTGCTTGTCTCAGATTCTGCTTTTGTAGGAACCCAACCTAAGACAAGACATTCCAAAGACATTTATCATTAGGAAAAGGAAACACTGTTCACAATGACCACAGCTATGTGAACTAAAATAAAATCCTAAGTACCCTCCTGCTCCCACTGAGTGAATGGACCCACTCTTGGTCAAGGGGACCCATAAAAAAACAAACAAAAAAAGCTTAAACCTGAGTTGCTGGCCATGAGCAGAAGGGAGGTCAGACACCTAGTCATGCCCTGTCCCTTTGGAGTTATTTTTTGTAACAATAAAATACAAAATCACTAACAAGCCTAAGGCCATGTAAGGCAAAGGTTAAACCCGCTGGTCATTGATTTACTTAAGTAAATCACTTGAATATCCATATATGTCCAGTGGCTTGTCTCTGATTAACAGACTTCTTTAACTTAAAACAGTCCAAGCGTTTACACAAAATTTCATTTCTTTAACCAATTGCAAATCAAAGAATCTTTAAACCCACCTATAACCTGTACTCCCTGATTCAAGATGTTCTGCCTTTTAGGGCCAAACCAATGTACTCCTTCCATGTATTTATTTATGACTTTATGTGTAATTCCTGTCTCCCTGAAATGTATGAAACCAAACTGTAACCCAGCCACATTGAGACCACTTGCTCAAGGCTTCTTGGGTGTGGCTCTCTGGGCCATGGTCGCACATATTCGGCTCAGAATAGACCTCTTTAAATTATTTTAAAGAGTTTGGGTTCTTTTCTGTTGACAGCTACTTCCTTCTTTTCAGGCAAATCATTCTAGATATTCGCAGATGAGAACGGTTATGTGGGCCTTTGAAATGTTCCAGGACAAATAATGTATTTCTAATATTAATATATGTTTAGGAGAAAAAACACAAGACCCAAATCAGAAGCCTTCAAACCATCGCATCTCTGATCACAGCAAACAGTCTTCTGACCTCTGTTAAATGGGGATAGCTTGTAACGACCTTAAATTCTATGAATAATAAATCAAGAGGCTCTAGCATGTCCCGGGAAATTCCAAGTTTTCTACAAACACAAAATGGACATGACTTTGAGATACTTCCCGTGACTAAAACATCCTACATTGAAAACATCACATCTATTTCAGGGACTGCTTTTCGGGGATGCCTCCCCAACTCTGAACCAGACCTCATTTAAATTCTTTTCAACACAATCAGATGGAAATTTCTAGACTCCAAAGCCAGTAAGCAGTCACAGGTTTCCTCTCACCACTACTCCCTTTCAAATGGGGCACATGGACGTGATCTCTGTGCTTTCGGTCTTTTATAACCTCCCATATCCACATCATGAGGAGCTCCAGGCCCCAGATGGTAAATCTCACTCGGGTACTAGGAAGCAGTTGGGGGCGGGAAGAACAGAGAGGCCACTGCCTTTTTTATTCCTTTCCTGAGACAAGAGGACGGGCTTAGGATAAAATGTAATTATCATCTCACATTTGATGAAATACAAAACCACCTCCAAGCAAGGGTGAACTCTCCAATGAGGTAACTCTCATCACAACTTCCCTTTTCTTTATTTGGACTGAAACCATTCAGCAAAACCGTTCTTTGTAAGGTACACAGCGAGGACACAGCAAAGAGCCTAGCAGAGGGTCCTCAGACAGAGGTTTGCATGTGTCCGTGCAGATTCCCTGCCCAGCCCCTCCCCCAGACCCTCACCTTGCTCTACTTTTCTCGTAAGGATGTGTGTCCATCCTTGACCTGCCATGCATGAGATGTATTTTTCTTGTTTATTATTGTCTCCCCCCACTGGAATGGAAGAACCATGAGCACAGGGATTGTGTCTGTTTTGCTCACTGTCATATCCCAACTCTACCTGTTAGAGAGTTGCTGACTTTGGTAGGATTATACTGAAATTAGGCAGACTTGGGGCAGGTGGTTTATTTGGGAGATGAGAAAGAAATGAGACATATAAGACAAGGAAGGAGGAAAAGCCAATTAACGAGATGTTATCAAGGGCACTGCTGCTGGCAAAGGACCTTTGAGAAGTTTCCAGAAGCTTCCAGAACGGTCCATACAGATGAAAGACTGGGGTTTCTATCCCTCATTGTCTGAAGATTGCCCTCTGGGGAGTTAACACCCTTACTTCCAGACTGAACCTCTGCTGGGGCTGAGCTCTGAAGGAAAGAAGTAGAGGGGGGTGGTTTGGAAGCGTGAGGTGGCAGTGCTGTCTGAGAGCTGAAAACTGCCCAGCCCAGCTGGAGCCAGAGCTGGTGCAGAGCACCCAAGGCATCTGCTTCAGGAGGCATCAGGCAAATACCTTTCTAGTGACCAAATGGATTCTCTTTAATGCAGATATGCATATGCATTGCAGGAAAAGTGCAGGCTCCAGGCCCAACTGGCTTAGGAACAATGGTCAGAATTACTAGTGTCCTCTGACCCATTAAGAAGGAAAAATTGTTACTATGGCCAAGAAGTTCAGAACCCTTTTGATGTTTTATTTTCCTAACAGATCTATAACACACTCCTGCTCAGAATTCCCATTTCTAGGGGGTGAGGGGCAGAGTGGCTACAGCATTATTGTAAATGAAAATGCCCCCACACAGCCCCTCTCCCAGCTTCTGATAGACCTTTTCCCCTCTGGCTTCTGCCTGTGGCATTTGCACTCTGGCCTCTTGGCCACTCCTCTGGTTCTGATCCAGCTCTTTCCTTAACCTGCTCCTGCATGCTGTCACTCCTCAGGGGT
The DNA here is from genome assembly GCF_020740605.2 of Lemur catta. Classification (NCBI taxonomy): domain Eukaryota; kingdom Metazoa; phylum Chordata; class Mammalia; order Primates; family Lemuridae; genus Lemur; species Lemur catta. The sequence goes on from NC_059145.1 coordinate 44,291,768, forward strand.
CTGTCTAGAGGCACCCCCCCTCACGCCACCTGCCTTTCTTGACTCGCTACAACTCCCAGGCTGGCAGCCACCACCCTCATGTCAGACTCTGGGCCCACATCTCCAATGCCCCTCTGTCCTGAGCTCAGGACACAGGTTCCTAACCTCCTCTTGGACTGTCCATGCACAAATGGTAAGCTCAATCCCATACGGAACTTATGGCCCACCCTACCTCCACACAAACCTGCTTTGCCTCCTGAATTCCCTGTCTCCAGTAACACTTTGCTACCCGCCCTTGCCCCCCAACTTGGAAACTTAAGGTCAGCCTCAGTCACCAGGTCCGGTTGTTCCCACAGGTTTCTTGAACCACAAGCAGTTGTTCCCTGGGTGGCTAGAATCTTTGTTCTTTTCTGTAATTTTATTTATTCTGTCATGTTCTCTGAACACTTATGACTTGCATAATGTTTATTATGTTTCTGAATAATTAATGGGTTTCATAATGGTTTATTTTCCTAAATATAAATCTCCCTTGATCCCTTGTGGCCCTCAATCCCCAAGCACTCCCGCCCAGCCCTTCCAGTCTCTCTGTCCTTGGAACACCTTCTGCATCACCACCTGATTCATTTTTCTAAAACCGTAACCCCATTCCCTAGGTCCCCTCATCAAAACATTGCTCTGAGATGTTACCATATACATCGCTAGCACATGGAGGTGTTTGTTTACTTGTTCCTCCAGCTCCCACGTTGCATTGTCAGCTCCTGTTCACACAGCATCCCCAGGGCCTGGTACAAAGCAGTGTTCAATAAATAGTAATTAAGTGGACAGAGGGAAGGGAGTTAAATAACTGGCATAAAGTAGGGAAGTTCTATAGAAGTGTGTTCTCAGAGTTCTCAAAGTGTGGTCAGACCAGCCGCTTCATCATGGCCAGGGAATGTGTTGGAAATGCAGATTCTCGGGCTCCATCAGAAGCTCTACATGTGTTTGAACAAGCCCTTTAGGTGATTCTGCTCTATAACAAGTTTACGGTTCCAGACATGTCTTGCAACCATCACAAATAAAACTAGTTTCCCCAACTACACAAACCTTAGCAGCCTTGTGGGGAAATCACTGGAAAGCATTTAATCAGCTGCTGTTTCAAAAATGTTGCCTGTAGGTTGCAGAAATGCAGCTGCCTTTCAGGATTAGAAAGGGAGGCAGCAACCAGAGGCATCTCCCGGCCCCCGCGCCCACCCGACCCACACACAAGCGAACCCACCGTCCCTCCAAGCTGGGAGTTCCAGAGCTCAGTACAGATTCCGATTTTAAAAGAAACACTTCCAAATCTTCCTCCTTGCATCCGAGAGGGATGAGGGAAGGAAGAGGGGAGGAGTTGAGGCCCTGGGGTTCGGCGATGGCCCGTGGTGTCTCCAGGTCCCAGGCTGGGAGACCCCGGTGCGCAGAGACCCGGAGGGCCTTGGCGAGGCGCTGTTCTTCCTCGCGCCTCGGTTTGATCGTCTGTGAAATGGGGTTGGCCGTGCCTTTGCAGGGACCGTGGGCTCAAGCACCAGCCAGCAAACTCCAAGCCAAAGGGCTTCAGGGTGTAGACGACCACGACTTCGGGTGGCCCCGCTGCGCAGCCAGGGGGGCAACAGCGCGGGGAAGGGCGCCCGGCAGCCCCGGTGCCTTCCTTCTCTCCTCCGGGCGGTGAGTGGCAGGGGCGAGGCCCTGGTCTCCAGGCCGAGCAGCCCGGGTTCTGGCGGGGACCGAGCTGGGGACGTGAGTGCTCCGGGAGGCTGGGAGGGGCGGATGCCGCTGCCGACCCGAGCTTGGGGGGCTCCCTGACCCTCGCCGGCGCCGACGAGGAGCTGCGGGCGCCGCGGGAGCGGGATGACCCAGGAAGCTCAGCCCTTTCCCAAACCAGATGCCTCTGAGCAAAGCCAGTCGGTGTCATCCCCATTTTACAGCTGCTTAAGCAGAGGCCCAGGACGGTGACAGCCAGCTGTGGCCGGAACCCTTTCACTGGTCCGGGAACTGTTGCCCTCGGAATCTTGGGGGACTTCGAGGGGGACTATTAAAAGGGCTGAGAAGAAAGCGAAGACCCCGGCTCCTCCTCCCTCCCTCGAGGAAGCCCCCAGGGGCGAAAGGCCAGAGCCTCCGGGGCTCTGAGAGGGGCCGCCGCCACCCCCCGTCGGAATTACGCCTTGCTGACTCTCAGCCCTGCCTAGTGTCCCCTCAGTTTCCTTTGTGGCCCCAAAGCGGACTAAACCCGGGCACTTTCTCCATCCCTCCAGGAGGAAACGCCAGAAACCCGCGTCCCCACCCCGGAGAGCCCCGCCGGGACCGCGCGGCGGGGAGGCAGCGGGACAGGACGGGGCGGGGGCGGGAGCTCCCTGGACAGGGCGGGGGACTGGACCCGGGGCGTCCCGCCAACCCCCTCCACTGGGCTACTTCCTCTCTGCCCCCAGGAGCCACTCCAGACGGTTGTCGCCCCGTGTCCGCCCTCCGAGCACGTGTTGCCGCGGGGCTGCGTCAGCGCTGGGTGAGCAGGCGACTGGCCGGCGGCGCCGGGCGGGGCTATTTAAGAGGCAGCCGGTGGCCCGGCCATCCCGAGCCTGGCGCGGCGGCGGGGCTGAGCCGCGGGGACGCTGAGCCGGCGGCGTCTGAGCCGAAGGTAGGTCCCTGCGCTCGCCCTCGAGGGAGTCAGCCCTCTTGCGTCTTTGAAGAATGCTGTCTTCAGCTTGGTACCCCTTTCCCTTCCCCCCCCCCGTGTCTTCCCTCCGACAGCTGTAAAGACATTTCTTAAAGTCAGAAGTAACGGCAGTGGGTCTAAAAATGAGGGCCGGGTGGGGAGAGCCGCTTTGGAGACTTTCCCACGCCCGCATGGTTCTTCTCTTTTGCGTACAACGCTGAAATACCCATTTGCTAGGATTCGCATGCAAATCAGGGTTTTCAAATAAAATACCAAGAGGGTTGAAGGCTTAAATTCATTTCCTAAATACCGAAGGAAATTTCAAAGCTTTGGGGAGGGAAAGAAACGTGCGGGTGTTTTATCTGCTGCCGGATCTAGAATGCAGCGGGGCTTTGGCCGCGACTGAGGGCTGGGCGCATATTTCTCATTTTTAAAACCCTGCCTATGTTTTGCGAAGTGGTTTATTGCCATTTCCCATGTGCACCGTGAGAAAACTTTATAAATATGGCTTTTATTCCTCCTACATTTTAAACTGTGCTTCTCTTTTTTCACCACTTACTGTATTTGCATATTGAAAGTTTCTTAGGTATCTGGGAAGGTGCTTCCTTTCCTCCCACAGCGTCTTCCCTTTTGGGTATTTTTCTGGCTATCTTTAATCCCATGCTATTCCGGTTAGAAGAGAGGCACTCTACAACAGCTTCCTCAAACTTTAGGAAAGCAGACATTCCTTCTGCTAAACACGGCAGAACACAGGGTCTCTCTCCGCCGCTGGGCACTGGGTGTGGATTACCCGAAAGACGAGCCGGGTGCACCTGGATGCGCACGGTGGCCCTGGGCTGGGGTCTGCACTCGGCGAGTCCTGGTGCCGGCGCCTGCCTGGCAGGTCCGGAGCGCCAGCGTTTGGTCTGAGCCTGCTTCTGGGAGCCCGACCCCCCGCAGGAGGCCTGGGATGCCCAGCCTTTCCGTGAACACCCCCTCCTCCTTTGCTCTCCACAGCAATGAACCGGGGCGTGTGCCTGTGCGTGCTGATGGCCGTCCTGGCGGCGGGCGCTCTGACGCAGCCCGTGTCCCCGGCAGATCCCGCGGGCTCCGGGGTGCCACGGGCAGAGGAGCCGCCCCGGAGGCAGCTGAGGTCGGTGCAGAGGACGGATGGCGAGTCCCGAGGGCACCTGGGCGCGCTGCTGGCCAGATACATCCAGCAGGCCCGGAAAGGTAAGGATGCTGCCTCCTCATCCCTCACTTCTTCCCCTGCCCCGGGCTCCCAATCCTGACCCCCTTCGCTAGCGCCTGCCTGTTGGAAGTAACCCCGAGGTGGGAAACACAGGCGACAGGTTAAACTGATAGGCTTTTTTCACTCTCCTTTCCTGAGTTACACTGCACTGAACTGTGCAGTTTTCTGGACGTCTTTTATAGCAAACAGAGATAGTGTGGAGGACTTAATTTATTAGTAAAGGGAACCTTCTTAAAGAGCTCTCTTTGAACAAATGTTTAGCAGTGGTGCTGTTTAAGCTCAACACCATTTTATGAAGACATTAAAAGATAATTACTGACCCCTAGAAAAGAGTTCCCAGATATACTGAATACCCTCTACTGAAAATGCGCAGGACCTGGGAGCCACACAGACAGCAATCATGGTCTGGACTGGAGGCAGTGTTTTCTACCAGCTTTATCCATGGTGACACTGATGATGAACACTGGCTGTGGGGCAGGGTGCTAAACTGGACAAACACACCTTTCAGCAAGCACAGTAGAGGGGACGTGGGAGGTGGGTCCCCTTTGCCAGGAAGCTCTCTTACCCAACTGGTGTGCCAGGGCCTGAATTTGAACCCTAACCCATGGCTTGACTGGAGAGGGAGAAAATGGAGGGCTCTGTTCTCCAGAGTCTCCTGTGGGTTTATGTAAAGGTGAGACTGGAATTCCTTGACCAGGGGATTCAGAAGGAAGGAACAAGGTAATCTGTTATATTTCTTCCTCTCTTTGGGAAATTGCCCCAACTACCAACTTCTGTTTTGCTTTCCTGCTAGTTAACTTGAAAGAGATGGAAATACTAGTCAGATGACAGAGAAATCTTAAAGCTTTGGGGTTCCTGCTGATTCTCTGTCTGAAAGTAATTCAGTATCTGTCCTCAGCTGTGGGTTGAATTTTAGCCAAACCAGTCTGAAATATATATCCTAGGCTATTCATTGAGCCATAAATCTGGAACCCCCCTCTCCAACTTTAGGGAACATCCGAGAGAAACTGTTCTAGCAAAAAAACTAGTTACCAAATTATTTCGTAGAACCAACACTTGACAATGGCTCTTATAGTACAAATCTCAGCTGGAAAGTTCTTCCTAGGCCTTCTTCTCAACTCCCCTCTCCGTCTGCCTTCAGCTTATTGTGCCAAACAAAACCAGGTGGGAATAGCAGTCATTTGGAAATTTAGCTACCAAAACCCAGGATCAATGCTAGCCAGAAAACAATTCTGTTCTTCTATTTGACAAATGTGCACTAGGAATACATTCTTACACATGTAAATACTGCACAGTTTCTTTGGCTATTTTGCATATTTTTAGATCCTATCATATTTTACTCAACTATAGTATATATTATGCTTAGAGGTTCTAAACATGACAATGTACTCTTTGAGCAGTGCTTAAGAGGTTATCATCGGGACAACTATTATATAACCATAATAATTTAAAATAAAAAAATTTAAATAAATAAAATAGAGTTTATCATTAGTAATTATCTGTACAGCCTTCAATGATCTGTGGAAAAAGCAATTCTATTGGAGGGCTGAGGGGCTGAGACATCTACACCTGCCCCATGGCCAGGAAAGCCCTGATGCTATATCTGTATTGCCTCTCTCGGTCCTCACAACTGTCCTGAGCAGTAAGTATTATTGTACCTATTTTGTCAGGGTGGAAGCTGGGGCTCTAGAAGCATGAATAATCTACATGTGCTTGTACATCTAGGCAGCAGTAGGGCTGAGACTTCTTCCAAGTCCTGTCTCCCCAGAGGATCTGGAAGCCATGCGGCTTTCCAGCTGTACTGTCCATTCTGCATTTTAAACTGTAAAGAAGCCAGTCCCTTCAATTCAATTCCATAGATCAGTTTTGAGCCCCTAGTCTATGTCAGCGCAGGGAAATGAGTGAGGACTCTGGTGAAAACAGATGACATGAGGACAGAGCTGGAATGGGAAAATTGAGGTGTGTAATAAATGCCACTTCCATGGCTGAACACGGTGCCCCCACCAACAACCGAGGCTGCTTGTTCACATTGAAGCTGTCACTTTGCTTCCACTATGTGGGTATCCAGGTTGTGCCCAGTCCTTACAGTGGGCATTCTTAATCAGAGCAGGCAGGAGGATGGGTCATATTTCCATGTGACTATATACAGGTAATTGGGTCTGCAGGTTTTGCTGGAGAAAGGTGTTGAACAATTAAACAGCAGAGGCTGTTTTTCTTCTGCATAGGCTGGGACATCTGCACAAAAGGCTGGAATGTGCTGCGTTGGTTCTTAGTTCCAAGACTGAGCGTAGATAGGGGTGGGGAGAGAAAGGTGGGGATATTCTTCCTGTTTATAACTTAGCTTACTTAATTGCATTACCCAGTAAGACAGGATAACTGCCTCTGCGGTGTCATTCATCAGTAACTAAGCCACGGTCTGACTATAGTCCACCTATGGGCAGGAGCTGGCAAGGGCAGCCTCATGCAGAAGGGCTACAGCCAGCATCAGCAGAGGTGGGGACACGGTGAGCCCCAACACAAGGGGAACCATTGAGTGAGTCTCCACTCCTCTACTCCTGAAGGGCCTCCTTTCTTAACCCTTAGTTTGCACAGGAGAAGGCATTATACTGATTTCATACCCCTGAGGCCACTCACTGTCTGTCCTGTGGGCTTCATGTCCCTGCTCCTTCAGTGTGAATTATACAGGAGGATCACCCTGTTCCTGAAGACTTGACATCCATCCCAAAGGACAATTTCAGGTTCAGTTATTACATTTTGGTCAAATGGCTAATTTAAATCACCTCTATTATCACCTGTCGCCCACACTTCTTTGAGTGTTACTGACTCAAAGTGCCAAGATTTTAATCTGACAATGTGTCTTTGTCTGAATATAATCTTTTTTAAAAGAAGGTAACTTTCAAAGTAATAATTTTCAAACATTATTTATATAGCAATGGGACTTGATTCCATTTTTTAAAAAATCATTCCAACATCAAGATACTGTAATTGCACTACCTTAATGACAAGCTCTCCAAACACGTCACATATCCTCAGGGATATCAAGGGGTGAAATTTGGAAATGGGCAAGTACTGGAGAATTCCTTGGTTCATCTACATAAGCAAGACACCCTTAGGGGCAGGGAGACTATAGGAGAACCTATGCAAGGGCCCAGTCTGTGCAAGGCAGGAGGAAATGAATCCACCTAAATACTCGTAGAACATAAAACACTCTGATTACTAGTAAATATTGCCTTCTCTCCGGTGACACAGACATGGGTCTTTCTCCTCGCTTAGGTTTTGGTCCAACAATTCCACTGCCTTGATAGCTCCTTGATACCTTTAAGAAGGTCTACGTTATCTTTTGTCTGGCTTTTTCCATTGTTCTCCTTCACTAACTGAACTAGTGAAGCCCTCAGATATGATACCCCTATTTCTTTCCTCCCTGTTCCTTTCAGCTCCTTCTGGCCGAATGTCCGTCGTTAAGAACCTGCAGAGCCTGGACCCCAGCCACAGGATAAGTGACCGGGACTACATGGGCTGGATGGATTTTGGCCGGCGCAGTGCCGAGGAGTACGAGTACCCCTCCTAGGGGACCTGGCCTCCCTCAGCCTGGCAGGAAGCAACCTCCTGACCCAGAGGAGACAGAATAAGAAAACAATCACACTCATAACTCGTTGTCTCTGAAGTCTGACATTTTAAGTATCTATTTATTAAGTTCTCAATGTGAAAAATCTGTCTGTAAGATTGTCCAGTGCAACCATACACCTCAGCAGAATTGTGAAAATGGAAGACAAAATGTTTCCTTCATCTGTGACTCCTGGTCCTAAAATGTTGCTATCCTATTAAAGTGATTTCATTCTGCCCCTCACTCCCCGTGTCTACTGAGGGCAAAGGGCTCCATTTAGTCCTGAGAACGTGCAAAGAGGGAAGGCTGATATACGGCACCCCAGGATGAACCCCTGTAGGAGATGTCCCAGAAAGGGATTGGGAATCGAAGGTAGGGCATGGAGCTCACTTCCTTGCTGCAGGTGAGGCAGCCAGCGAAAACGCTTTCTGTGGCCGGCTCCAGGGCCCAGCTCTGGCCACCCTGACACCTGCTCTCCTCAGCCAACCCCGTCCCACACCAAGCTTTCCTTGAGGTTCTCTTGGCTTTTAAACAAGTTATACCCAATACTGGGCAGTGCTTTTGCGTGCATTTGATTGCTCCGGGGCCCTGTGGCCCAGAGGTTATTGTCCTTCGTTCACAGATGAGAAAACAGGCTCTGAGGGGTGATGGTGACTGGCCACGTGCCCCAGCTAACGACATTCACAGACTGCTAGGTTAGTGGGACCTTCATCATTCTAGCACTTCTTAAACTCCAGAGTGCATGGGCATCACCCTGGGAATCTTGTTAAACGGCACTTTCTGATGCAGCAAGTCTGGGCTGGGGCCTGAGCAAGCTCCCAGGTGACGTCAATGCTGCTGGTCCCAGACTGCAGTTGGTGGTGGAGAGAAAAGCCTGTGACTGCTTTTCCTGGAGCCCTGCTATATTTTACAATCAGTGGGAGTGTTGGGAGGACTCTGGTAGTTATCCAGGGCAGAAGCCGATCCATCCGTCGGTCCTCCACAGGGATCAGTAAGGGGAACTAGGCGGAGGGGACACCCAGAGACGATCCAGGACCCACCACCCACAACGCAGCCTTCCCATGCCTCCTGCTGAGGCCTCCAGGACCTCAGGTCCTCGTCCAGCAGAGGCCCTAGGCGGCCCAGTGCAGCAGAACATGACAGCCCCATGGGGAAAGACATTGAAAACAATACTGGCAAATCTGCAGGTGGTCACAGAGGGGCTCTACCCAGCCTGCCATCTCCCACAGCTGGCATGCAGTGCCATCTCCCTTAGTGGTGGAGACGGGACACTATGAAAGTCCTCAGAGGGAGCCCCAGGAAGACTGGGTCAGTGCAATTCCTTCATTTGAGCTGAAGTTGGAATTCAGTGTAAAACTTAGACTCCAAATAGATAACACACAGTATTACTCCCTTCTGAGAGTCCTACCTCATCCACTCCCTACAATTTGGTCTCCAAGACTGCCTCATATCATAGCTATCCAATCCCCATTCAATCCAAAATATCCAGATGCCTGTTTTTTAGAACCCCCTCCTTGCAAAAAACACTATATTTGTGGGTGTGTAGGGGACACTGGCTGTGAAAGGGAATGACAATGTGCACCCATGTGTGTGTGTGTGTGTGTGTGTTGTGTGTGTGTGTGTGTGTGTGTGTGTGTGTGTGTGTACTGCGGTTGGGGAATGAATGAGGGACTTGGAACTTAATATAAAATCAGTAGTGCAGACTGAATGATGAAAATCTGATCCGAATTAATGAATTATGAATCATCAGAGAAGTGGGTGTTCCTGAAAATATCATTTCAAAGGTAAAGTCATGACTCATACAAATACAAAATGAACACATGTCAAAGATGTCATTTAATTCATCAATTAATAAAGGAACCAGTAAGATGTTACAATCACTTCAAAGGAGAACCTAAAGGACAGACACATCTGGACAGTCAGGAATGCTGAAATGAATTTGCTAACCGACAGAAAACTGGTTCATATCTACAGGTCAATAAAGTGCAGCGTTTGGAATAGTGTAAGTAGCCCAGCCAAAGACCCAGACCCCAACAGCATCAGATAAATGCCCAGGAAGGTTCCATAGAAAGGACACCCAATAATCCAAGTCTTTCACAACTTTTCCTAATGTGGGAAAGAGAAAGGAAAGAACGTTTCCCGGCCTCCTCTTGGGTGCAGGGCACCAGACAAAGAGCCTCGTGAGTATCAGCTCAGGAAACTGTCCCAGTCCTGCAAGGTAACCATGATTCCGCTCCTCCAAGAGGAAACCAGAGCTCAGAGAAGCTAAGTGACTTGTAGGTGCACACACTGCCCACAAATGGCAGTGCCAGGATTTAAGCAGCTGGTTCTGGAATTTCTATGTGAGAGGACTTAGAGCCACCATCCGGCAGGGAAGGATCCTGGAGACTTGTCTGGAAGCTGCACCTACACAATGAGGATGCAGAATTAGTGTGTATGATAGTGTGTGGGGTCTCTGAGGGGATGTGATGGAGCTCACTGGTCAGGACTGGGAGAGCCCAAAGACCTGTCCGTTAATGCTTCCAGCACCACCGCTGGATTCAGGCTGACACCTTCTAACCGCAAGGTCCCTGCTCTCATCTCTATGCCACATGCTGTCGCAGGGGCCCAGGAACAAGGACATACAACCCAGCCCTTCCTTCCTCAGGGGGTCACGCCAGGCTCCCGCAGCTAAGCTGACTGACTCTCACAGACAAGCCAGCTGCTCCTCAAGCTCCACTTTAAAGAGTCCTGCAGAGCTCACATCCAATCAGAAAGCCACATCCTCTGCCCTGTGCCCCCATCCCTCCACCGACACCTGGCTTCCACTTGCTCCACACCTCACCCCTCCTCCCCACCTTCGCTCTTCTTTCCCGCTAGCTGTCTGTCCTTCTGGAATCCCTTCAGCCTGTAGGAACTCCATCTGGGCCATGTCCCCCTACAGCTGTTCCTGCTGTTTCCACCTTCATCTCTGCCAATTAAGCCTGCTTAAAAGGCTCCCTTATGTTTATCCACTGGAATTTGAAAGCTGAAAATGGCAACGGCTATCATTCTAGCCCCACACACATCCTACCCTACCCCACTCCCATTTTATAGATCACAAACTTGCCCCAAATCACACAATGAATTAGTGACGGCTTCTCTCTGGAATGAACTCCTTGCCAGGCTGAGACATAAAGGATTGCCTGGTGGTCCCTGCATTTGCTGACACTTCTGGATTTTTGGCTTAAGAGACCTAGCCTGCCCTGACCTGTGGCTGTGCAAGTTTCACCATGGCCAGAGGGTGGGCAGGATTCAGTCGCCCAAGATTTACTTTACCAAAACCTGGCTGTAACATCTCTCCCGTAAACAAAGGGAACATATGCCCTTAACCTGTGGAACTCAAATGGCATCTTCACTCTCAGGCCCAGCCAACCCCAGGTAAAAGAAAGGGAAGAGTGGGAGAAAGATAGTCTATGTTCATTCTTTTAAAAAACAATGAAAACACCCCCCTTTTTTCTCACCTCTGGTTTGAAGAGCCAAAGAATCCTGACTGCCTAGCTAGATTCCAGGTACTTTGAATTTTTTTCCTAGCATCTTCAAATTGATGCTAGGCCTGAAGATAAATTAAACAGAAGTCAAGCAAAAAGAGAGAAAATCGTTGCCTCACTAATTTCCCCTGGGTTCTGGGTTCTGAAAACATCTACCACCAGACATTAAAATGATTTGTTTGTTTCTGTCTCCTACTCTGAGCTATATCCTCCCACAGAACCAGGATGGGGGTGGGGGTCCCAGATGAGAGAGCGCCTGCCCTGACTCCCCGCATCCCCAAGGCCCACGCTGGACAGACCTGCCCCCAGACAGCCTCATCGACACTCCCACCTCTCTGACCTTGTCTCTTATCACCACCCCCCACTCACTCATTCCGCTCCAGCCTCACTGCCACCCTTGCCGTTCCTTGAAAACACTGAACTCCTCCTACCTCAGGGCCTTAGCACCTGCTGTTCCCTCTGCCTAGTTCACTCTCCCTCCCAAAAGTATGGCTGGACCTCTCAGCTCATTCAGCTCTAACACTTCCTGGTCAAAGAGGCTGTCCTGACTATCCTCTCTAAAAAAGCTCCTCTAAGCCAGGTGTGATGGTTCATGCCTGTAGTCCCAGCTACTCAGGAGGCCAAAGAAGGAGGATCACTTGAGCCTAAGAGTTCTAGTCCAGCCTGGGCATCTGGACCCCACCTCTAAAAAATTTTTTTTAATTTAAAAAAATTTAAAAATCCTCTTCCAGCTCTCTATCTCCTTCCCTTTTCTTTTCATGCTTATTATCACTTGGAATTACATTGTATATGTATTTATTCATTGGTTCTGCCTCACCAGTGAATACAGAACACCAATGTTCCGTCCGCTCTGTTAGGGCAGGGATTTCTGTCTGTTTTATGCATTGCTATATTCCCAACACCTACTACAGGCTAGGTACATAGTAGATATTCAGCAAATATTTGTTTATCTGCATAATTAATCAGTAAGGGAAAAATCTCTCTGGATCCCTGCTACTCGGGTCACAGATTGGTTTTAAAAGCATTTTCATCACATAATTTGTTTTAAAAATTAGAAAGGGAAAGCAGGCTCAGTGACAGGGCCAGGTCCTTCCAAGATAGGCATAAGTTGCAGAGCAGACCACCTGCACAAAAAGATGGCTAACAGCATGCACGGCATCCATGGAGAGTAAAGTGTGCCCCACCCCAAACACACAGGCGCACACACACATGCACACACACACACATGTCCTGCCCTATTTCTCTTGCTGCAGTTAAAATCCAGAAAGGGTTGGCAATACCTGAGAAGGAAAAAGAGGAGCACTGACAATTTTCATTACATTTACTCAGAATGTTAAAGAAGGGCAAACTACCCAAATTAATGTACCTCCAGTTAGCTAATGTACATCCAGTTAACCAAGCAATTATTTAAATAATGAGTATGAGGATGATGTAGAATTGAAAAATGCTTGTGATCCACATAAAGTGAAAAGGTCTTCTGATCACTTTAAGTTTATTGGCCAATTAATGGGATTACGTGAAAATAATGGTCGCCATGGTAGGGTCACAGGATCACAGGTATTTTTCTTTCTCTTCTCCGAACTACCTGCAATATTGGTGGATCCTCCTTACATCAGCTGTTATAAGGCTCAGCTCTCAGGCTACGCCAGTCTACAGAGAAACATCGGGTCACAAGAACAGCCACAAAACTAGTTCTTCACCCACCTCCTTTACCAAGGAAACATCCCAATTCTCTGCAGACGATTTAGCCAATCACTGAGTTTTGTCACCTGCGTGGCCACCCACATGTCCACCCTTTTCCCCGCCTCAGTTCCCTCTCACTAAAGCCACGAAGCCCCCAGGGGATATCACCTCTGCTGGCAGAGAATGTTTCATCTGACGCACCCACCCACAGGCTCTGGCCCAGCATCTAGAGTCTTCTGATGCCTCCCATCCTTAGCATGGGAGCCTGGGCCATACTGCTGGCATTTTATTCTCTCTGAGTCTCAACAGCATCCTGCAAGGCCCGGATGCCATGGGAACCTCTGTCATAAGCAGTTACTGTCAAAGACACCAGCTGCCCCAGCCAGGTGACTGTACTGCATCCCCTCAGTGTGTAAGTCCTTTACTTGACTTTATCGTGTTCCAGAAACACCATTGGCCTCTGAAGGCCACTTTTGTACATCTGAAATCTCTGCATTTACTTTGTAAATTGAAAATGATAGTTGAATCACATGGGTAATCCATTCTTTATACCTGGTGGCTACCCTTGGGCTCAGCAGGGAAGAGATGATGCTGAGGTGCCACTAGGCCCTGCTGGGATGGAAGCAGGGCATAGCCTCTGTCTGGGGAACTTCATCAATTCCTTTACAGCAGGTTTGCTCCTACGAATGCCCTTAGCTTTCCTTCTTCTGAGAATGCCTTTATTTCACCTACATTCTTGAAGGATATTTTTGCTGGATTTAGAATTCTAGGGTAACAGTTCTTTTCTTTTAGCATTTTAAAAACACCGTGTCACTTCCTACAGTCTCCGTGGTTTCTGGCAAGAAATCTGCAGTCATCCAAGCCATTGTTCCCCCACAGATAATGAGCCCCCGTTTTCGCTGACTGCTTTCAAGATTAGCTTCATCTGTAGCTTTCAGTAGTTTGATTATGTTCTGTCTGGGTGTGGATTTCTTTGAGTTTATCCTGTTCAGAGTTTGTTCATGTCTTGAATGTGTAAGTTTATATTTTTCACCCAAATTGGGAAGTTTTCAACCTTTATTTCTTCAAATATTTTTTCAGCATCACACTTTTTCTTCTCTCTTTCTGGGATCCTGGTGACACAGATGTTAGACCTTTTGTTGTTGTGCCACATGTCAGAGAGGCTCTGTTAATTTTATTTTCATTCTTTTTGTTTGTCTGTGTAGTTTACATTGGATAATTTCTGTTTACATATCTTCAAGTTCACTGACTCTTTCCTTTCTCATTTCTATTCTGCTAATGAGTCCAACCAGTGTTTCTTAGTTTGGTTTGTGTATTTCTAAGTTCCAAAATCTCTATTTATATCCATTTCTTTGCTAAGATTGTCTATTTTAACATTTGTTTTCAAGAATGTTTGCAATTGCTCATTTGAGCACTTTTATAGTAGCTGCTTTATAAAGATGTCGGACTTTATACTAAGTCTAAAGTCTGTGAAATCTCATCATGGGTGCCTGTTCATTGTCTTTTCCAAAGAAAATTGAAATTTTCCTCGTTCTTCGTATGCTCAGTAATTTTGGATTTTATCCTGGACAATTTAAATATTACATGATGATACTCTGTATCTTGTTTAAATCTTATGGAAAAAGGTTGACTTTTTTTTTTTTTTAACCAGGGGATAGACCTGGTTAGGTTCAGTCTGCAAGTTCCCACCTATCTTCTGTGGGCTGTGGGTCCAATGTCTGCTCAGTTTTCAAAGATTTATGCGGCTGGTTGGTGTCATTTCAGGTGTGCGCCACCCAGTGGCCAGACTGGGGACTCGGTGGTGGTCTATCCATTACCTGAGTTCTCAAAAGCCTTTGGCATGTTAATTAGGGCCACGTGTGGCTTGAGGTGAGCCCCAGAATTCATAAACTGCATGGAGTCATTTTCCTGAGCTCCTTCCTCTCTGTAATCAACACAGTACTTTGGGTACCCTGGAGCTTCCCTTTTTTGGTCCTTCACCCAGAGACTTGGGGTTCTGGTTACTCTGATGCTACCACACATCCATGTTGGGGACTATGTTCAGGCCCAAGTGGTAAGAGAACTGCGAGAGGGAACAAATCAGTGGAGGATGGCCCACCCTCGGATCACCGCTCCCCTGAACGAAGAGCGGGGTTCCCTTCCTCAGAGTTCGGCTCCTACCGGTCTCGCACCAACTGTGGCCACTGCAGACATCCAACAAAGAGAATAAATAAAAACCCGGAGAATGGTCATGCTCTCTCTGGGCACAAGGAGTTCCCTTTTTCACCCCTTGAGCTGTGTCCCCCAGAGCCCTCTTCCAGTTTCCTGCTCTGTTAAGTTCAGGCCAGGGGGTGCCAGGGGACTGGGGGAATGGTAAATGCACTACTGTTTGATGTCCTTCAAATTCTGTGTTCTCCCCCAATCTGCCTGCTGCTGTTTTCTTTTCATTGTCCTCAAATAGCTGCTTTATACATTCGCTCCAGGAGTTATCATCAGTGGAAAGGATGGGGAAAATGCACTTACCACATCTTACCTGGAATCAGAGCATCAGAGTTTTTAAATGCAGAAATTTCCATTCATAGGGTGTCGGGCAGGGAGGAATGGATGGGTATATTCACACCTATTGGGTGTGGTGTGCACCGTCTGGGGATGGACACGCTTGAAGCTCAGACTCAGGTGGGGAAAAGGCAATATATGTAACCTAAACATCTGTCACCCCGTAATATGCTGAAATAAAAAGGAATAATTAAAAAAAAAGAACTATCTCATTAACATCCCAGCTTTCTCTGAGAATCTGGCAATGATGAGTCTGCATTTCTGCATGGTGACAATGTGGGGGCCATGGCTTGGCTGTCACTTGAGACAGGCGTGTGCTCTCTCACAGGCCAGCCTCACACATTTGTGTTACATTTGCAACCGTGGCTTTAAGGGAGATTGAAACCACCTACTCCCCGAAGGTCGGGCTGTGTGGACGCCACTCAGACGCAGCTACGCAGCTGCCTCTCGACTCGCCTGTTGCCAGCTCTTTCCTCTCTTCCCAGCCTCTGGCCCAAGTTCACCTGCTGAAGGCCTGGCTGAAGCCTCCTCTTAGGGCCCCACCTCATCTTCCCTCAATCCCCCTGTTCTTCCTTTCATGTTGGCTTCTCTCCCTCCTGCTGTTCCCCCAGGACCTCAGCCCAACTCTGAGCCACTGGGCCCAGCTGCACCCCCATGGACTTGCCCTGTGGCTGTCTGCCTGCCACCTACCCTCGAGAAGGGCACCAGCCACTGCCTTCAGGGCCTGCCCCTGCCTTCTCTCAGCCTGCCAGGGCCTGGTAGTTTCTGCTGGAACTCTAAACCTGATGAAATATTATCTCAAGATGTGCTGAATGTTTAAAACTGGTATCAGGCTCTTCCCTAAGAATGGAAGGTTAATTTTATTATCTTAATTTGCAATCCTTTAATGACTCCCAAGAGGCTTCTGATGTGGAAAATCTCCAGAGGGAAGAAGAGTCTCTGACAAGTGGGATGAGTTATATTTAATCAAGCTCCAGCACTAGCATATTTTCTGTCTTTTCCTTCCCAAGGCTCGCATGCCAGTCTGGGCACATAGAAACGGGCACAGTAGGCAGTCATTCGAGCCTTACCTGCCCTAATGCCTCTGAACTGCAGCCACAATGGCTTCAACACGCTCCATCTTCCTCTAAGTCCGATTCCAGAAAAAAGTCAACAGCTCTCCTGCAGCAACTTGTGTGGACTATTCCAAGCCTTCACCGGCTTAACAAAGTGTGCTGAAATGTACGTGTTTGCCAGGTACTGTGTTGATGTAGCAGGTACAGAGACCCAGCCATGTGGGGGATTCAGAAAAGGCAGTCATAGGACAATGTGCCAAGAACTATGACAGATAGTATGCAGAGGCAGGAAGAAAGTAGAACAGCAGAGCTGACTGACACAGGTGGTCAGCCAGGCAGCGGCCTGGGGGTACGAGTCTCTAAGGAACCTCTGACACCACCGCAGCAAATAGGAACCCAGGAGTCAGTGAAGTTCTTCATACCCCCTAACTGGAGAAATGCAGTCTGTTCCACCCACTACGGAAGACAACAGCACCCTCAAGTGGAAATTTTTTTTTAAAAATACTCCTCAAGGTGCCAGCTTCTCTCTGTTTAAGGCTCTGGCTCTACAGTAGTCCCCTTTATCCATGGGAGGGGTCCGTGTCCAAGACCCCCCCGCCCCCGTGCATACCTGAGACCGTGGATAGTGGCGAACCCTATGTATACTATCTCATGTTTTTCCATCTGATAACGAAGCCGGCTGCCAGGTGACCAGTGGGGGGAGAGCGTCTACGGTGTGGCTATGCTGAACAAGGGGGTGATTCACATGGCGACAGGATGAAGTGGGAGGGCACAAGTTTTCATCACGCTGCTTAAAACATTGCTCAATTTAAAACTTATGGATTATTTCTGGAATTTTCTGCTTAATATCTTCAAACTGGTTGGTTGACTGTGGGTCGCTGAAAACACAGAAAGCAAATGGCAGATAAGGGGGGACTGCTGTCCAATCACTGAAGTCTGCAAGATTCGGGTCCATTTCTCCTTTCCACCCAGTCAGCGGAAATTTTAAAACCCGATAATTCAGGGCATGGGGCTGTTTTCTAAGAATGGGTGGTTTATTGTATTATTTTACTTTTGAACGTTTAGTAGGGCTACTAAAAGGCTCCTGGATTTGGAAAATCACCCACCCCACGAAACTGAAGAGGGAACAAGGAAGACTGACAAGTGAAACATTTTTTGTAGATTTAAAACTGAGAAAATAAAAAAAAAAAATAACCTCAGAGGTATTTTGAAGGCAACTTGGTAACTATGGTTACCTCTAATTAGTGAGTGCCTTATGCCTTCCAGATTTGAGTGAAGAAAAACTGAAAGGGAAAACAATTCCAAATAAGTAAAAATGTTAAGTTCCATCAAGTGCATATAATGAACATAAAAACAAGATACAGACGTTTGTCAATAGCAAATCAACTCTCCTCACCTTCCCCTTCCCCTTCTGTGTCTCTCCCTGCCTAGCAAGGACTCGCAAACCAAAACAGGGAGTTAAGAAAATCTCCTGGATGGAGGTGACACCGGAGGGCAGCATGCAGAAGGACAGGCAGCTCACTGCAGAGTCGGGCCAACACCGAAGTCCTAACTGTGGCTGAATTACGGCGAAAGTGTAAGCTACCCAAACGCACTCCTGTTCTGTGCTGAACACTGGGGGGCAGATGCACCTGGCTATGGTCCCCATCAGAAGTACCTAATCATTTCTGGGATTTGAGCTTGGGCAGAGAGGGAAGGTCCAAGAGGAATTGTTCTGGGGTCCACCCTAGGATTCCTGTGAGAAGGAGCCACGAAAAACACAGCCACACACAGAGCAGAGAGGAAGCAGCATCTACTGCACACATCTCAGTTTCCTCGCTCTCTCCCGGAGCCGAGACCCTTGCGAAGGCCCTGTCCCTTTCCTTCGCACCTTTCGTCTAGCCCTTCAGTGCTTGGCTTAACTTTAAAATGTATTTAGAATGCACTCACTTTTCACCACTGCCATTGTCACTACCTTCGTGGCCGGACATGGTGCTGCCACACCTTCCCCAGACCCTGCCCCTGGAAACTGGTTAAATGCCTTTTGAGCAACTGGCATTGCCACACCATCTGAGCATGTGCCCAGTAGTGTGGACCAGTTCAAGGTCATTGCACTCTCCCAGCGAGTTCCAGGTGGCCTGCGACTGTTTGCTAACAGATGCAGGCAATGGGGCCACATTACAACATGTGAGACTCTAAGGTCAGTTGGTCAGCCATAAGACAACAGCGTATAAAAATCTGAGCAAATGTAAGCATGTATTTATTTTTCTAACTAGTTACTTTCACCATCAAGTTAATTCTAATCAAGTTTTTTTAAAACTTATAGTTCAACGTTATTATCTAAGGTGGGGATGTAAAATGTGTATTATTTATTTATTAGCCAGAATTTACAGATTGTAAACAACAAAACAAGCTCCACTGGAAATTTTTTGTCAAGAAATTAGATTTATCATCTTTCTTTCTCATCGGCATCTCTTTCTGAGGCTGGTTTCTCTATCATGTTATTGAACGAAAACAAGCTTAGACACTATCGCCTGCAGATAGCACTACTGTCAGCCTGAACTAGCTGAGATAAACTGAAAGAATACAGTCCTCATTTATCACACTAAAAACGTTAATATTGATATAAACAGTGCTCATTCAAAGTGAGGGTATGTGTTTGATACAGAAAATTACTACTTCACTCGTAACTTATTTTTAGTTACAGCTGCGGAATGACAGCAGTTGAGTATCTCAGTGAGTCTCTGTATCGAATGCGCCATGCACACTTTCAGTGAATAATGGTACTGTCTTCATAATTCTTTTATTTTTTCCTATGCTTGTTCTTATGTTTTTGAAGGGTAATTTAATGTCTGCTGAATCTCATATTTTTAAAAGGGGGCTTATATTTTGCATTTCCTTGTTTTGTATTTTATTTTTCCTATAATTCTTTATTATTATATTTTACAAAAATATTGGCCAATGGTAGATTGATAAAAGTTAAAAAAAAACCAAAAAAACCAATCCTTCTCCACTAAGGAAGGGTTGAGGAGTACTGAGCTATGTGTCTGAAAAGTCCCAGAGGCTTCGATGGCCACTGCCACCCGGCTAAGCCATCCCTTTTCATCCCTGTGCACAGTCATGCCGAGTCAGGACTCCAGTCTTGAGAGGACAGCCACAGAGGGACCAGAGCCTGGACTCCGGCTGACGGGGTGGAGGTACCTACACACCTAGTTCCTGAGTCAGGCAGCTTCACTTTCTGTGACGGGTCAGTTGCACAGGTTGCTCAGAACCCCAGGACCGCTGAGCACACAATACAACTGCTTTGCTAATCACAGGCTGGTGGCCCAAAGGTGGCAGAGGCCACCATTAGCTGGAAGTCAGGCAACCAGGAGAGCTGAGTTGAATGCTGCCGCTGCTCCTCTGGGCCTCAGTGTCACCGGTGACTAAGAGAGGCCCTCAGGAAGGACTGTGGTCTATGTACTGGGGAGTGTGGGAGGACCCAGCGTTGTTCTACTCTGTCTTTTCTAAAAAGATGTGCAGAAACCTTTCCTGCCACTTGGGAATTTCCTCTACCAATGGTCCCCAGTGCTACCAGCTTCCTGGAGCTTGGAAACTGCTGAATTCTGCCCTGCCCTGCCCGTGGTGGGCCCCAGGTTCCTCTCTCGCTTCCTTTCCCTGGATCTGTCACATCTACTCGCAGGCATTGCTGAGCCTCGATGCTGCTGCTTCCTGAGGCTGCTGGTCTGCACTAAAGGAGAGGATTTCCCTCCTTGGTTTTAAGTTCTGTTTGTGGGACCTCAGTGCAGGATCAGCCAGAACCTTGGGCACTGGGCACAGGGAATGCCCCAGTACTGCCGAGCAAACACTTCCTTTAACCCCGGATTCAATCATTGTGCTGGGGCTTTGTAGGGCTTAGGAGATACAGGCCTAAGTACTAAGGAGAAAAGGGGCATAATGTCTGCAACTCACTTTCAAACGTTTCCAGAAAAAAGCAAAGAACAACAATATTTTTAAAAGAAAGATGCATTTAAAAGAAGTGGGTTGATTTCAAAAGGTGGGAAGTACCCTAATAATGCAGAATATGCTTTGTAAACTCTTTTTTAATGCCTTCCTGTTTCCTGGGTGTGGCAGAAGGATATGCAAAGTGGTTTCCTCCCCATTCTGTGCTGAATTTCTTCACTGAATTTCCAAGCCTGTGGGCATGCTGCCCTCCCTCCTGGACACCTCCTTCCCCTCACCTGGAGATCCTAGACCGCCTGTGACTCCTCCAGCGGCTCCCCACCCCCAGCAGAGGGACTCCTTCCACCATAACCATGGCCACTTCTGCTGCCCCCACAGACTGAGGCCCTCGGGGGCTGGGACTGGGTCTGGGTCCTCTCTGGATCCCCAGAACAGCATGGGACTGAGTCCTGACATCTTGAAAGGAAGAGTGGGAGGTGAGAACTCAGGCGAGAAGACCCCTCAGCCTAAGGAATCCTTGGGGGTCTAGCACTGCACCACTACCCCCAAGCCACTGCAGCCCCCAAACCCACTGAAGCTCCAGAAAGGACGCCAGACCCCTGGTCCTGAGGAGCGGCTCTGGAATGTGAAGGGCCAGGCCTTCCTCCTGGGCATTTTCTCCCGACTCGCACCCTGGACAACTCTCTATGTACAGCAATGCTGTTGTGCTCTGGGAGGCACAGTTGCCTGCCCTGAAGTGCATTCCTGAGAAAAGCAAACCCGCCTGCTCTTGTGACTGCATCCCCAGGGCGGGGTCCTTCAGGTCTTCTGCTGTCATCGAGTGCCCTCTACTGGCTACAGAAAAACAAACCCTCCTAGGATGTGAAGTTCCAATGTACTCAGATGTGCAAAAAATTAATTTTGTTTTTTTTTCCCTAAGTCTCAACTTAATCCCTGTTATGAGCACCCAAACAATTCAGATAATTCAGAATGACTTTCCCCCTCCACAGCTTCTCCCCAGGTGGCATCTAGGTTCTGGGTGCCCAGACTGGCCAGGGCTGCAGGGGAAACACGCATCCATCTCCTTCGTCCTGTTGGCAACCCCCTGCTCCAGGGCATACCTGCCTCCCTGCTCCCAGGCAATGTGTGGAAGTGATTCCCTCACCGGTCTGGGGCCAAGTACTTCAGGATCTCCCTGAGACGTCTCCGCTGAGACCCACCTGCTGCCGTCTCTACTTTCCTCACTGCCCCGCGCTGTTGCTGCTCCTTGATGGGGGTGAGTTGCTGCGGAGGAGCTCTGGGACATCCCTGCTTCCCCAGGCCCCCCCAGCAAAATGAGTTCATCTGTCCTTGGATGCCCAGGCTCATCCGGGGCTTCTCCCATAACTTTGAACGTGGCCCACGGACAGGGAAAGGTGAAGGGTTCCCACACTGGTTGCAGGCTGGAATCCGTCTCCAACTCCCTCCGCTTGGGGAACCTTTGTCTGGTCCTTGTCCTGTGTGTCTGGCAAGTAGAAGTAGCAGAGGGACAGTGAGTAGTAACAAGAAAAACTGGCTCAACGGGTTTTCATTCCAAATCTTTTGGTCTTATGCAGAAAAAACCTATGCTCAACTTTTTCTTTCCTCACAACTGAAAACCAAGAATTTGGCATCTTTGTTTTCTGGTCCTATCAACCGCCCCTTTGACAACTTCCCCCTTAGGCCATGGTGTCCTCTGGTTGAACTCCCTGGGCTAGGGGCAGGGCTCGGGATAGGCATGGAGAAATTCAACAGAGAACAGGGAAGAAGCACCCAACAACCCTGAACTTCCTCCTGCCACACTCACAAGACAGAAGAATGCATTTGATATTATTAATAATAGCTTACAAAATGTGTATCATTACAGTGCTTCCTGCCTTTTGAGAATAACTTTTTTATGTGCTTTTTTTTTTAAAAAAAAAGTCTTATTCTTTGCTTTTTCTGAAAACTTTGAAAGTAACTTGCAGACATCAATCCCCTTTCTCTTAATCCTTTAGCATGTATCTCCTAGGAAATAGTGAAACCGCCCTTTATAAAATTAATAAATGGTCACAGGGTGGGAACTGTGGTGGGGAAATATATATATAAAACCAGCCATTGTTCCCGAGCTTGCTTTCCTGTAATTGCTCACTGCTCAGGAGTCCCCTAGCTGATGGTTATGAAGATTCTTAGCTTTCTTCACTGCTCCCATAAATATCATCACCCTTCAGAAACCTAAGGGCTAGTTTTTGAGATGTCTTCCAGGCCCTGCATTCCAGTGGACCAGCTGACCCACCCAGACCAGTGGCCCATACCAAGGAGCTGACTCAACTAGTCTTGTGACCCACACCCAAGCACTGACTCAGCACAAGAAGACAATTTCTGCACCCCTATGGTTCCACCCAAACCCAGCCAATCAGCAGACCAGACTGCCTACCCCTTTGCCAACCAAACTATCTTTAAAAACTCTTTCTCCCAAATTCTCGAGGAGATGGATTCGAGAACTTCTTCACACCTGCTCGCATGATGCCTGCGATATTAAACTCTTTCTCTGCTGTAGCCCCTGCTGTCTCAGTGCACTGGCTTCCTCCTGAATGGCAGGCAATGAACCTGGTAAGGCTGTAACAATAGGATGTGCTCTTACATATCTACAGTACAACCATTGAATTCAGGAAATTTCATACTGACACAATTTTAAAAACATATGCTCTATATTCAAATTTCTCTAACTGTTCCAATATTTTATACCATCTTTTCTACTCCAGTATCCAATTCAAACCATGCATTGCATTAATTGTCTCTTTATCCTCCTTTAATCTACAACAGCTCCTCAGTCTTTCATGATGTTGACTTTTTTTTTTAAGGGATAGCTACATTGTTTTATAAAATATCCCTCAATGTGTCAACCTCCTCATTCAGGCTTTGCATTTGTGGTAGGAACAGCACGGGGACATATGTGTCCTTCCTAGTGCATCACAGATGTGGTGACTGCTATCAGTTTGTCTCATTTTGGGTAAATTTCATGACTTGTTTAAAGTGGTGTGCCACAGGTTGTCTACCTCAAAGATACCTCCCCCCCTTCCCTCTGTAAATTAATAAGCATTCTGTGGGAAGATACAATGTGTGTAAATATTCTGCTACCTGACAAATTCTTCCCCTGTGGTTTTAGTATCTCTTGTGGTCTGAATTAGTTGTTATTGTTATGGTTGCAAAATGGTGTTTTTTCCTAATTCTATTGTCCCTTCTATATTTGTCACTCATCGTTCTACTATTACTATAAGAAAGAGCTTAAAGGAATGTATTCTAGGACCCCTTTTCACCCCTCCTCCACACCTTTACCCTCTCCTTGGAATCCTTCCCCACTTGGCAAATCCTGCTCTTCCTTGAAGCCCAGATCCAGGGTCTCCTTGGCTCAAAGCCTCCCCTGCCCCAGCTGGGCAGATAAACCTGCCCATTCTTTCTTCCTTCCCTTCAAGCAAGGTGGGCTGCAGTGTCTGGCCTTCTCAGAGCTCCTGACACAAGGAGTGGCTGGGGAAGAGGAACCCTTCCATGGCAGAACTCCCACCCAACCTCCACCTGATCTCGTGCAGTGGTTCTCAAACTGAAATGCCCACCAGAATCACCTGGAGGGCTTCTTAAGACACAGATGCCTGGGCCCTACCCCCACAGAGTCTAATGCACTAGTCAAAAATCTCACTGGTTTAACAGCAAACGCTTGTTTCTCCTTAAGATCACATCAAATACGGGTTGGCAGGGAGCTCTGGTCCACACACTCAGAGACCCAGGATGATGAGACTCCATTTCAACATGAGGCTTCCAGGTGTAACACAGGAAGAGGGGAGCATGGAGAATCGTGCATGGATTTTTCTCTGCTCTCAGCCCCCTGGCCAGAACTAATCACATGACCTGCCCACTGGCAGCGGCTGGGAAACATGGGGATCAGACGGACCATTTGCAAGCACCGTGGCTTCTCTGCCACCACTGCGCTCCCCTTATCCCACCAGCCCACAGCCACATGGGCCTCTCTGTGCTCCTCAAACACACCAAAGCACGTTTTTACCCTCTAGACCTCTGCACTAGCTGCTCTCTGCCCAAATGCTCCTGTGCCCGACCTCACATGGTTGACTCAACTGTCTCCTCCCAGGAGAGGCTTTCTCTGCTCAGACCGAAACACCCACCCACCCCTTCACACCACTCTATTTTAATTCCCTGCACAGCCCTTATTATTCCATGCTTGGTGTCACTGTTCTCTCAATAGAATGTCCATTCTATGAGAGCAAAAATTGGCTCACTTGTTCATCACTGTCTCCGTAGTACCTACAACAATGCCTGGCACATGGTAGGTGCTAAAATATATTTACTCAACCAATAAATGCTGAAGTGTATTACTGTTTCCATTTTACAGGTTAAAAAAATGGAGGACCCAAAGAGGGTAAGTGGCTTGCCCAAGGTCACACCACTACCAAATGGCAGCAACTGCTTTAAAATCCATGATGCCATATTCTACTAGTGTGTTATTTGCATGATTTCACTGCTTTCAAGTATTAAGGTGGCTGAATAAGCTTTATTTTATCCTTTTACTCTCACAATTCCCCATCGAGTGGGTCTCCGCTGTCCTTGGTTCCTAAGTCTCTTTTTTTTTTTTTTTTTTTTTTTGAGACAGAGTCTCACTTGTTGCCCGGGCTAGAGTGAGTGCCGTGGCGTCAGCCTAGCTCACAGCAACCTCAAACTCCTGGGCTTAAGCGATCCTCCTGCCTCAGCCTTCCGAGTGGCTGGGACTACAGGCATGCACCACCATGCCCGGCTACTTTTTTTTTTTTTTTTTTGCGTATATATATTTTTAGTTGTCCAGATAATTTCTTTCTATTTTTTTTTTTTAGTAGAGACGGGGTCTCGCTCTTGCTCAGGCTGGTCTCGAACACCCGACCTGGAGCGATCCACCCGCCTCGGCCTCCCAGAGTGCTAGGATTACAGGCGTGAGCCACCGCGCCCGGCCCTTCCTAAGTCTCTTAACACGACTCTGTGGAAGGCAATCTGGCTGGCAACATCTAGGAATTTATCCCCCAGATCTGCTCATACATGTGGAAAATCACGTGCAAAGTCTTCATTACAAAGCTGTGATAGCAAAAGATTAGAATTAATTCAATAGCCACCTGTAGGAGATTGGTTCATAGGGGTATGGATTCACAGGGGGTATGTGGGCACGGTGGAATAGTACACAGCCCTGAAAAGTGAGGGAGAGCTTCAGGTTCTGGTTGGAAAGATGTCTAAGGTATCACATTGAAAGAAAGAGGCATATAATTGTATATCAAGCATATGCTTTTCATTTAATTTCCCTAAAGAGCTAAATATCTTCAAATCTTACATAAAGAGATCATCTTCTTGATGAAAATATAAAAACAAAATAAAAATCAAACAGCAGTGTGGTTTCCATCATTTGAACTTATTTTATTGATACTCATTAGTGAGTAAAATTTTATTGTTGATTTTTGATGCATTACAACACACTTTTGGTAGTGGTTGCATAATGTTGATCGTTTATTTACTATACTAAAGACTGCAACCTCCGAATTGCCAATTTTTTACACGGTTTTTCTGGTGATGATGGGTGGCTCCTCTCTCTGAATACATAAAGTGGTCCATTCAGTCCATAGTTTTCCTATTCCTTTGTTATTCTACCTACTGCTTTAAAATACATTCAAATAAAAAGATATAAGTTACTTGCAGTGAGTGCACACATACAACAGCGAGGAGAACTGAGATCATAATTAACCAACACTCTTTGTGTTCAGAGAATAAATAGTCTGAAATCATGGGACTGAAGCTTGCTCCTTGGGGACTTTCTCAGAGTATCCTCAGTGGACATAAGGTTGCCCTCACTTAACTGAAGGACACATCTGCTGGGGGGAGGACACAGAACGACAATTTCATTTACACGGGATGTTTTCCTTCTATAAATGTCTGGAACAAGTGGTCATGGAACACCGGGATGGAAAGTGCAGTCCTCAGATTAGAATAAATAAATAAACTGCTCGGATTGGAATGCCACAGACACACTGGGACTGGAGCTGGGAGGAGAGGATGTTTGTTTAAAATACGGCACACACAAACAATAAATAAAAGTTTGAAACTTAACCGGCGACAGCAACAGGACCAGGCTCCCTTGTTTGTTCGTGGTTCTTTTCACAAGCACCTCTATCTTTTCCTAAGGATAAAAAGTGGCACAAGGAGACAAAAGGCTTTGAGGGGAGAAAATATTTTGTGGTGACCATTCACTGTTTTGAGACAAGAGGGAAAAACACGTGGGCCTTGACTGGCCACCCTCGAGTTCCGGAGTAAGGCCTGCGGCCGGGAGGACGCCAAGATCTCGTTTCTCCCTTGAACCAGTCTGGTATTGCATTTGGTTGTGGTTCTTCCCCTTTACGTTTACTGCTGACACAGGTCTTTAATAAGCTTTTTCCCTACCCTCTTTCCTTTCAATCCTATTGTCAACGTTGTCTTGGGTCTGGTCCTACATCAATTTGGTTGTGACACTGGGTCCCAGAAATAAGCCGCTATCTCCTTAGCAGCTTGGTGTGTTTGAAATTTGTATTTCGGAGTCATAGAACCACACAGAGAACATACACTACCAGTACCGTTACTTCCCTGCATATAAAAAACCGGAAAAATAAAACAAATCACACAGAACACGGATGGGGCTGCTGAACAACGCAGCAGGGGCGTAAATACATTCTCTTTCGGGCCAGATGTTTGGCCTGACAGCTGATTACAAAACACAGGATGACTTCAAGTTGAAGGCATGGAAAGAAAACCTCGAGAAAGAAACGACTGCCCGCTGAGGCAGAGCAGTGAAGGTCGTGGAGAAGCTGGGCCACCCATGGAAGAAAGAAGAGCTCTCCGACTGTGAACGCTACAGCAGCTGCACGTGGCTGAGGACGGAGGCTCCTCGCGCTCTCACAGGGTGGGTGGGCAGGGCCAGGTGTCCAACGGCACCCAGAGGCATCACGACCCGAGCCGTGACAGCTCATAGTGTGCAACACAGGTGGTCAGCCACGGAATTCACTGGTTTCCTATCCACGGGACAAGAACACACGTGGGAGTTTCAGTGCTTCTCGGAAGGAAAGAAGAAAAGGACACCACCTGCCCCCAGGTTAGCAGGGGTGACGTCCTCATGAGAGTGGTGACAGCACAGGGGCACTTCCTGTGGCATCTGAAGACAGAGCAGGGCAGATATGAGCTCTCCGAGTCCTATGTACACATTTTACAGAGTTTCCACTCCCCCTCCATTAGGCACGAGGTTGGTTTGTGTAGTTCAGGAGGGGATGGACGGAGAAAGGAAGAGAGAAGAGAGTGCACTGAGGGGGGAAGAGAGGGAGGTGGGGCACAGGACGGGAGAGTGTTGGTCTCCTCCAGGGCAACGGGGCCCCTCCCATCCTCACCGTAAGCTAGTTTGTTTGGGGAGCTTAGCACCCATCAAGATGCCCGAGGTGAGAGTCACGGGAGCTTTCATCTGCATGCTGGACCCCACCATGGTGGGGAAGCTACGATTCCGTCGGATGCCACTGCTGAGCTGCAGCCCGCCGATGGCACTGGTGACTGTGGGGCATCCGAGAGGCAGGCCCTCGGGTACCAGGCCTCCAGGGACAAGGGCTTGTGCAGGCCCTGGGGGCCCACAAAGGAGAGGCCCTGGCTCCTCAGTCAAGGTGGGGACGTGGGCTCGCCCTGAGTTCACCACTTTGGCCACCCCAAACCTCCTGACTTTGTCCACGAGGTTGAGGTTGGAGACAGACACGTCTGTCTGGCTCTCGCTGCTGCGCACGTTCTTCTTTTCCCTCACCTCCCTTAGGATGGAGCTGGCCGGCTTGGAAGCCAGGAAGTTGTCATAGGGAGGGCTTGTGCACTTGAACTCAAAGGAGGGCGGGGAGGACGTGGGCGTCTGCATGGGCGAGTTCGGCGGCGTGGAGGGGATCACAGCCATCCTGGGAGCGTAGGAGTGCAGGAGGGAGCCCCGGCCGGCCCTGTCCCAGCTCTGCGGGTCATAGACAGCCGCGGAAATGCCCCGCTCCTTCAGCAGCCACACGAGCCCCAGGGACGTGCTCATGGTGGTCGTGGACTCACGGACGTTAGTGAAGGATTCGGCCAGGCTCAGTCTCCGTGGAGTGCATGGTGTGGCCACCGGCGTGGACTTCAAGTGGCTGGCGCTGCCACAAGCTGGAGTTGGGGCTGAGTTAAGGCTGAAAGGGAGACGCGACAGGTTATTCGTCACAAATGCCCACATGCGCCACAGAAAGGCTCAGTGGCCAGTCTCCTGCAGGGGGTACAGGGCAGGCCTGGGACACGGCGAGGGGACTCCCCCAGCTGAGGACCTCCAGATGCCTCTGTCCACGTCTGCTCCTCCGTCTCCCCCAGGGAGGCCTTGGATTCCCTTAAATGGGGGCAGGAAGCCACACATGATCCCCTGTGCACATCCCCGGCAGGTGGGTATAACTATGCCCTTGCAGATGAAGAAACAGACCCAAAGCTTACGTGGTTTCCTCGGTTATCACACTTGGTTATTAAGTGGACAACTCCAAATTCAAGTGCAAGTCTCAGTGACCCCAAGGCTATCAGAGAAGAGGGAAGGAAGCCCTTTGAGAAAGAAGCTTTCCTTCCCTACGAAATTTACTCAAATCCCTAACACCTACTTCTCCCTGAGGTGAGACATGAACCAGGTCTAGGGGATATGAGCTCTTTCTTATTTTAGGAACGGCAAAAATGGCCACAGCGGGTGGGCCAGGCAGTACACATTGTCAGTGGGCTCCCAGCTCCCTGGCACGGTGCTCCTTCCTCCATACTGTGCTGCCCTGAATCCTCTTCACCTGCTTGTCCAAATCCATTTTGCCCAGTGGAGCTATGGGGTCACGGGAGGCCACGTCACGTATGAGTAGATCTGCGTCTACAGCACTACCTGAACAGAGCCCCGCTAAATCCTGGGAAACCTGAGTTCCCAAAGGAAAGCAGAAAGATTTGTTCATTCACTGTGTCAAGAGGGAAATGTATTGCTGTCTGCTTAAAAAACAGGGAAGGTTCTCTTTTAACAGCTGCTACTGGGGTGGGGGGAAGCCCTGCACTGATTCTAAACGAGCACCCAAGGGGCAAAGACGAACATCCCTCCTAACAGTCT
This sequence comes from Lemur catta, assembly GCF_020740605.2. Lineage (NCBI taxonomy): Eukaryota > Metazoa > Chordata > Mammalia > Primates > Lemuridae > Lemur > Lemur catta. Next base: position 44,321,092 of record NC_059145.1, read on the forward strand.
CATGGGACCTCCCTGGAGCTGCTTGAGGACTTGGCTGGAGCTGCCAGCACCCCTTGGAGGTCAGCTGGGTGGTCCCCAGGAGCTGGACCGAGACCCTCTCCCCAGACTGGCAGTGGGAGGTCCAGATGCTTTGGCTAAAGCACCAAACAGGGCAAAGGGAAGGCAGAGGGCCCATCGTGGAGCGGGGCCCCCTCCTCTGGGCAAGACAGTTCAAAAGCAAGGACAGCTGGAGGCAGCACTTGACTCCACACTCAGGTGACCACACCACGGGCCGGGCAGCACAGGGTGGGACCACAGAACAGGCCCATCTCACACACGCTCAGGAGTGGGGGTGCTGGCAGGTTGGGAGCACTCAGGGAAACATGAGATTAGAAACCAAAGCAGACTCTTAAGGTTAAAAATGTGGATTTTTCAAAAGGCACAGGTGGAATTTTACAAATGTTGATACGCAGTCAACAGAGGGCAAAAAAGTTCTAGACTTAAAATCTTGTTCATATGGCCATTCCTAGGGAGATTTTCAACTTTGTTCCAAGTGGCCTTGCTTTCAAACTCAGGCAAAAGAGCCCTCTCTTGCTACCGACTTGTGCCCCCGACGTGGCTGTACGCAGACACGTGTGTGGCTGAGTCCTCTGGCTACGGTCAGAAGAGTGACATCTAGTGACCTAGGGCACCAGCCTCCCGCGGGGGAAGCTGTGTCCCATGGTTTTTAGAAACAGTCTCTTCCAAACATAAAGCCACAGGACGAGGAAGCCAGGTTCTCCGGGGGCAGGGAGGGCGATGGGGAAGACAAAGGTAGAATTTACAGATCCCCATCTGGTGAGAACTTCGGGTTAGGCCTTTATTAGTGCTGGCACTTGGCTCGACCAGGGGTGTTTAGACGGGGTTAGGGGTATCGACTGTCAAAGGCCGCGTTAGCCAGGTGCAACCACAGAGACACATCCACGGCTAAGTCCCCGGGTTAGTGGCGGCCACGCGTGCACACACAGCCCCTTCCACGTGACCCTGCCAGGGCAGGCCCTGCTGGCAGTGTGCTCACCCCCCGCCTCGCCTGTGGGCTCAGACTCTCTGCCCTACATCTCCTCTCAGCTCAACGGGGCAGAGGGCCGCTTCGCCGTCCTCCTCACATGACCTGCGGAGAATCATTCATAGTTTAAGGTGCCCCTTGGGTGGCTGCTGCCTGCGAGCCAGCCCTCCTTACCGCCCTCCCTTCCTGCTGCGCCTTCCGTCACCCCAGCACCTTGCCTGACTGCGTCACAGAGAGGACGGCCGAGGGGGTCTCTTCTGTGTCGGGGAGACCATTTTCCCTTTCACTGGAAGCTGCGGAAGGCCTGAAATCAAGCCAAACAGACCAACCACCCACGCAAGTCCTCCCGACAGGCGGTGCACGAGAGAGCGGGGCACACGGCTCCATCTTGGAGTTTTGGCATTTTGGTCACTATAGTCTGGCTGTGGCGCGTGGCTCCTGGCATCTATTCCAGAGGCACAGGGCCCCCCACGGGGCTCAGTAACGCCCTACTGACGAAACTTTGGGACAAACGTCCAAGAGGCTTTGCTGTAGAGCCTGTGGTAGTGTCAGCTTCAGCTGTTACGGAGGGGCCTAAGAATCCATTCCGTGGCCAACTAAAAGGGCAACTGAAGGTGGGTCCAGGTCTCTTTATCTGAGCTGGATCTGAATCAGTAAGATCCTCAATCAAAAGGAAAGATGGGACCCAGAATAGACAATTGCAAACGCTGATGAGATGCTTAAGCTGGCTACAGTTGGTTTTTAAACGACCCTCTCTACTTGGCTTTCCTCAACATTAAACCTTGCAGGTAAGAGGGTGCTCCAACCTCACCCCACCCCTCCCCACCTGGGGCTGGGGCCCCTTACCTTGGTGTGACCCGAGTGAGCTCATCTGAAGGATGCAGGATGCGGCAGGTGGTGAAGGTGAAGGTGGAGTTGGTCTGTGACATGCACTTCCCAGGGTGGTGCGCTAAATTGGGGGGAACAAAACATATTCCTTGCATCTAAGTATAATAACGTTAAAAATAAAAATCCAGCATGACCCTCAACAGATGCAAGAAATGATGAGCTACCTTGCTGACTGGACCTGGGCGGGGAAGGTGAAACACACATGTTCTGGACTGAAGGTGGTTCCTCAAAAAATAACTACAATTTTGAGCAGTGGTCTGCAGAGCATAGAATTCCAGCTTCCGACCCAATCCAGACAAGGTTCCTCATCAGTATTCTTGGGCCAGTAGTGGATCCAGTTGGAATGAGGGGGAGGGCATTAAAGGGCCTTTGTGGGTAAATTTGGTTTCCCTCCTCAGGTCAGAATCTGGTATCTTCTTTTGTTGCTTTGTATTTGTTTTCATTGGTAAACAGGTGCCAAAACTCTGCTTGGAGGAAGGGGAGAGGTGCAGGCAGGGAAAGGCACATGGCACCTGGAAACAGGGCAAGGCTCATGGCTCCCTTTTCTGTTCACACAAAAAGGGGCTTAGGGAAGCTGGCTCCACTACTGCCTATTTGTGATCACCACGGTGGGAGATGGGGACCTCAGCTGCCTCAGCGACAGTGGGGCAAGAGCTCCAGAGATTGGGGCTCTCTGGGGTGCTAAGCTCCAGGATCAAGTCTGGTCTGACACACGGTGGTGCAAGCAGCATGGGTCCCCCCTCCTCACCCCCTGCTGCTTTCTTGTCATCTCTGTGATGTCTGACTTCTAACGAAAATGAGAGGGCAACACGTTGTCCTCAATTTACTTCCTTTCAATGCTCTAACAAGCTGTTGTTGAGGCGGCTGAGGACTATGTTCAGGAGCAGAGTAAATCACAGAAGTGCTAGGACCATGCATCAGAAAGCTGGCAAAGGAATGAGTAATAGAGGCTATGGGAGACATCATGATTGCAGAGGTCAACCTCATTCATAACTCAGGCATCAGGGGAAAAAAAAGAAAAAAAAAAAAGATGCTGCACCAACTAGCATGCACAATGAAGTACTGGGATGATTCTCCCACCCCACCCTTTCCCTCCCTCCCCTCTGCCCCTGTAGCAGCTCAGCCCCCAGAGACCTCCTGGGAGAAAACGGATTAGGATATCAGAGGCCATGAAGATTCAAAAGGCTGTGAACTAGAATCTTCTAGCTCCTTATGGTAAGTTTTCTCTTGGATTTGACAAAAAGGGAAAGGGAAACAAAACAGAATAAGTTGGTGTCCCAAACCTACAGATCCACACACAGTTAACTGTGTCTTAAAAGAAAACGAGGAACAAAAAATAATAATAATAATAATACTGGAGACAAACAAATTGAAGCAAGCAGGACAAACCAGAGCACAAAAATGGTGACAGTGACTAGAGGAGCAAGGCAAGGCTAGTTTGCCCCATTGTGGTCTGACCCAGCTCTGTGTCAAAGGAGGCCCCCGTGGCACCTGGCGGGGCAGCCAGCACACGACCGCGAGAGCAAACTCTCCGTAGGGAGCTCCAGGCAAAGCGGGAGAGAGGGAAAAAAACACATAAAAATAGCCTTTATGAATCTTTGTCTCCCAACCAATAAACGTCATGGTTTCGGAACTCCGATAACTAAGAAATTGCTGCAAGCAAAACGAAAATGGAATAAGCTATGAAGAAAAGGCAACCAAACAATCACGATTCTCTTACTGCAATCAGGTCTAGAAACAAAAGCAACAAAATGCCTGAGAAAAGCATCCCAAACAGTAGGCATGAGGAGTTATTTGGGAAGGGAGGAAAAAGCAGGAAATAGAAATAATTAAGACAAAATAGTTGAAAGAGAGATAACATTAAAAAAAAATCAAACAAGGCTGGATTTAAAATCAGAAGTGTACCCCATTTAAACACATGGCCAGAATATCAAATCAAAAGGTCCCAAATGTTCACGTCCTCCTCCCCCACCCTCATGTATTAGATCTTCAATCACAACAGGTAGCGCAAGATGGACATTTTAGAGACGTAGTTGGATCAGCAGAAGCAAAACCCATCTTATACAAATGGGTTTTGGGGATAGGAAAAGGCTGCTAAAAATTCACAAGTCACCACTCCCCAGAAGCAATGAATAGCTTTAGAAGACCAAGGAAGATCAACAAGTATCAAAAGTGCCAAAGCCAGAGGTTCAGCCCTTCCAAAATACCACAGGGACGCCTGGACCCGCGAGCTGTCCGCATGTCACCACTGACTGCCGGGCCGCTGCTGCACCACCCTTCCTTGGGACAACAACATAGACACAGTGAGTGGCCCGAGGCTGGGCTCGCCAGAGGCTCCTCGTGCTTGCCACAGAGAAGCAACAGGCTGATTCCCAAAGCCCTGGATGCAGGGAGAGAGCAAGTTCTAAAAAAAGAAAAACAAGAGGCACATAAAACATTCTTCTTGGCAGGGCACAAGGGACTCGTGGTGAGGGTTCACCACTTAAGTCACCAAGACCACGGCACACACTGAAGCTTTATCCAAACCAGAAGTTCTTTGCAGGTATTATGTGTTCATCTCGTGCTGCTCAATTCGGGAGTTCAAAGGACAGGTTTTTTAGATTTAATGCTTTAACTTCCTACTTATTCTCTCTCTCAACCTGGCTTCAGAGTGTTGTGAGGAGACGGGCAGACATTAAACGGGGTTAGAGTATTAGGAGTGACAAGTACTTTCACTATTTAGCAATCAATTTGCATTTGCCAATAATAAACCCTAGTCTTTTATTATTTTTAATTGTTTTTCCCCCAGGTTCTGACACTGGTACAAAATTTGATTAATCCTTGATTATTCAACATCTTCTATGTTGGTGGGCCAGCATGTACATTTTTTTTTTTCCTGAAAACATATCACATGCAAGCACACAGCCTTCAGCTGGCCGCAGGTGGGGGCATCAGAGGACTTCACAGGGCGGGAGTGCTCCTGCTCACCCGCCCTCAGGTGGACTCCGGCGTGCCTTCCGGCTGGAGCAGGTGCGTGTGTAAGTGGCACTGACTCCCCTGCTCCTCTGGGGCCTGTGAGGCCTGGGACTAGAAAACTGGTGGTTGGGATCCTGCTGCTGCAGCCAGTGATGAAGGGGCCCTGACACGGCCCCCAGTCTCCAACAGAGTTGGGGCACCCTCCCTGGATGTCCCCACAGACTGCGCTGTATAGACCAGGTGGCTGCAGCTGTGTGGAGTGCTCAGGCCTCCCAGGGGCAGGAAAGCCCAGTGCTTTCATCGTGAGAAGAGAAGAGCACAGACAAGGTGCGACACTGGCGGGGCCCAGGGGTGCCACAGGGACTTGGGGGATGACTGGAACTCTGCCACAGAGGCTGCCCACAGAAGCTCTGGACACACCAGCTCCTGCATGTCATTCAGTCCTCGTGGTGCTTTGCTTCCCCCGTCCGTGGGGAAGGGCAGACTGGTAATGTGCTGGGGATAGAAGCAGCTTTCTTTATAATAGGATAAAAGTGATCTTAAACTATACAGTATTTGTACAGGATGATATTAAACCCTTATTTCCAGGCTTAACACTGGCTTGTTTACTATTTTTCTCTGCTTACGTATCTTTCAACAGAGCCCGTCTGGTCCTGCAGCTCTGCAGAGACCTGCGACCGCCCTCCCCCCACCCCCCTGCCATCAGACATCTGGCCAGCAGGAACTCAGGAGGCTTTTATCACAGACTTTGAACCACAAGATCTTTCTCTGGTTTCTGTACAACTTATTTTTGGTTTCTGCAAAATTAAAAGTCAACTCTTCCCACTAGACCACTCTGTCTACTTTCCGTTTCATCTAAGAAGTATATGATTTACGACATGAACAATTTCACAGCATCGCACAAAGAGGGCCAGCAATTCTCTCAGGTGCCCCTGGGGTATCCTCTAGAGAAAAGGGGATTTTTTTGAAGGCTGTTAAAATGTCAAAAGGGCAAATGCAAGAATTTCTTTGGATCCTTCCCAGGACAACAAGGCTGGACCCCATGCCCTCTGTCCCTCCTTCACTAGCAGAGACCAACAGGCACAGGGAGCTGGCCTGGCCGAGCTGCACTGAGAACTTTCCTTACTGGTGATTTCCAAGCCAGTTCAAGAGCACTTCTCCCGAGCCTTTCTAGGCAGAGCAGCAGTACAACTCATCCAGACCTGGACACTGCGTGTTCCCTGACCACGTCAGAAAAGTGGCAGGTGCACACGCCTACTGCTCTGAAACCCACGCAGGTGCCTCTAGGAGCGCTAGAGGGCTCTCCCTGGTTTTCAGGGGTGAGGATGCCATACAGAAACCGCTTTCAACAAGTGGGCTTTGTTCTGGAAACTTTAAGCAGGGTTGACTCCATGCCATTTGTTTTGGAGGAGTCAGTGCTCTCATTCTTTGTTCATTTTTCCACTTCTGGGTTGTAGTTGGCCTGTTTTGCTCTGGTTTAACACACACTCTGTGCAAGAGCACAAGCGCTTCCTCCACATCTCCAAACAGAGGTGGGTGTGAGCAGACCATCCTCCCTGTCCATAACGACCGAACTCCCCTGGAACTGCCACAGAACCAGGGCTGGATGGAGAGGTGTCCCATCAGAGTGGGAACTCGCCGTCACTCCCTCAGGGGAGACCACGGAAAGAAACTTCCCTACACCCAAGGGTCTGTGAACTGAGTGTACCAGATGTTTCCTTTCAGTTCCATGGAGCCCCCAGGCCAACTTGTCCTCACAGGCCCATCTGGACCCTGCTTCTGTGGCCTGTGGTGGAACTAAGGTGTGACAGGACACGGGCTGGCTTGGCTTGGCTCTAACTGGCCCTGCCACCAGGCAAAGCTGCAGGAATGCTCGGCTTTGGCCTTAATGTCTGGCTCCTTTCTACCCAAGCTGTTCTCTTCCCTTCCCTCACTCAGTCGCTGCTCATGAACAGAACCTGGACCCGGCTATCCAACGAGGAAGAGACAAAAGAGGCTAATTCCTGGCTTTTGCCTCTGGGGGCCCCAGATGTGGGAGATTTAGAGGATATTTCAAGGGCAATTTTGACCAAGTATGATTTTTGCCTTCCGCACTGACTTTAGGATCTCAGCCCCAGTTATGACACAGCTCCACTGCAGGGCCATTTCCAGAGAGGATGCCATGAGCTTGTTTGAGAATATTTCTCCCACAGGAAATAGTTTCTGCATATATGAGCATTAAAATTAACTGACCTTCAATCTCTCTATCAGTGTGGTTTGGCTTTAATCCCACCTCTTTCTCACTTTTAATGGTCAAGACAATTCAACTGAACTGTCCGTCCCACTAGCCAACTACTGATTTAACTGTGCGACTTTAACTCTTAATCCTGTACCACATGCAGGCTCTTCCCCACACATGAATACCTAAAATTGAATACTCACAGGACAGGATAATGATTATTTCTGATCAAGTGTACCTTCTATATGAATTAAAACATAAAACATGTCACTGAAATAAAGTAAAACTATAATCTAAAAATTGTTTTAAATAGTTCATTTTAATCATCTAAATTATTTACAATACAATAACATGGAACCATCCTTTTTAAGACATGGGATTATAAAAATCAGCAAATGGTGCTTCAAATAATACATTAAAATATATTAATAATTTTTTTTCAGTGCTCAGAACTTTTTCTCCATGGGACAGCAGGCCCTAGACAAAAGTGCCTAACAGATGAGTCTTCCAAATTTCCTCCCATTGTAAAGGTTTTCTCCCTACTGAGTCCTCCCAGGCAGGTGGCAGCTCCTGGGATAGTGCTGTTTGGCAACACAAAAGCCCAAGCATGGAGGACGGACCAAGGCAGGCACCAGACCAGCCTGGATACAAAGCCTAAGACAGAGGATGCCCTGGGCCTCCTCCTGAAGCCCACCTGTCTGTGACTCCGTGATTGTGGCATAGAGCCACTTGGAGCCTCCGGGATGACTTATTTAGAGACTGATGTACATCTCACGTTCTAAGAATTAAAATGGTCCTGTCATTCCCAATAGAGAAAAAAGAGGTAAATCATTGTTTACGGTTTCCCTCTGAAACCATCTTTTAAAAAGATGAGTCTTACCCAGAAAAGAAGCCCAAAAGAACTCTGCTCTAAATGATCAGATCCTTCCTAAATTACCTTCAGCAACCCAGATAATTCTTTTTTGATCCACACACCTCCAACCTTGCCCTTCCTTCTACAGTTTCAATTGTAAATGTTCGTACTTCGCTTCAAATAAAGTTGCTGGGATGACTGAGCTGCAGGTTTGAGTCAGGAGGGAACAAGCACAAAATATGTCTCTGTTTATGGTGAAGAAAGTAGTCAGGACTCTTTAGTCCTCATAATTGGTCCCCTCTCTCCGTCTGTCCTCTGAGAAAAGTTCTTTTTTGACTTGATAAGCTTTATTCCTTCTGTACAACTTCTCAAAGATGCACCTAATGGTGCTTCTTTGAACTTCTAGGACTCATCTTCTATTGTACCTGTCAGACTGCAGTGAGGACATGCCACTTAACACGATGCCTACCCCCTTCAGCCATAGAACTCAGGCAGACGTCGTGTTTCTGCACCATTGCCTGCCTTCCAGATGGGCACCCGTGCTGATAACAAAGGAGGTACGATGCCACAGCTGGTTTCCCTTTCTTCCCTTTCTTGAATGTGTAGATACGAAATAAGAAACATTTTCATTCCCTCACATGCTTAATCTGATCACTGCTAAAAAAATAAAAACAAACAAAAGAAACCCAAACCATAAACAAACCTATGTGCTAAACAAATCTGCTTTACTTGATGACTCCTCTAAAGTTTATCTCAAAGAAAAAGACAGACCGGGCGCGGTGGCTCATGCCTGTAATCCTAGCACTCTGGGAGGCCGAGGCGGGTGGATTGCTCCAGGTCAGGAGATGGAGACCAGCCTGAGCAAGAGTGAGACCCCCGTCTCTACAAAAAATAGAAAGAAATTATCTGGCCAACTAAATATATATATATATATATATATAGAAAAAATTAGCCGGGCATGGTGGCGCATGCCTGTAGTCCCAGCTACTCGGGAGGCTGAGGCAGAAGGATCGCTTAAGCCCAGGAGTGTGAGGTTGCTGTGAGCTAGGCTGACACCACGGCACTCACTCTAGCCCAGGCAACAGAGCGAGACTCTGTCTCAAAAAAGAAAAAGACAAAAGTTGGTCCCAAATAAAGTCCCTTGACCACAGCTGTCTGAAATTAGCCAGAGGATGCGAGACACTATCAAGAGCCTCAGCTCTTTCCTGCCTTGTATTTCACGGGGAGTGTTGTGGCCTTGACAAATGAAAATCATGAATCACAAGGATATATGTCCTTTCTTCAAACTTGGTGAGTAATGAACGTTATGAGGATGATAACATTGGGTTAATTCATCTTCTTCTGGGTCTCTCCCCTTATCCCACAAGAGCTCTGTCTCTCAAGCACAAGGAACTGAGAGGTCTCGAAGTCAGGCCAAAGCATACTGTTGGGGTAAAGAGTAACCAGGTGACCCCATGAGTCCCAGGGGCCCTGAATACAAAAGCTTTGTCCCAGTTGGCAATTTTGCAAACTCAGGGCCACACCTTTAATGCTGGGGGCAGGGGGAGGTCAGGCAGAGCTCTTTTCTGGATTCATCTAGTGTCTTCTCTCTAGAAGAGCTTAATGATAGTATCTTGGGGCTTATTTAGTTAAGGAGTTTTGCTCAAACACTTTTTCAAAATCCACTTCGAACACAAGTATAAGCTAGAAAGAAAACAACATATGTACCTTCACTGAAGTTAGGGAAGTAAAAGGCTGATCTATCAATGTTGGTCTGAAATCCTGAGTATTTCCTGGGCTTCTTTCTATTTTAATACAGCATACAGGTAAATAGCTTCTTTCTTTCACCTTCTGAACGACCCAGCAGTCATAATTTCCCTAAAACTGCCCAGCCCAGTTTGGAAATCACCAGGGGACTTGAGAATCCGCTCCTCAGACACAGGGAGACACCCATAATGGGAAGAAGGCCGGTGATGTTCTCAGGAGACCCAATAATCCACTTCTTTTTAGCAGCCTTTCCTGCTCCCACTTTAAGAGCCCTGCTGGGCCATGCACCTCCAAGACGGGCAGGGAGCTACACCCATTTGTTACAAATAGGAGGCATCAGACTCTGTATTTAAAAACAGAACCACGCGACGGGAATGCTTTAATCATCACCCACACAGACGAGCGGAAGCTACAGACAGAGAGCCACTACGGATGGTGCCCGGAACAGAGGTGAGAATGGCCCAGAACTCTGCCTCCGGGAAAGGTGCCAAGTTTACAGGACTTATTGTGGTGCCCTCACCAGACCCCTCCTCCTCCTCCTCCTCCTCCTCCTCCTCCTCCGTGGCCGCTGGCGGCTCCTGCATCTCCTCTGGGGAAGCCTGAGGCCAGCTTCGGTAACTTCTGCTGCCTGAGACAGTCGCGTGTGCTCGGGACCTCTCACCTGAGGTCTCTGGGTGCTGAACTGGCGTGGAGGTAGCTAGGCCCGGGAGAGAAATGTGGTCACCTGTGTCATCTTCTTCAAAGTCGTTAAGGCAGTATACTTCGTCCAGGTCAACGTCCAGCGTCCGGAAGCCCTTGGTGACCACACCAGGCCGGGGGTCCAGGATGCCCCCAAGGTGAGGCTGGGCCAACTGCTGCCAGTGGTGAAGGGTGGCAGAACCTTGCAGGAGAAAGGGAAGAGAAGAAGGGAGAGCAGGGAGAAGAGAGGGTTAGGATGAAAGACTAAGATGACGGCTGTTTCCCAAACTCAAAGTGCTTAGTGTGACCCCGGCAAGACCTGAGCCTTTATAGGTGCACTACGGTGGGAACTTCGGTGGAGCTGCCTTGGCCCTTTCTGCCATGCAATAGTAGCTAAGATCCTACCATGTCCAGAAGGAGAACCAATTGAAGGAATCAGCAATTTTTTAAAAAAAGTAAAATTAAAGCCATACTCCGTGTCAAGAGGATTTGGTGACAAAGTCTTTATTATAATCAACTGATGTCAACCCCCAAATTCAACATATTATCATTTTACAACTAGAAGAGGAAAAAATGGCAAGATAAACATAAAAGGAAGGTGCCATGGGTACCAATTTGATGCCAAATACAGATTGCTGATTAACAGGGAGGACTCAGCTCAGGCAGAATAAAATAATGTCAAACCAACCCCAGGACTCACAAGAGAAAAGCAAAAAGAAATTAAAGCAGCACACAGAGATAAGTGATAGGTGTGACCATCACCTCCTTTCCTTAGGTTCTCTGTATGCTGCCAGCAACCTCAAGAGGCCGCGGGCTTAGGGAGAGGAGTCAGGTTAAAGAGGTGTGATTTAAGAACACGGTTAAGTTCACACAGAGGTCTAAAGCAGAGGAGCCCATCTCCTCAGTGACATCAGACCCTGCGACTCAGATGACATCGGGCAAGGTCTGTAATAACACCAGAGTGTGTCCCTAAGGACCTCAAGGTGTCACAGGTGCTCAACAAAGAGAAGCATTCCAAGGCCAAATGTGCTTAGGAAACCTGGATTACGAAGTGTATTTACAAAGGGGCATCTCAGAACCTTTAGTGTGCCATAATGCCCTGGGTTTCTGCCCAACCCATGTGACAAAGCAATCCTTTTTTCCCCTTGGAAGACTCAGTAACACCTCACACGATGCTGGTTATACTGGCGGACGGACTATGAGGCTGAGTTCTAGCCCCGTCCTACAGGTGAAGTCAACCAAGCATACACAGTCACACAAACAAATGTTCTACACTCAAAAGGTGCTTTTGAAAAGGTTCTCAGGCAACAGAAGGCAGGAGCACAATGGATGCCCACACAAATGGACGCCCAGATAGTCGCCATGGATTTACCGAGGGGATACTTATTGGATAGGTGAGGATCCCCCTAGGCTACCAGGCTGCCCTGGGGAGTGAAGAAAAGGAACCAGGGGTGCTAGGAACCAGCAGCTCAGAAGCCAAGATAAAAGAAGGGAAACACCAGCAGGTGGTGGGATGAGGAAGGACTCTCTCGGGTGCCCAAATACCACTGGGACATAATCTCTCAGACAGGAACAATCTCAGCCAGGAAGGTTGAAAAAATTTTGTAAGTGGGCAATTTCAAATCCACTTAAAAGAAAAAAAACCCGTACACACTTCTAATACATGTTTAAAGAGTTCCTAGACAACCACTTCAAGGTCTCTCCCAGTTTCATGTGTGTACATGTATAACAGCAATCTACTTAATCTGGATCTATTGAAGAATATAAGTAAAAATACTCCAAACGCAAAAAATAAAAAAGGTAGTTAAGAGTGAATATAACGAAAGAGGGCATCACATGCCTGTTCTCTCACTAGGTGGCAATATACATCTAGAGCAGTGGTTTTCAACTAGAGATGATTTTACCCCCAGGGGACATCTGGCAATGTCTGGAGACATTTTGGTTGTCACAACTGTGGAGGACGAGGGGGATGCTAATCGCATCTGGTGGGAAGAGGTCAGGGATGCTGCCAAACATCCTACAATGCCCAAGACGGGCCCCACAACAAAGAATGATCCGGCCCCCAATGTCAACAGCGCCAATATTAAGAAAACTTGCTCTAGAGCTGTGGTTCTTAACTCTCAGATATTTTGAGAATCTGAAGGAAGCAGGAGAGCTCCCTTTGGGGAGGACACGTTCCCCAAAGAGAGGGAGCTCCCATGCCAGCAACACTGTCAAACACTGCCAGGACTTTCACAGGCCTGCTGAGACCAGCTCCTGGGATTCTGAGTCCCACGTGCCACGGCTTTTTTTTTTTTTTTTTTAATTAAGCTACCACGTATTGAAGCATGCCTGTATGGCAGTTTGTTTACATGTATTACGTCAACTGACTCCTCAAAATGACCCTATGAACTAAGTAATATTATATACTTGAAAGATGGGGGAGCAGAAGCTGCCTAAAGTTAGATAAATTTACAAAGTCACTTAACCAGTGGTGGCATGGCCAGGCTTCAGAGCTAAAGGCCAGGTTCTTTCAGGAATCTCACACTGCCCGCTCCCCTAAATCCACAGGTCTGAAAACAACAAGGATATCCCTGTTCCATTCAGAAGCCCTGGCCCCTAGCTGCATAAATGGTCAGCAGCAAAACTTCCCAGGGTGTCCAGGGCCTGCCAGGAGATACGCTCCCCTGCTGATGGGAATTCTCGGCCACCCCTAGGGACCCCGTGCACACTACCTAACGGGCCCCTGTCCCTGTGCTCACTGGCTGCATAGGCACATTCCTGATAACAAAACAGCGCCAGGGAGAAGTCTTACACAAGCCATTGTTATGTTCAGCTCTGTGCACCGGGGTCTGTGAAGGATGATTAAGAAATCCCCAGGTACAACGTGGCCACGTCACCTCAGCTGCTGGAAGGGGAAGAAAGGGAAAGCCAACAGACTCTGGAAAGTGAAGGACCATGGCAAGGAAAGGCCTAATTTCCTTGTCCTTCTGAAAGGGGTTTGAGATGTCCACGGTCCACAGGGAAAGAACTCAGGGAGGCTGGAAGTCGGGGCCCCAAGAAGAGTCCTGCAGGCCTCGCTCCTCCATCTGTTCAACAGGCTGCCTCGTCCCTCCACCTCGCACCCACGGGCTCGAGAGAGAAAGGAGCTACAAAGGGTCTGCTGTGTGGCGTGAAAGAGGCTACAGAAATGCATTCCCCGAAACTGCACAGCCAAGGAGACTTAGATTACAACTAAAAGATGTGGAAACGTGCATCATACATGGATTTTTACCCCATGCTTTGCACATCCCTTACATAAGAATAGCCAACCTTTACTGGGCACTTACTAAGTGCTGGGCACTCTTCTGAGAGGTCTACACTTACAATTTGTTAATTCTTCACAATAACCCTGCTGTCTCTATTTTACAGATGAGGAAACTGAGTACAGGGTGGTAAAGGAACTTGCCAGAGGTTGCACAGCCGGCAAGTGGCCAATCCAGGACTGAAACCGAGGCTGGCTCCAGTATCCACTCTCTTCACCCCTATGCACTGCCTCTCAGCAGTGAAGAGGCCTCTCATACACAAGCCTCAGAAATGTAATCAGTAACACCCTGGAATGGCTTTTCTAACCCCCATGCAGGTGTTTTCTCAAACCCTACTGTGCTGTTCCAGTTATGTAACGCTGTGGTGCTCACGGACTATCCCCACTCCTGGCTGGTCCCAAGGCCCCTGGAAGGTTTGCCAAGCCCAGCACCTGGGCAGAACATCTCACACTTCACCTCCCTGCTGCTGCCGCTGCCTGAGCCCCCAGGAAGGAATTCTACCCATCCTCCTGGCTGCCTGAGTCCCTTCTTTCACACAAGAGGGTACACAAATCAAAAAGTAAAAAGCCCAGGTTGCCTCTTTCCTATCCATTTTCCCAGCTCATTATTCAGCCTGGCTTCCTTTACTTGTCAAACACAAAGCTGAAGAGTCTCTGTATTAGCTCCCATTACCAACTCAACGTAACACTGGCCCACTCCTCCCACCCACATAAAAATGAGGCAGGGATTAGGCAACAGGACAAGGAAAGAGAGGAACCTTTCTGTTCGTGGCTGCCACCAAGATAAAGTTCTGTGGAACAAGGGTGTAGACAGCAGGGGAAACCTAACGAGGGTCACTGCCCCTTTCTCTCTACATCCCAGTGTTTCCGCTAAAAAGTTTCCACATCATCAAAGGAGAAGAAAACCAAATCCATGTATGTCAGAGGAGCAGCCAGGACTTAAAAGAACAAAACCTGGGGGATAATGCACAGCTTAGAAGTATATGCTTTCTCTTAATTACACACTGTTTATTTGGAAATACTACCATGGTTATAATTAATCAGAAGGGAAGAGCAAAATTCAGGAGAAGAAATACTGCCTGCCTCAGTCTTTTTACCATAGATCTCTCTCTATCTCTAGTTTGAATGTTTTGTTTGTTCTTCAGTGGCTTAAAACTTATCAGGTAAGATGAAGAGACAAGAGTGCTATAGCATTCTTAAACACCTAGCTCAGCTACTTTGGCTGACACAATAAGCAGATGGCAAGATTAATTAAACAGGTAAGGGAGACACAGATGGGAGACACAGATTGGCTATCTACTGTGATCCCAGCCAACATTCTCCAGGGTACTTTTACCTGGGCTGCTGGAGATCATGGGAATCCTATCAGCTTCTCAGCAGACCAATGGAAAAGGATAAGGTAAGAACATGACCCTAGTAGGATGCTGGTCCAGGTCTCAACACCAGTAACTTGGCCCTGTAGACTTCAGCTGCCGGAATAGGGACAAGTCTGAAGAGCTCAAGTTTAATAAGCACCTGTTAGGTGCCAGGCACAATACAAAACACATCACATTTACTCCTCACAGCAATCTTGTTTGATAGCTATGAGGCTATTTCACACTAAGGGAAACAGGGCTCAAAGGATGGGGTAACTTATCCGACATCACAGAACTGTGCTGAACCTGCAGTCAAGCAGACTTCTATGTCAGCAGCCCACCTTATCAAATTTAACATAGTAACACAAAAAATAACCGGGGAAGGGAGGGAAGAAAGAAAATATTGGATGTACTTTAAACAGCTAAGAAGACAGAACTACAAAATGGAGCCAAATGGACCTGTATCACGTGTTACAGGCCAGAATGATAAGTCATGACTTTTTAATGGTAGTGACTTAGCCTCCAGGGGTGCAGAGTACTATAGATAAAATTCATCTTGCAAATCTAATGGGATTTCCTCTTATTTTTATTAACTGATCACAAAAATACCACTAAGTCACAAGATTAAAAGAAATAAAGATGAATTGGTCAAAACAAATTTTAAAAAATCTCTTCCTGCGATGTGCTTTGAAAATTAATCCAAAAACATGTTCTTGGATGATCTAATGAAACACAGAATCAAATATAGAAAGCAGACAAGACAGAGATGATAAATTCTAATGATCTTTGAAAGACAAAGCAGGAAAAAAAGAAAAGTAAGGCAGAAAGTAAAATTGCAGAAATGAAAGATTTTATTGAAAGAAAAACAGATATAATGTGGATCAGCAAACAATCACCAAGCTTACAACAGAATAAACAATTTAAAAAGAATGAGCCATACCTTTTCTGAACTCTAGGAAGGACCTCAATTATACAATTTAAAAATAATCATAAAAACTGAATAGTCCACTCTTCCTTCCTTAGGGGAATATAGGACCCCCGTCATGTCTTGGGTCTTTAACAAGCACAACCTCACCTTACAGCATGCAATTTCAACAAGGGCAATAGTGCCCCTAAGGGGACAAACAGGTTATTTTGAGGTGAAAATAATGGTATTCTTTTTAGGCACAGGGCACAGATACATGTATAGCACAACAATATACCTGTGTTATTAAAAGTTTGTGAGAGGGATAAGATTACGAAAAAAATGTCTTAAACGGCTCCTTAAAGGTGGCAATAATTTTTAGAAAGTTGAGAAATATTTGCTTACAGAAATTCTGATTTGGCTTTGCATTAGAAATGCAACAGAGAATTCTCAAACACCTTGTCAAATTCATATGGGTTTCCAAACTAAAGGCATACAAAATGGAAAATAAAAACACCTGGTAGCTTTTGGTAGGGTCGTAGTAGGTAAAGGCAAAACATTTTATAATGCCTAAAGCAACAGAAAAGAAAAGAGAAAAAGAAAGAAGAAAGGCAGTTCTTCCCTGAATGTAATCGTCTGAGAGCCCCTGCTACTGACACCGTGGCCGGCCCTGGCAAAGTAGCTGGAGGTCCAGGACTCGCCTCCCTCCCCAGCCGCGCCCTTCGCGGCCGGACTTGGGACTCTGCAGTCTCTTTATAAGGACAAGTCAGAACAGGGGAGCCCACAAATCACTTTCAGGTGGTTATTGGCGGGGGTGGGGGAGGAACCAAAACAGAAACAGTGCTGGCTCGGCAGCCCTCCCTGGCATCAAGATTGCTGCCAGGCCAAGGCCTTCATTCCCCGCACTTCCGAGCCCCCCAGGCTGGACCCGGTGGATTCTGGAAGGCTCGGATTCCCAAGGCTCTAGAGGCGCAGGCGGGAACCCGGAAGGCCCCCCGGCCTGTCCTGCGCCGTCCCCCCGCCGGCTACAGGAACTCGAGCCAGCAGCGCGGGTGGCTGTCGCGGAAGAAGAAGGAGTAGGCGCTACAGGGGGGCCCGGCCCGCCGCACGTGCAGCAGGGCCCACAGGGCGTCGCCGACCAGGGCGGACAGGGGCCGGGGCCCGCCGCGGTCACCTTCCAGCGGCTTCACGATCTGCAGCTTCTCGGGCAGGTAGGAGCGGCCGCCGAAGGCCACGCCGGAGAGGCCGGAGAGCTCGGAGAGGCGGGAGTGCGCGCCCAGGGACGCCACGCTCTCGGGGGGTGAGCCCCGCTCCGCCAGCGCCCGCAGCTTGCGCTCCTGCTCCTCCTCGAAGAACCTCCGCTCCGAGAGGTAGTTCTCCCGGCGCAGGGACAGCCGCCGCAGCGCCGTCTCCAGGTCGTGGGAGCCGGGCGTGCCCGGCGTCCCCGGCTTCTTACTCGGCTCCTCGTTTCTGGAAGGAGAAACGGGCGTGAGAGCGGCCGCCGGCAGGGGACACGGGGGACGCGCCGCTCACGTGCAGGCGACAACCAGAGGCAAACGCCGGCCCTGAAGAACTGCTCCCCTCACTGGGGTTTTCGGGGGTTTGGGGGGCGCAGGGAGGTGCCAAGGACTACGGTGGAATGAAAAGTTGCACATACTAAGTTAAAATCCAGTCGCTCTAAACATCTCCCTCAGGAACATTCTGGAAGAAACCTGCAGGTTGCAGGTCCTGCCTACCAGAAGGGCAACTGGTTCAAGGGACGCTTCTCTTTCCTCTTGAAGCAAAGGAGCTGAAAACTGTGAACAAAACCAGCCCTGAGGGCCGAGTGCGGTAGCTCACGCTTGCAATCCCAGCACTCCGGGAGGCCGAGGCAGGAGGTTTGCTGGAGGTCAAGAGTTTGAGACCAGCCTGAGCGAGAGTAAGACGCCCCACACCGCCGTCTCTACTAAAAATAGAAACAATTAGCCGGCATGGTGGCACACACCCCTAGTCCCAGCTGCATGGGAGGCTGAGGCAGGAGGATGGCTCGAGCCCAGGAGTTTGAGGTTGCAGTGAGCTACGATCACACCACTACACTCTAGCCGGGGTGATACAGCAAGACTCTGTCTCAAAAAACAAAACAAAACATCCCAGCTCTGATCAAGCAGTTTCCCATCTGACCCAAGCAGTCCAGAAGAATCAATTTTATTAAGGAAAAGGGTGCACAAAGTAGACAATGTTGGTGGAGGGAGGAAGTTCGGCAAGGCCTCAGGACAAAGAGGAACTGACCACTGCTGAGGAAGGCCCACTCTACAGATGCACGGCATGACAGACGCTTTTGAGTGCCCTGACTCTCTGCACCCACCTTCTGAAGCAAACCCGATTCTGGCCAGGAGACAGAGAACCTGAGTCCTCCCCAGCCTTTCCAACATCCAAGGTACAAAGGGGTCACAAAACAATGTCTATTTTGTAGTCTAACAGTGAAGATTAACAGAAGAAATATTCATTAATCCTCCCCTTCTAGAAGTTTACAGAAAAGGAGACTTTCTGGTATCATCTTGTTATACCTCTTTAAACTGGTTAAAATATCAGTATCAAGGATATGCATACGCTCAGTGGGTTGCTAGGACAGATTTGGGGAACTGTAATGTCTATCTTTCAGGCAATTCTCATCAACCTCCCTCTTATGATTACTGAACTGCATTCAAACATACTACCCATCCTCTCCCCAAAACAGAAAAATAAGACTCACAGCTCACTCACCCCAGGTCTGCTCCATCTGTTTCCAGGATGATGCTGTTGGTCTTGTTATCAAGGACAACGTTGCCAACATCACTGCCATAGAAGCTGGACCGGGGGGTGCTGACGCAACTGGACAGGAGGGAGTTCATGGCCGAGGACTGGTTGGAGCCGGGGATGTTCATGGGGGAAGGGGTCAGAGACCTCTGCTTGACCACCTGGTTGATGTTTCTCACTGTCTCAAAGACTCGCTTCTGGTGACTGGGGAGAATGCACAACACCCACGAATAAGCAAATGCAGGAATGACCCTGGAGTTAAACCCTCCAAAAGTTATCCATTGAGAAGCCAAAAAGGCACCTGGCCCACGACGAGCCCCCAAGCAGCCTGCTATCCTGTGCCTCCACATGTTTCTCGGGGTGTTTGGTTGCCTCCTCCACCATGTGAAATTTGAGAGACTCAACACCCACTGAATCCAGGACTCCAACGCACAGCTGTGTGCTAGCAAGAGTGATACTGCTCTTCACATCCCTAAAGCTTGACCTACAAATAAAAATACTTACGTATTACTTCTGTCTCTCAGCTAGTTTTCTTCTTTCATGATACGCACTACAGTGCAAGCTCCAGGAGTATGTAGGGCTCAATAAATATTTGTAAATGGATATTTTTTGACCATTCACATAAAAAAAAAAAAGACCTAGAATCAGTCTTAAACTTCTACAATGAGATGAAAAATCCCTGATTTGTCTATTTCTAGAAACTGCTATTTCTAAGAGCAGAACCACACTTTGATGCTAATTGGTTCTGTTTTAAAGAGAAATGCGTAGGCAGGTTTCTGTAACAGCTGCTTCCTTAGGGGCCACAGAGGGTGTCACACATACACTGAAGCTCACATGGACACTTGTCACTCTCGGGATTTCATGGACGTTCCGTCTATGGAATTTGGGTACGGAGAAATCATAATGAAACCTGGTCCACAGGTTCCTTATAAACCACAAGATCTGAAGTTAGGAAGAGAGACAGTGGAAGCCGACATCCCTGGTTGTATTTATAAAGGAAATGGAAGCCTTGCTCCCACCCCTAGAGGAGCCATTCTGTATCTCATACCACATAACTATATTTCTTTTCCTAACAGACGTTACAACATTTTTTAAAATAATGTTCTCCACTGAAAGGAAAGATAAAAATTTGCAGCTATGTCAAGATGGAGCTTGTGTTAAGAAAGATGGGAAATACATCTCTCCTTTTCTAGAACTTTCTGGACGTTCATAATTTGTCTTTAAAACCTAGTAAGAGGAGCTAAGGGATGTTGTCAGCTGTGTCCTATTATTTCCCTTGATCTAGACCGGGAAGGACCACAGTCATCACTGTTGGTGGCGGAGGCCCAAACATTGCTGATTTTTAAACAGCACAGGTCACAAGCTGTCCCTGAGGAGCTCAGAACAATAAAAACTGTCTGGCCGTACGTGATGTCTGGAGACTCGGGCTCTTCCAGCTGCAGCTCCTTGCGCATGGTTCCCTCGATCTCTGCTGCCAAGGAGTCCTGGGAAAAGCCGGAAGACACACCCAAGTGAGCAGCAATTCAAATGCTGTCTCTAAAACAGGTATGCAGCCAGGTGATCCACGCACAGTAAATTGAGCCACCAGAGCCCACAGACATCCCACAACACAAGGCTAACAGATTCCTGCATTGTTAGAGATCCTGGCTGAGCAATCACCAAGGCAGATTCTGAATGTAGCTGTACCATCAGGCACTGAGTGTAAAGCCCCTAACTCACACGCAGCTAAGTGTCCAAAAGCAAACCCTGCGTTCACTTGGCCAAACAATGGAGCTGCAACTGCGGCTACAAGGAGGGACGGAGAACTTATGGGGGAAAGGGGATGTTCAGAATGATGGGGACAGGTGAATTTCCAGATACCTCCAAGCTTACAAACAGTGACATGCATGGCATCACAGCCCACACCCCAGGCTAAGCTATTGTCTATAGGGTCTGCCGCATCCCTCAGCTCACCCAGGATTCTAGCACAGACCGTGCAGGGGAGGGGAACCTGCAGCCTTCTGATTTCAAGATTGTTCTTTTTTAAATGCCAAAGGAGGCAAGAAAAGCTTCATCTTTCTCTTCTGCACCCCTTTTAATAAAAGGATTCGTTCTGTAAAATTTGGATTCAGTCAAAAGGCCCCACTTAAGGACCTAGAAGGCCACAGGTTTCCCACCCCCAGATGGCCTTCCAACTTTGGCTCCCAAGCAAGCATTCCCCACCTCCAAAGGGCACTCTGGCTCTGTGCTGAAGAGAAGGTCTCTACGTGCATGACCTGAGTCATGGGCACTGTCATCTCTAGGCCTCTGCTCTGGTCCTCCCTGGCCTCCCATAGGGAAAGTTCCTCTCCCCAACTATCCATGGCCTGTCACCTTTTAACGACCTGCTCAGGCAATGCAAGATTTCTGTTTCTACCAGGAATCTTACATTGCCTCCCAAGCAGACACCAAACACATTTAAGTCTTTGCTACTTTTCTGAACAATCACTTACACAATGCAGGTGGATGCCCAGAGGACCAAGTGTGTACACAAAAGCACCTGCTGAGCACCAGAAGAGCTCAGAGCAACCTAAAGGGAAGAGCTAAATCTGTGTTAACCAACAGAACTTCCTACAATGCTGGATATGTTCTCTCTCTTCACTGGAACACGTATATATGAGAGCCACTACCACAAACAGCTAGCGAGCACTTGAAATGTGGCCAGGGTGACTGACGAACTGAATTCTTAGTTGTATTTCATGTTAATTGATCTAAATTGACATAGCCACGTGCCCAGTGGCTCCCAGCAGACAGCACATGGGGACCCCAGGGCATCCACCCCCAGCCCCACAGTCCACAGGGACGCTCCAGTCTGGAGACTGGAACCAAGCGGGGGAGACTCCAGAGGAGCCAGTGGGAAGCCCAGTCAAGTGAGGGCTGCTGGGCTTGTTTTCAATTCTTATTCACAAATATGCAGTTTTACTTAGTAATTATTCCCCACAGATTGCCATTAAACATCAGTCTGGTAAAGGGCTTCCCTAGGTGAGTCTGACATCTTTTTAAGTCAGCTTATTTTTCGTAATACTGTTATTTACCATGTAATTCACATTTGGAGTCCTGCAAAATGGAGATGAAGAGACCTTCATACACCTTAAGAAAAACAAGGTATCAAATTTCTACAGTCGGCCCTCCCAATCCATGGGTTCCATATCCTTGGATTCAACCTACCTCAGATGGAAAATTAAAAAAAAAAAAATACAAATAAAAAAAATACAGAGTAATAACTGTTTACATAATATTTACATTGTATTAATATTAGGGTATTATAAGGAATCTAGAGATGGTTTAAAGTATTAAATATATGGGAGGATGTGCACAGATTATATGCAAGTACTAAGCCATTTTATGTCAGGGACTTGGGCATCTGAGGATTTGGGTATCTGTAGGGAGTCCTGGAACTAATCCCCCTGGATACCAAGGTAATTTCAAAGCAATGCTGCAATAAAGTCACAAGCAGGCTCTGAGACTTTTCTGGGCCATGACCCTCCCCCTCTGGCAGTCTGGCGAAGCCTGTGGACCCCTTCTCAGAATAATATTTTTAAAAGAATTATTAGGATTACAAAGGAAGGCAATTATATCAATATGATAACATTTGTGCTATATATACATACATATATATGGCTTCAGGACTGGTAAGTACTATCATTTTGAAGTGGAGATTAGCATCAGCAGTATTTTGAGACATCTGTAACAACTAAAATGTGCTATGAAAATATCTGTGATTTCTACGGGTGACAGACAGAGTCACGGGTGGTGCTAATATCACCGTGGCTTGTTGCCAACCTTCACATAGGAAGGAAACACTGAATACACTTAAAGAGTAATGAAAATAAGAGATATCATTTTCCCCCAAAGTTCCCAGGCCCCTGAATTCAGTCTGGACTCCAGATTAAGAACTCCTACGATAAGGCAAGAGACTTGAACATAGTTGAGCAAAAAGTGCTACTCACTGTTTTACTCAGCAATTAGAATGGCTGGGAGCAAAAGAGGCAGATCTGGGTATTCTGCATGGTGCCATCTTTAGACTGCTTTAAATACCTTTAATGCATAATGCACTTTTAAAATAGCCGTCTTTAAAAACTGGGCTCTGCCAACAGCAACAGAAAAAGGCAAACAAAAGCTTTACCTCAGCAAATACGAAAGCTGAAAATCCCTCCAGAAGAAACTGAAATGCAAATTTTCAATTCAGCTGTTCTCATGCAATGGTTTAGTTTTCAAAGACAAGGTTTGTCCTTGAGAGTGGGTAAGGCAGTGGAGTGAATCTGGGTGCCCAGGAACTCACTGCACCAAGATGAGGTGCCAGGAAAGGGGGGACCCAGGCAAGGAGCCTGCAGAGCTACAAAGGCCAGCGTGTGAGCTGAGTGCAGTTAGTGCTAGATCGGGGAACGTGGGGGTCAGAATGTTCTTTGCTGCTTTTACTGGGATTCCTGGAATCACTGGATCATCCATCTGCCCTTTGAAAAGCTGACTGTGTCTTTCTTTTTGGTTTCTCTTACATTTCAATGAAGAGAGAAAGAGAAAGTTCTATCCTGATTTTGACATGGGTGTGTAAAAGCAAAGAAAAGAGATCCTGATTTCGGGAGAGTGAGCCAGACAAGGAGTAGGGTGAGGACAGGATTTGCTGGGGGTGGCGATGGGAGGCTGAAGGGAAGGAGAGCTCCAAGGAAAGGCCAAATTCAGAAGGGACCAAATTTCACACACATTTATACAGCCATCCACTCCTATCTCATTTGGGGGAGTTTCTCTCAAAATCTCTTCTCTCTTCACAGAGAATCTGGTGTTTCATCAAACCATGGAAGTAAAACCTGAATATAAAGGAGTTCTTGGGAATTCGCTCTTCAAGCCACCTATCAGCCTGTCCATCCATCCATCCATCCAAATGTAGTATCTATTAAGCGTCTACAATTCTACAACATACCAAGTGCTGTGCGAGGTACAGAATATCAAAAGAGGGAAAATGTTACAAATAAGACCTGGTCCCCACCTTCAAGGGGCTTTAGTCTCACAGAAGATAAGGTGAGTGAGCTCATACCCCTGTAACATTTGATTCAGCCTGTGTTGCCCAACTTCTACAAGGAGATTAACCTCCTGGAATATTCCCTTCTCAACAATGTTCCCTGCCAAAGCCCAAACATGAAACAAATCAGGCCAGGGCTAAAAAATTAGATTATGGGGAAATAATATGAAAAATATAAAATTACCAGCCCAAGCACAAAGATAATTTTTTTTTTTTAGATCACAGAT
Source organism: Lemur catta (assembly GCF_020740605.2). Lineage (NCBI taxonomy): Eukaryota > Metazoa > Chordata > Mammalia > Primates > Lemuridae > Lemur > Lemur catta. Next base: position 44,345,033 of record NC_059145.1, read on the forward strand.
ACTTAAAACCATCAAGAAAATGATTACTAAGCATACAAAGAATCAGCAAAACTATATGAGCACTTTAGGAATTCCAGAATGCACTTCTGAGGGCAAAATAGCACATACTCTAATAAGATCAGAAAAAATCAGGTACAGCTTGAGCATCCCCTATCTAAAATGCCTGGACCAGTAGTGTTTTGGATTATGGAATTTCTCAGATTTTGGAATTTTTCCAGAATACTTTCCAGTTGAGCATCCCTAATCCAAAAGTCTGAAATTCAAAATGCTCCAGTGACTGATTCCTTTGAGCATCATGTTGATGCTCAAAAGTTTTGGATTCTGGAGCATTTCAGATTTCAGACTGGAAATGCTCAACCTGTATAAGTCACATCTTCCAAATATCTGAGGTTCCCACTAAATTTATCTCTTAATGGCAGGAGGAGAAAAACGACAGATTTCGAGGGATGGAAAATAAGGAATCAATTTCATCTCGTACGGTTAAGAAGCCATCAGCTGGGCTCAAGCACCCTTGACTCAGATCCAGATCCGAGCTGCAGAGTGAGAAGCTAACTGTAAAGACCCAACTCCAGCGGCTGGACTGACTGTCAGACGCCGCCGTCCTAGTGCCAGGGCCCCTGCTGCCCTCCAGCTGGGAAGAAATCACCAGCTCACCATGGGAAACAGGCCCAGCGAATGGTAGCGCCGGGAGGTGGTGTTGGGCATGGTTTTGTTCCGGAGGTTCTTCAGCTCCTCCTGCGCCTCGTGAAGCATCTCCATGCACTCTGCGTATTTGTCCTCCAGCTCACGTAGCTGCGGGAGACCGGGAAAGAGGAGGAGGGTCAGGATCTCCTGAGCACCCAGCTGCGCGCACACCCACCTACCTGAGAGCCAGAGTCCCCAGCATCCCCTGCAATCGGCTGCCCTGTGGGCCTGTGGCCAAATGACAAAGAGTCTTCAAGCCTTGCTTTTTCTTTGACTTGGGGCAAGCTTACAGATGCAGAAATCTTTTAAAATGCTAACAATGGGCAGCTGAGATAAAATCAACTGTAATCAAAAGAAAAGGCAAATCGTCCCACTCTCATATCAAGCCACATCTGTGAACAGGGCTCCTTTCACATGGGGCTCCATGTTGGCTGTTTCACTTATTTGAACATTTACTGGGCACCTGCACGTGGCAGCCTCAGCTGGTGCATGGCCCAGCCTCCCAGGTACGCACAACCAGTGACAGTGCCGGTGGGCACAGAATCAGGTGCAACTGAGAACGACCTCACGAGTAAAGACAAAATTAAATTCAATATAAAAACGGTTAAGATGGACATGACCAAAGCTGTCAAGGGAGGCTGATCTACCTTCACTGCAATCAGAGGCCCTGAAGAAATGAGGGAGAGACACTCACTTCGGCCGTGAGCTGCCGCTGGGCATCCTTAGCAGCCCCCAGGTGCTGGACGAGTTCTTCGTTTTCCACCGCGCACTAAAATGTGGCAGAGATAAATCATCTTCTAAGACACTGAGGTAAGTCCTACTTTTCCCCTCTATTTCCTGATCTACTGTGATCTCATCATTTTCTACAATGTTTATCTTACGCTGAAGTAGAACTTTGTCTTTTATGCAACTCTGAAGTCAGAGTCTTTCCGACACCCGTATTCGTTCTCCATAGGCCACCCACCCCTAGCTCCAAAGCTCTCCGTCAGCATTTCACCCCACACGAACAGCAAAGGCCTAATACAAGAAACTAAATTGATTCTGCTACTTCATCTTAAATCTAAAGCGGATATTGTTTTGCTGCAGAACACACTGGGCACACTGTATAAAAACAAATAATAGACTAGATGATCCATGAGTTAAATTATAAAACTCCATATTTACAGCATCCTTTTAACGAATTCTATTAATGTGCACATTATTCTTAGGAGATAAGTGGTCACAAATAAGACCTCTCGCCAATTCAGGGCAACCAGTTTTATACCATTGAATCTACTAAGCTTCTTCTCCAAATCGGCAGCACAAATCCTAAGACATGAAACTAAAGAGCACTGTCTTCTAGAGTAAATGTCCCTTCCCCATCTCAGTATGGCCACTGTTGTATCAGCCAGAGAAATGCCTTACAGCTTTTGCCTTTTTCTGCAAATCAACGATTTGTGACAGCAGGTGTGTGATCTCCTCTTGCTGTCGGGCAGCATCTTCAGTCTTCTTGGCCAATTCCTCCGAGATACTAGCAATTTGGACGTTGGCATCTCCTTTGACAAAAATACAATAATCACAGGAGTTAAGTCAGAAAACCACACACGCAGACCCAGAGAGAGCAGTTTTCTTCGTGGTTTGTACAGGAAAAACCATCTTTATTACAAGATGGGGAGAGGAGGGGAGAGGGTGCAGGAGGAAGGAATTCACAGTAATCATTTCCTACATGGGGAAGCCAAGCGGCTTCTTCAGGGCTCAACCAGTCATGAGAAGGAACCTGGCCCCTAGCTGTTGGCTGCCCCTGGGCTTGATGTGGGAGCCCAACCCCACTGACCAAGGCTGTCTCCCTAAAGCAAATCAGGCAGGCTCCAGGGGTCAGCCAGGAGGTGCCACACGGAACACAGGTGTGTTTAGTAAAATCCCCACGTTCCACCCATGAACAAATCCACATCACTGACAGAAACCCCTGCTGCACCCTGTTCCAGAAAGGTACTGATGGTGCACAGTGCAATTCCATTCCCTTGGGGTTTCCAGACCATGTTCAGAGGCACAACTCATTTAACTAGACTTGAACATGGGGTGTGTTTCATTTACTTAGCATTTTGCCAAAATGCAAAATACTTAGTATTTTGCCCATTTGCCTTAACCTGTAAACTTATAATGAAGAGGGTAGGGGTAAGTCTTTGCAAAGCTGAGAACCCTGGCTTCAACTGCCACAAATCAGATTATGAATACTAGCGGTAAGCAGTTTTTCCACATCTTCAACACAGGTTTCTGTAGCCGGGCAATATTCCAGTAGAAAGCCAAAATTAAAATACCCATCTCCGTGAGAAACTGAGATGATGTATGGCTGACGACCTAGCACCCAATTCATAAATGGGGAGGGAGGTGCCACACAAGGTCAGGGAGGCCTCCAGTTTTAAGAAAAATGCTACTGAGCCACAGGCTGGCGGGGAGACTGTCCAATCATCATGATGGAATATTCGAGAAAGTAAAAAGGAGGCGTGGGAGGCGGGGAGGGCGGGCGAGGGACATACGCAGCTCCTTCACGCAGTCGTTGACCAGCTGCTGCTCCTTCTCCTCATAGGTGATGGTCTCCGTCTTCAGCTGGCAGGCCTGCGGGCAAGACCCGGGTCAGAGGCCCCCGTCACACCTGGGCAGGTGGGGCAGCCAAGGGCTGAGGCCTGCAGCAGCACTAACCTGGGTCTGGGCAGCCGCCCTCCACATCTCCCCACCTGTCACCCACTGCGCCCCCCATTACAGAAAGTAAATCCGAATTCCCTGCTTAGTTGACGGGTATGTACCCTCAAAGCAGAAAGGCTGACAATGAGTACCACTAGAGGGCGCCACACACAGCAATGGGCAGGAGAGCTACACGCCCTGCTTGGTTGAAAACACCGAAAGCACAGCCATTGAGTCAGTCTACTCATTTGTGTCCGTCCCAGCTCATACATACAGATGCTTTGTGACCATCACGGTGCCTAGCACAGCGCCCTGCCTACAGCGGCATCCTAAAGATAACCCCACAAGAACAGCTAGCGTTTCCCATGCACCTATTTGCCAGACACTGAACTATGAGGTTCTGAGTTGGAATTAAACCTGTTGTGTTTAGCTTAGTACAGCAGGGTCCAACACGAAAGCATGCAAAAAATCTCAGGACTCAGGCCAGGCGCGGTGGCTCAGGCCTGTAATCCTAGCACTCTGGGAGGCCGAGGCGGGTGGATCGTTTGAGCTCAGCAGTTCGAGACCAGCCTGAGCAAGAGCAAGACCCCGTCTCTACTAAAAATAGAAAGAAATTATATGAACACCTAAAAATATATACAGAAAAAATTAGCTGGGCATGGTGGCACATGCCTGTAGTCCCAGCTACTCAGGAGCCTGAGGCAGGAGGATTGCTTGAGCCCAGGAGTTTGAGGTTGCTGTGAGCGAGGCTGATGCCACGGCACTCTAGCCCGGGCAACAGAGTGAGACTCTGTCTCAAAAAAAAAAAAAAAAAAAAATCTCAGGACTCTGGACAGCTTGCACCCCACTAAAAAGGTGAGACAACAGAGATCTCAAGGCCCAATGAAAATGCGCCAGTTGGAGAGAAGATGTCTCGAGCCCTTGGGTCCTGGCCCCAGAGAACACAGGTTCTCACTCCTGAGAACACAGGTGAGGCTTGCAGGAATCTGCAGCTGGGATCCGATACTCTCAGCTGGCTTTGGATGAAGATTCTGACGGAGGGCCATACTGCTGGGTGCCCAGGACTGGGGGATCTACCTGGGGCAGATGCCAGAAGGGGCAGCCCCAGACTCAGAATGGGGAGCACTGGGCTGTGGTCTCGCTCAGCCACTGGCTGGCAGAGGGAACCGGGGCAACATTCTTGGTCAATCTGGGTTTGTGTTTCCCATCAGTAAATAAGGGGCTGGAAGAGGTGGGGTCTAAGAGAATAGGACACACAAGACAGCATCTTGTTCAGTCCAGATGTGAAGATCTTTCCAGCATGCGGCCAAGTTCAAGGTGACAGTCTGACCTACTGGAGGGGCTTTAGGGATCCCAGGGCCAGCTTAGGTGGCCCATAGCTCACACCCGATAAACAGGGCCATACTGTGCCACACCACACCTCTGGCTGGAGAACATTAACATACCACTAATTAAAACAGTACTAATCCTGCATGCATCAGTGTTTCTAGGGAGGGGCAGTGGGTCAAGGGTAGAAAGGCGGCACTTAAGAGTCAGACTTATAAATACTGGCTTTGTCATTTATTAACCCGTATGACCTTGGGAATATGGATACACCTACCAGCCTGGGGCCCATTTTTCTCACTGTGAATGAGAATCAGAGTAACCAGCTTTCAAGCTTTGTTGTGAAAACTAAAAAAGATAAGCACGTGGGCAAAGTGCCTGGCACAATGCTTAGCCAGTAAGACACTCAGAAGCACGAGTCCCCAGGTTGCCTCAGCTCAACCTTTTCAAGTTAATCGTTTAAGAAATATGGCCCCAAGTCCCTGTGTACTGTTTCCTAAGAGCGTATCTGATCTGCAGCGACATGGAGTCGAGCTGGGTTTCCCCTCAGGTGCTGTGGCCGGAGAACACCACGGGAAGACCCCACCGAGGGAGCTTGTGCCCAGTCCACGCACGGCATAATTCACCAGGCTCGCCTGCCCCGGCCTGGGAGGCATGTGCAGTGCCAGCAGCAGTGCCCGGGCACACTGTGCAGCTCTTCCACACAGCGTCACCTTTGAGCACAGCCCTGTGCCCGTGGCCATTCTAGCCAGAGGAGGCAAGTGGGGCCACCACCCTCCAGCAGGGCCAAGGGCAGGAGCATACTTCACCTCGGATCGAAGCACCACATTCTCCTCTTCAAGGTCTTTCAGCTTCTTCTGAAGAGAATCCAAATGAAAGTAATTCTGGACTGAGGAGGATGACTCATTCCTCTTCAACCTGGGGAGAAAGTACACTCACAGCCTAGGGAGAGGGACATTTCCTCCCACCACCTGGAAACCACATGGAGATACAAACAAGGGCTACTTCAAAGAAAGTTCATGAGACCTGCAGGTGTGACAGTGACCCGTGCGACTGCTCTCCCAACCCCAGGCAAACAGCAGCCCTCGACACACGGGCTCACACCACTTAGGACCCACACCCCAACCGTTTATCCACAATTTGCAGTTGTCACATCACCTCAGAATTCAGGGGAGTCAACTCTATTTAAAGCCTGCACAATTCTGGGACGCCTGGAAGTTTACTTAAACACCCATAATGCACTCCTGTGTGCCAAGAACTGTTTTAAGTACTCTGCGTGTATTCACTCAGTTAATGCTCTAACCCTATGACCTAAGTACTTCTGGTATCTCTATTTTACTTGGCCAACAGCATACAGCTAGTAAGTCACAGAGTCAAGATCTGAACCCAGATGCACGGTCTGGGGATGGCGGAGAGCAGCTGACCAGCATTGCTGGTGAAGGTGACCCTGCCCAGGCAGCTCCAAGGACAGCAACGGTGGCCGGCCAGCCTGTGCTCTGGCCTCCAGGCACACAGCCCTCTGGTGACTTACGGGGTTGAGCAAACAGACTCGGGCTCACTCTCCTCCGCGGCGCTGGTGTAGAACTGAAGCAGCTCATCTTTCATGGACAGCTCATGCCGGAGCTGAGACACCTGCACAGACAGAGCCGGGGCCGTCACTTGCTTCCCGAAGGTGACAACATCCCTACTCATGCTCAAATACTTACTGCTTAGTGACAATATTTTTTAAATTTCCCACTAAAAGTGAAGGCATTTAACTGATTTCATGCTATTCAAAGAAATAGGGTTTCAAAGGGTTGAGTTTGATCCCATTTAAAAAAAATACAATCAATTACTTTTTGGCAGCATCCTCCCTGTCTAAATTCCTAATTTTAGGAATTAGGTGGGGAGAATTTGGAAGAAGAGCAGAGAGGGGACTAGAAGACTCTAGAATGATGGTTGGGGGAATGAAACCACTCACGGGCTTCGGAAGGAGCCAGAGGACCAGCTGGGAAAACGGCCAGAGCAATGGATCATGTTACCACGTGAAAGAAAAGGCTCCTAGATTCTGCCCGAACCAAATCCCACCTCCGAATAGAATCCTAGAGATGCCAGCTCTGGGTGGGCCACCACGAGTAGGTCGTCAGCCCTCGCTCTCACACTTGGACAACCACACAGCCCCACCCTGTGACGCACCCTTGAAGGGCCCCTGGCGAAGCCTGGCCAGACCTTGTTCTGTACTCAGCGATCACCAGATAAGAATTTCAGATACAGGGAGAAGAGAGGCAACCATCAGGGACCGGCCATATTGACTCCTGCTAAGATGGTTTTGCAAATTGCACTGATTTATATTAATATTTAAGGTTTTAAAATAAACAAACTGTGCTATAAAATTTTTCATTTGCCCTTTCCCCATTCAGCATAGACGAATATGGAACCAGCGCTGCACATGAGAATCACAATTCCATTTTAATTCCTTCTTGTTTCTAATTTGACTTGGGGTCTATGGTTTATTGCAACTTTCCTACACAACACAATGAAGGTATCATGTCTTCCACGGAGAAGCCAGTTTTATGTGCATAAAAGTTTTAGCTTCAATACTTAGACTGACAATTTAATGATAGGCCAAAGGGGAACATATTATAGTTTTCAAATTCAAAGCTTTTCCAAGGAAAAACGAGGTATTTACACTCCTGGAGAGTAGGAGGCTCCTTGTGCAAGATGAAGCCTGTCCCAGGCAAGGACAGTAATGTGAAGAAGCCGAAAGGTGACCATTTGCTGGTTCCTAGGTGGCAGGTCCCTCTGCTCCAAAGGGGCTGAGGACAGGCCAGGCTGACCTGGCACGCTTTCTCACCAGTCACCTGAAGGAGGGGAATTCAGGTCCTGAGGCTGGGGGCAGGGAATACAGGGATCACTTTATTTCTCCTAGAACACAACAGTGTTCTGCCTGATCGTCTTTTACAGAAGGCCCTAAAACTTTTCTTACATAGTGGCAACTATACTTCATCATATTAAAATTGTCATTTAACCCAGATAACAATGTACTGGGAATAACTTTATCAAGGAAAAACGCTGAATACATCTTAGGGACATGAACAAAAGCATCCCCTCCCACTAAGAAAGTGTCTAATAGAAAACAAGGAAGAAGAAACAGGTAGAGTCCTCACAGTTAAACTTCAGTGGTAAAAGAACAGGTGACAGGAAAGAAGCCACTATGTAGGGCCTGGCTCTAAGCTTCTAATCCTTGTTCTAGCAACCCTGTCTGACTCCACAGCCTCCCTCCCCGTCCACACCACACCCCCTCCAGAAGATCATTCCATTCCTCCTGAACCTAGGCCTCCTGAAGATAAACCTAAAAGTTTCATACCCTTCCTCAAGATTTGTATCATGAAAATAATAGGGTTTCTGTCATGAAAATAACAGGCTATTTTTTTGCTGGTTTTACATGCAGAAAATTATATGGTAATGACGAATGTGAATCGCCACCTTCCCCTGCGTGAGAGCCTAGCAGGGCTCCCTCTGCAGCTGCCATGCCCAGCCTGACCCAGGAGCCCCTGCTCGTCATGGCTCTCGGAGGACAAGGACCGAGGCTGGCCCCGCACACTCCGGCCTGCCCACGAGACAGGGCACCGTGGGCCTACCGACTAAGCGAAGACTGTGCCTACAGGTCCGACCCTGTCCACAGGGAACAGAAGGAGCTGCAAGAAGGTGGCTCTTGGTCTCCGGGTGGCCACTTCAGCACATGCAGCTCTGGGCTCAGGACTTGGGCGCTCCCTCGGGGGGGCCTTTCCATTATAACTGGGGCCCCATTATATCATCCCCTTAAGCCAGGCCTGTGGCTCCCAAGCCCAGGGCGGGGCCTTCCAGAAGTCTTGGCCACCAGCTCCTTACCTCCTCCCTGATGTGTTCCACTTGCTCCTCCAGCAGCTCGTTCCTCTCCGTTAGCGTCTTGTTCTTCTTCAACAATGACTGGCCGATCCGAGCAGCCAATTCTAAATCCCGCTCTTTCTATAAAGGCAAGAGGGAGAACATGGATTCGAAAGACCCATGCTTCCTGAGGGAGCCCACAGTGCTCAGTGTCGAATGAGGAAAACAAGGGCATCTAGAAATGACAAAGGAATTAATAATTCAACACCCCATCGGCATTTGATGCCCGTTAGAAGAGTGACCTCTGCCCACGTAATGTGCAAGAGCTACTCGGACATCAAGCAATGAAAGGGAAGCCTTAAATATAATGAAAACACACCTTTGTTCCTATAGGGGAAAAAAACGCTTCCAAAAACATTTATTTGCTACTGCTGTTGGTATTTGTGTAATCATTTGCTAACTTGTCTCTGCTGAGAGCTGGGCTGTTGTCTTGCCAGGGCCCAGCAGATTGGAAACACTCAGTAGCTGTTTGTTGAATGAATCATGAATACAGAAATTCTAAAATGCTCTTACAATAAAGCTAAGCGCTGACACAGGGGGGCAGGCTCTTTAGCATACATTAGGCTGGAATTTACTAAGTTCCTTATTTTCGCCTCATATGAAACAAAAATGCTTAAAGTTACTCTGAAAAACAATTACGTGCTTTTTTTGTTTTGTTTTTTACCTAGAAAAGGCTACTTAGGCTTTATGTTTTTAAGAAGCTTTCAAGATGGAGAAAGAATGCATAAAAATGCCATACTTCAGAGGCAACGATAATGTTAAGGGCACAGAATGTTCTGTTAGTTCAGCTGATAACATCAATTAAGACAGAACATTACCCGGAGGAAAATCCTTAGTGGCATATAAAGGCACGGCTGCCTTTGTGGGAAGCAAGATGTCCCCTGACAGTGGAAAGATGCCACCACCAAATGCAGACTGATGATTCTGCAACTCTGGGTAGATTCAACTTGCTCACCTTTGGGGGAAGGAGCTGGCAAGGGGAGGAAAAGTCTGAAAAACTAAGTCTGTGCTCATTACTCTGTTCACCTAGTTTAAAAGCAGAATGGAAACATATATTTGGGGGTAGGAAAAAAGCTGGGGAGGAATCCTAGGTTCTGCTCTGACACTGGCCATTGACTACTCACGTGGCCCTAGGGGAATGGCTTCGGCCTCACAAAGATCTGGCACACTACAAAATTAGTTTTTTCAAGCCACTGGTGGGTTGAGAAACCATTTTAGTAATGGCAACTGGCATTTTGTTTTAGTTAAATATGACAGCACAGAACTGAAAACACCAAAGTGCATTCCACATACTAAGGGAATGTTTAAACTTTTGCATTGTCACTTACTTACCTATGTGAGCACTGGGTCACAACCTAAGGTACGGTTCTCACAGCAAGTATTGGTCACAAGTTTAACTGCTCTGGGTGAACCATCCTACTCTAAACTGGGAGAGTTTAGGTTCTGTTTGAACATCCCTGGGCCCAGTTCCCTCATCCATTAAATGGGGGTGGAGGGGCAGGCCAGCTGAGATATCCTTGAGAAAACCTCGTAGCTCTGTTATTCACTGAGTTGTATGATAAAAAGAATAAGCAGCTTTTATTTCTAACTTCTTAACTATCCACCAAATTTTTCCCTGCAATAGCAGCACACCTCCCTGTGCTAACTGTTGCAGGCATTCCACGGAATTATGCGCACAGCACTTGAGGCCCAAGTACACTTGGAGAAGAGTCTGGATTCCACAGCAATTTACTTCCCTCCCGCAGGACGATGAGTACTCTCGTCCCCTGGGTCTTCCATCCCAGAAGCCAGCCGGGCATCACAGCAAGTGGGCTGTAAAACCCCCCAACTCATTCCCACAATGCGTGCCTCCCCATCACAGCCACCTCCAAGAAACACAGCACATGTGGAGAGATTCCTCGATGCACAGGGGACGCAGTGACTCTGCCCACTCAACCCAGATGCTCCTCTCTGTGCATTTATCCACTGGCCACACAGTCTACCAAGACATGTTTACTCGTGGCTCTTTGACACTCCCCAGACTCAACAGTTGTGTTTCTTTGGTATCTATAGGAAAGGACTCAAAGAACTGCATGACAGCACCTGCACAGAATTTGAGTCTCCGGGGCCCAACTCACAATGAGCGCCTAGTCCAGGCGGTTTCTGGGGCTCACTCTTGGTTAAAACTGCAATACCAATGTCCACTTCTCTCTGCCAGTATGGCCTCCACAAATCTCACGCCAAGCCTACTCAATTTCTCTACTGGAACAAGTTCTCAGACTGAATACCCACAGGTGCTTAATTAATGCTCATCAGCTCACTACCTGATGTGAATTAAAATTAAAATTGTAGGCCCTGTGCTAAATGAATGGACCCCTCTTGGCCAAGGGAACCCCAGAAACAGTTTAAAACTGAGTTCTCAGCCATGACAGGATGGGAGAGAGAAAGCACAGTCACACATGGGCACGACTTCCCTTCACAAATATTCATGGCTCCTCCTATAGCTTGTGGAATATGTATATTCGACCACCCCGCTCAGCATAAAATCTTGTTCCTTTTGTCTGTCCTTTGAAGCAAGAGTGCCTGGCCTCTGGCTGGGGCTCTGCTTCCCAATCTGTTGGAATGGCCGCCCAATAGTCTGCTACCCTTTATGAGAAACAAAGCTCTCTTTCTTCCCAAGTATAAACCTCGCTGATTTTTTTTTTTAGCTAACACTGACTACCTGTTCTGCATTGCCTCCGTGCTTCCAAGCTGCTAAGTGCCAATAGGCACAGGCGTTTTGTATGCCTCAGCCACATTCTGTATGCACGTTCCACTGCGAACAAATCAAGCTCAAAGTAGAAGGAAGATGGGTCAGGCAGGCACTGCCAGAGCACCTGGAGATGGAAAGGCTTCCAGCACACGGAGGGCCAGAACCCCAGGGGGACGGGACACAGGCAGGGGCAGAGAAACAAGTGGGGCAGTGAGCGCAACAAGGACGCCTGGTGCCCTACCTAGCACACCTCAAACCCCAGACCGAGGGCCTCCCCACCTCTCCCTGCCCCACACTGGGGGCCACCTTCCTCTGGTCTACACAGGAAATTTAATCTTTAGAGTAAATATAAAGAACACTCTGAGCCGGGTGAGGTGGCTCACGCCTGTAATCCTAGCACTCTGGGAGGTCAAGGTGGGAGGATCGCTCAAGGTCAGGAGTTCGAGACCAGCCTGAGCAAGAGTGAGACCCCTGTCTCTACTAAAAATAGAAAGAAATTAGCTGAACAACTAAAAATATATAGAAAAAATTAGCCAGGCATGGTGGCACATGCCTATAGTCCCAGCTACTCGGGAGGTTGAGGCAGAATGATCACTTGAGCCCAGGAGTGTGAGGTTGCTGTGAGCTAGGCTGACGCCATAGCACTCTAGTCCTGGCAACAGAGCGAGACTCTGTCTCAAAAAAAAAAAAAAAAAAAAGAACAGTCTGCCGGAGGGAAAAAAAGCAAGAAGTTACAGTAAGAATATTTATGGATGAAATTAAAAATTAAACAAAAAAGTTATTGTAGTGTCTCTAGTTTTTTTCTAATTTTACTAAGGCAACAGGCTGGTTGGGTTTCTCTTTGAGAAGTATAAGAATGAAAAAAACTCCCATTTCTCACAACTGGCCAACATAGGATAAATATTTACTTCTAAAAACAAGAAAACAGCTAGGCAATGATGATTGGATTAAACTACAATGAGAATATGAGACTATAAAGAAATAATTTAGGCCCTTGGAAATAAGCTATTAAAAGAACTAGTTCTTTTATTCCCCAGGAACTGAGGCAAGGTGGAGCTCATTCTAATTGCTTGCTCCATCTTCTGGCTGGCTACACTTTGCTTAAAAAGACTGCACCAATGAACACAGGCTGACACACCCACTAGACAGTCAGAACAGCCTACTTCCTACACTTAGCAGCTGACTCATCTCATTCACCAATTTCAGGATAAAAAGCATGACTAAGGGGCCAGTGGAATAACCCTCTCTGTGAGTGGGGAGGAGGTAAGCTTTGCCCAAAGGCGCATTCTGAACAGCAGCAAGCCAGGGCAAGCCAAAGCATCCTCTTCCACTTAAAACCAGGCGCGAACTCTCCACGCTGGCCAAGGCTGTGCTTTGGGACATGCACATCTCCCAGCACCCAGCCTGCCTGTGTGTGGCAGGCACGCTAACCAAAGGGAATGAACAGAAGAAACAGAGCCAAAGCCAGCAAAAAGCACAGCACGGTGCGACTGTCACATGACTGGGGCAGTTAGACTTCAACCAGGAAACCCGCCTGGTTCCGAAGAAAGGCAGTAACTCAGGCATGAATCTTATCAAGACGAGGAACCGAATGGCAACCTATACACAGAGATACCGAGACGTAAACACACCATTGCCAAGATGACCCTTTAAAAATAAAACAAACAAGGCACAACAAAGAACATGAAGAATCCATCCCACTGATACTTTTTTCCAGCAACTCAATTTTTTTAAAAGATGAGACCATACTCTTTACACAGTAACACTCATTTAGGAAATTAACTGTGGGGAAAAGAAAATTCTTGATACCCTGTATTTGCATAAAGGGCTGGAGTCCTCAGCTCCTTTGGAAGTGGTCCTTGCACCCACAAGCAGAGAGAAGGGTCTGGCCTGTGGGGTATCGCCCCACACCCAACACAGCCAGGCAGTGTGCACTCACGGAGGCAGCTTCCCACAGAAAACATTACCTAGTTCATGTTTTCGAGGTAAAAATGTCCCACTGACAAGCGACTAACCACATTAACAAAGACTAACCAGAGTAGTAAACACAACAGCCAAATGCAACAGAGTCCGTGTTTCAGGGCCTGGGTTGGAAAGCTGCCGGGTAATCTTGGGCATCTTTCGTCCTTCACTGTAAAACAGGGGAAACAGTGGTATCTACTTCTGAGAGCTACTGTAGAATTAATGAGATGACTCGTGGACAACACTCAGCTCTCAGTAAAATTTTACCCCTAATAATAAGCATGACAACAAAGGCAGACATTTTATCAAAGGCCTATGATTTCCAAGGTTAAAAAAGAGAAAGAAATCATCCAACAGCAGCAGGGTGTGGTGGCTCATGCCTATAACTCCAGCACTTTGGGAAGCTGAGGCAGGAGGATCACTTGAGACCAGGATTTCAAGATCAGCCTGAGCAACCTAGCAAGATCCTATCTGTGTAAAAATTTAAAAAATTAGCTTGGCATGGTGGCACATGCCTATAGTCCTAGCTACTAGGGAGGCTGAGGCAGGAGGATTCCTTGAGCCAAGCAGTTGGAGGCTGCAGTGAGCTATGATGCCGCCACTGCACTCCAGCCCCAGCAACAGAGTGAGACCCTGACTCCAAAAAAAAAAAAAAAAAAGCAGCCAACAAGGTCCTGCTTTGCTTTGGAACAGCTTCTAACCAATCCAGCAGGACGAACAAAACAAACAGGACTGCAGGATGACTCCTGCACCTAGTGGAGGTACAGACTACCTGCGGCCAGGCCGGGGCCAGCTTCAAAGGTCCTACCTGGGTGGACCCTGCAGCACAAGACTGAGAAGCAGGAAAGGATCAAGGTGATCAAACAGCAGAGATGGCCAAGCGTGGGAGAGCAGGAGGCAGGTCCTGGTGACAGCGGGGAGTAGGAGGAGGATTCAGGGCCATGTACAAGGGGTGGCTTCAAATGCCACACGGAGGAGCTGAGCGTCAGGGAGAGGGACAGTGATCACAGGGTGCTGGGGATGGTGGCGGCTGCAAAGAAGATTAGAGCAGAGAGAAGCTAACATCCCACTGCTGAGGCTCCAGGAGCTTGAGTGGTGGCCTCGGAATAAAAAAGGTATGGATGTAGGACCTCTCTCAGAAGACTTGAGGAGGACACGGGGTGAGAAGCAGATGCCAGAAACATTCTGTAAGATCTGCAGAGCAGTGGCAATGTTGGGAGAAGTGGACACAGCAGGAAGGAGTCATCAATAAACCATTTTCAAAGGTTAGTGGTGCCAGCCGAGGGAGCCTGCCCCGTGGCTGATGCCACCAACACAGCTACACGTGCAGCACCACCCGAAGGCAGAAGGCCTGGCCTCCCAAATGCCTCCCTGACACCTTGTCACACACCCAAAAACCCTGACTTCCCCTTCTGGGGATCGGACAGGAGTGGGCTGCAAGGCAGGTGTGAGAATGCTGGGTGTGCAGAACGAAAAACACAGGAAGGGAGAGACATAAATACCGTGAAAAAAAAATGCCCTTCCAAAAACTCTGGGTCCCATTGCTCCTGCCTACGTCCTGTGTTTCAGCCTTGTCCTCCCACTGGCTGAAAACGATAGCAAAAACGGTTTCTGCATCTCCCATGTTGTTCTGCTCTCTTCCTGGGGAAGACGGTAATGAGCAGTCACATGACCCAATCTCATCTAGACGCTAGAGCAGAAGAAACATGGGTCTAAAAGTCGGCACCTGTTTATTTAAAGCGCAATGTGGTGGTGAGGGTGGTGTATAAGGATGGGCACTTATTCAACAAATTAAGAACCTGCCGTGCTCTGGCCTGCAGATACACACATCACATGCATCTGTGTCTAGAGGCCTTCAAAGCACCTTGATTCTCAACTCCCAAGAGAATGCTGAGAAACTGAGAAAACCATAGTCTCTAAAACACAAGCGGCTCACCTAATTCTAGGCAACTTTCCTGAATTTTTCTTGCCTTGCTTAGTTTGCTTATTTCCATGCTGATACTGCATAATATTCCACCAATCTGATGTCAGTAAAAACTTAAAATACATTAGGAAGAAAGACATAGATGATACACCTTTCTGACATTTTTTAGACACATTTAAAATACACTGTTACAATGTATTTTAGTGCTTTTAAAATCTTAAACTGGGTATTCTACCAAGTATTTAAACACCACTATATTTTGTGTCATTAATACATTCCTTTAAAAACATAAAATACCTGCAAGCACAAAATTACAACTACAAAGGCCTACATAGCTAGTAGTCCAAAAAATAAAACCATTAAATTATACCCTGAGAGGGCCCAATTTCTGAGATTCTTCACTGAAACAGACAATAAGGCCTGCTTTGATGGAAATAAATTAAAATCAATTGTGAACAATTCTTTTGCCTTCCCCCGAAACACTTACCTCCTCAAGAAGCCGAGTGACAGCATCTGTGTCATTATATGTCTTAGTCATCTGGCCAACTCTTTCAGCACATAAAACTGTAAGAAATAAAAAGGACAATGAGACCACCGATGCCACGAACTTGCCAAACAAATGACCCATCTAAAAAAGTGGCCCTAAAGTTGTGCCTGCACATTAGGCACATGGGCTCACTGGTTTCGTGGGGTTCCACTCAACACGACCAGATTTCATTTCCCAGTCCTAGTGGCCAGAAGATGAGTTTCCAGCGGGGAGAGTGACTTCTAATCCCTGAGAAGCCTTGACATTGAGTGTCTGCGTGTGCGCGCACATGTGTGTTTAACGGTACTGCTGAGGGTGAGGTGACGGAGTGGGGTCAGCAACACAGCCGCCCGTGTGTGACTCCTTAGGCCTGTGGGATCCGGACCCCACTGACCACGCACACCCAACCACATGGACAGAGGGGGGTCCTTCAGAAAGCAGACTTTGGTATAATCATTAAACAACAGTGTTAAGCTGATAATGTCATACTGGCAAAGCCCCCTCCTCTCCAAATGGCCTAAATTCTAAGGCTATGCAACCGGTTTCCACACCGTGAAAACTAGGGTGACATTTTTTTAATCTACACCAAAAAGACTACTCATGCTGCTACACACACACACACACACACACACACACACACACACACGGAGTGCTGTTTCATTACATGTACAATTTACTGTGGTCCTAAGAGGCTGCATGCAAGCCACTTTAGGACTGTAGATTTTTGTTCTCCTTCCGTTGGAGAAAAGGGGTGTGCAACAAAAGGCTTTAATCTGCTCCAACACACACACACACACACACACACACACACACACACACACACATATACACACACACACAGAAACCTCAGGGTTGTTTTATTTTAAATCAATGGCAAGGAACTGATTTGCAGTTCCATAAACACCAAGAAGGTAACATGAGTTTTATTCTATGGGGGAAGGACTGAATATAAATGGATTTAGGGCCAAAGTATAAAATTGTTTGAAACCTGTCTCTTTGGGGCTAAGAGCAGACGCTTTCAACCCACATTCAGGATGAGCCCATGCAAGGCATTTGGGAATTAAGTATATTACTAAGTCAAACTCAGTAGCATCACTAACAGCAAACAGCATTGGAATTCAATAGGTCTTTAAATATTTTATTAAATGCAAGTAGAGATCATCCTAGTGAGTGAGCTCAGAGAAATTGGATCTACTGGAATGATTTTCTAGCTTAAGCAGGAGACCTGAAATCTGGCTCTAAATCTGAAACCCCAGCAACACGGCGCCATCAGAGCCGGGAGACAGACCCTCCACCCAGCCTTTCTTGTAGGATCCGATAGGAGAGAGGGAGTGCTGCCTCAGACAGAACTGCCAGGGAAGGCAAGGCAACGGAGATTTATAAGGGTGAGTTTAAACTAGAATCTAATGTGATGTAGATGAAGTCCTGCTCAAATTGCTCTTAGTTCATTCATCAGCTCAAGGTCATGAGAAGTCTTTAAGTGAAGATTCCCGTGCCACTGACAGGAGTTAGTCCCCCCTGTACAGCTGATATTCTGCAAGAGTGTAAATAAAGACCTTGAAGCCCTCCAGTGAATACATGGCTACAAAGCATCCACACCCCCTGTATATGCCAGGAAACAGACCACCTCAGTTAGACAGCCTCTGTGTTTAAACTTGTGTTGTGACTTGAAGGCCTGGTAACATTCCTCTGCTCTCCTCAAATGACTAGTCTATTTTACTCCCTATGTAGGTTCATGAATCCACCATCATTGTGTTGCCCTTTTGTAAATCTAATTTTAAAAAGCTTTAAAATACTTTAACAATTGAACCTAATAAAACGCACACCTGGACCAATGGTCTTTCCAGCATGGTGACATCGTTACCATGCACATAGTGACAAGAGGTCTAGTGTGCCCTTTCATGTCCCCAAGACAGGACAGCTGCAGCTCCGGGTACAAAGGGGTGCAGGAACCTCCCGTAAGTCCCAGGGCCTTTGACTAAGCCTAACTACACAAGTCAGAGGCATAAATGAAAAACTAGTGTCTACCTCAAGCTATGCAAGTGATTATTCCAGTTATGTTTTTAAAAATACACATAATTCCAATTTGGGGGCAGGGGAAAGAAATGTATAGATTTACAGTACACAGAAAAAAACTAGGGTAGCCACAAAAGTTTTCACAGTGGATTGGATCACAAATTTTAACTTTTTGTGCTTCTTTAAAAAAAAAAAAAATCTATAATGACCGTGCACGGATGGGGAAAAAAATTACTTAAAATATTTTTCAGAAAATCTGCAGTTGACTATAAAATAGGGTCCTGGGAGTCTCCCTGGGCTTACTTTAAAAGAAACTGACAGCAGCAGCAGACCTTCACTGGGCACAGTTACTGTGGCCAGGCACAGGCACCGACCATAGCCCTGTGCATGGGTTATCTCCTGTCATCCTCAACGGGGGTAGGCACTTACATTAGCACCCATTTTAGACATCAAGGCCCAAAAAGGCTAAACAACTCACCCAACATCACAAAGCTAGCAAGTAGCAAATTTCAAAATAAGAAAACTCCCAGTAGAGGCAGCAGCCAGCATTTATGGTGCCCCTATTGTCAAGAGGTTGGATCGGCTTTCTCATTTAATCGCAGCAACACTGCAGGGCAGGGGCTCTTACAATGACCACTCCACAGATGGGAACACTGAGGCTCTGAGATGTTAAGAATCCGACATTAAGGACCCAGCTAAGGTCTCAGAGAATGAGGCTGCACTGCAGGGGCTGCACCTAGGCCAGTCTGGCTCCTGGACTAAAACAGCCACAAAGGACACGAGGCCAAGGCGAGGGCTGGCACAAACCATCAACGTTTAGGAAGTGTGTGAACAGAGCAAGAAGCACCGGTGGTGTGGGGAGGGAACGAACCCTGACCCCAGGCTCTGAGGCCCAGCTTTTCAAAGGCGACTGTATCAGGCCAAGAAGCCCTGTACAGCTGTCAATCAACCACAGCGTCTCAGCTTTCCTCTTCCAAGAAATGAGGCGCAGGGGTGCGACCAGTGAGGGTGGGAAAGTAACAAACCATGCCTTTAAACAATAAGATAAGGACAGGCTGTGCTTTTCAAGTACTACCAACTTTCTAGACACTAAATCTACAATAAACTGTGGTCAAGTTTCTCTCCCACAGGAATAGTACTTCAAATAGAAGTTCCATTTCCAACCCAGAGAGCACTACCAAATAAATCCACTTCCACTCAAAAATGTGTCAGGAAATAAAAAGTAAAGGAGCAGCCATAAACCTCTACAATAACTTAATGTGAGAAAATTATTGTCCAACTCCTAGAAAAAGAAGTTAAATGTAACCTGTCTACCTACTATGGCAAAGTGATATAGTGCACACACTGTACCTCTGGCACTATCAAACTAACACTAAACCACCATTATCCTGCACCAGGCTCTGTACTGAACAAAACAGGACGCCTGCCCTCCAGGGGCACACAGAAAGCAGGGCAGCCTGGGGGAGGTGCCCAGGGGGGTTGAGGCCTGGAAAGCCACTGGAGGCTTTCAAGGGGGGAGTGTCCACATGAGCTCTGTACTCCAGAAAGCATCTTGGCTCCAGTGTAGAGCAACAGGGGAGGGGGCATGAGGCAACTCGGGGTGTTCAGGATCAAGGCTGTTAGAGTAATCCAAGGAGATCCTGGGTGGCAGCAGAATGGCAAAAAGGGGGCTCTTTTCTTGAGATTTAAGAGATAAGACTGAGTGGGAGGTAAATCAAAAAGTATAGGATCTGGGCTTCTCACTGGGACAATGGGGACAAGAGTGATGTCCCCCTTCAAGACTGGCATGTGAGGTGGCAGGTCAGGAGCGAGAAGTGGCAGCCCAGTGAGACCTCTGGCATCGGGACAGTCACTGATGTCACTGTGGAATAACATCCCAGGCAGAGGCTGCCTACAACCCGAGGTGGCAGGACGCCCAGCTGACAGAAACACACTCCCAGGAGCTGCAGGTGTGAAATTTTGGTTTGGGAGAATCCACTTTGAGAGGAGAATCAAGATCTTCCTCTTGGGGTGGTCAGTAAAGTAAGGAATCATGAAGTCAGATTTGAATGAGCAGCCCTGGGCTGGCTGACCAGAGAGAGGGAGACACGTGACTGGACTGTCACAGCTCACTGGGGTAACAGAGGCAGGGTGCCCTCACCTGGAAATCAGTAATGCAACTCTTACGCAAATTAAGCCATGTCCAAAACAATTTTAAGAATAAACGTTGCTCTTTCCACTACGTGAGGATACAAGGAGAAGTCAGCCACCTGCAACCCGAAGACGGCCTTCACCAGAACCTAACCACGCCGGCGCCTTGATCTTGGACTTCCGGCCTCCAGAAGTATAAGAAATAAATGTCTGTTGTTGACAAGCCAAAAAGAAGTAGATAAATAAAATAAACGTTGGCACACATTTTCCAGCTCCTGTTCATAAATGTGAGATGCCAAGGAGATGCAGCCGGTGGGAGGCTCGGGAATGACTGTAACTGAGAGGTCCCTGAGAGACACCCCACGGAGGAAGACACAGCAGTCGTGGGGCGCTGGGGTTTTGATCTTGACAGGTCGGACATGGGCTTCCTTCCGAATGAGCCCTCTGGCAAGTGTGGGAGAGGAGGGTAGGCACAAAGTTCAGGCTGAGGGAGGGCTCGAGCAGGTAAGGTTTGGGACCTGTCCAGGAGGTGGGACCCAGGGACCTGACTGGTGGGGTGGGTGGCAGGGACCTCCACAGTTCCATCACGGCAACTTGCCCTCCCCAAGGAACCCTGTCTCCCTGCTACATGTCACATTAACAGGCTTGATGAGGTTCCTTGACATTTTGGCCTTATCCTTCTTTAAGGAGCTACAGTTGCAACACCTCACTTCTCATTTATGTATTTTGGCCGAAAGATTCCCACGAGGTTGTTAGAACAAACAGCTCTCATCACTTCTTGATCTAATTCTGATTACATTTCTCCCATTAACGTCATCTTTACATATCTCTACAGTGAATAAATATTTTACACATACATGTGTGTATGTGTATATAAAACCAAAAATTTCGCAAATCCTCAAGAAGACACTGTTTCCTTATCACTCAGAGACAAGTAGCCAACATCCCCGAGTAGAGAGAAGATATTCAGAACTTCCTCTTATATTTGCATTTTGGGCTATTTGCTTTCTGCCTTATCTATAGGTCATTTAATTAAAACAGTGTTTTTCAACATTTTTTTTTAAGAACGTGAGCTCCATCTCCCCCCAGTAATTTTTCCTCCTATCTTCTGTATCTTGACATCAGTTTTTTAAGAAGTCAAATTTTACTTTCTATTATTTTTATTATAAAATCTAGAAGCAAATTGAATAAACTTCCAAAATAGACATATACCCCTAGAAATTCTGATACTCCCAGTTGAGCAGAGCTGGTACTTGGGTGTCAGAGAAAAGAATGGTCCACAAACCAGTGGACTGCCCCTCTCCCACTTCTGACCAGCAGCAGCAGCTGCCAGGAAGAAAAAGCATCACTACATCTGCCCCTGATCCTCCAGGAAGTGAACTTAACAAATACTTGCTGTCTGCCCTGTTCACAGGGGCAGGGAGTGGAGGTTCACAACCTGGGAGCCACAGCTGAAAAGCTTCCCATAAAATTCTAAACAAGTCACTACTCACGCCAAGTTTCCAGCTATTACAAAACAGAAGTCCCTTAAAGCTTTTGAATTAGTCAGCCCCTGCTCTGCTTAACAATCTTCCTCAGCTCTGCCACTTCCTACAAGCAGCAGCCTCCACACATGGGACGTACAGGGACCATCCCTGCCTGGCCCCAGCGCACCCCTCCCACCTCCTCGCCTACCACCCAAGCCCGCTCTCCGCCGTAGCACATCCACACCCAGTGACGCCACTCTCAGATGTCAGGCCTGGCACTGTGTGCCTGCTATTTCCTTCTGTAGGGACTTTCTCCCACTTCTCCATCTGGGAATTTCCCGCCCTTCCCACAGCCCAGCAAGATGGAGGTACGTCCATGTGGCTGACACCCTATCCAAGTCTCACCTCTTCTGCCCACTTCTGTAAAATCTCTAGTTTTTATAGTCTGCCCAGACACCCAGACCAGGCCAATGTGGCAAAGCGCTTCTGATGGGGGGACATCTTTGTGTGGCTGCTGTGACTCAGCTTACAGCAGCAACGCCCACCCCTCTCTGCCAGACACAGCGCTGGTGAGTTAGGCGCATTTATCCCCACGCTTTAGGACAGGGAAACTGAGACCTCGAGAAGTCGGATGAATTGCCTAAGGTCACAAAGACTTTTTAAAGTCTCCCAAGTATCTACTCAAGAAAAATGAAAACGTATGTCCACACATAAACTTGTATATACGTGTTCATAGCATTATTCATTACAGCCAAAAAGTGGAAACAAATGCCTGTCAATTGGTGAATGAATAAACAAAATGTAGTATATTCATACAGTGGAATGTTATTCAGCCATAAAAATGAAGTACTTATGAATATTAATACATGCTACAGCAGAGATAGGCCCCAAATTCCTTATGCTCAGTAAAAACCAGACACAAAAATACCACGTATTTTCTGTTTTTATTCCTATAAAGTATCACAGAAGGCAAACTATGGAGATAAAAAGATTAGTGGTTGCCTAGGAGTGGAAGTGTAAGCAGGGCTTAATTGTATACAGACATGAGGGATTTCCCTGGAGGGTGTGCAAAGTTCTAAACCTCTTTTATGGTGATGGTTGCACAACTCAGTGAATTGACCAAACATTATTGAGTTGTCCAGTCAAATGGGTGAATTTTACAGTATGTAAATTATATGTCAATATTTTATGTTACCAAATAACATGCAAACAAGCATCCCTGAAGCACACCATATTCCAGCCATTCTTTTATTACCTCAACCCCTGACTGAGCCCTCCTTGGGCTACAATGGTGTAGTCAGCCAGCAAGATTGTTTAGGAATGGCAAATCGCCCGCTAAGAAACCAGCACTGACGAAGAGCACAGAAAGGTACTAATCTGTCCCATGTAGACTGTTTTTAATTAGAGAATTGTCATTAAAATTTAGTCAGATGGGAGATAGCACTTCATGAAACACCCATACCTGAGAGCCATCTCCACCCAATTTTTAACAAGAGCTCGACTTTGAACTCTCTCCCCAGGCACAAACCTCTTCTGTGCTCCCAAGTTACAGCCACCTCCTTGGAGGTGCAGCCAAGTCTCTCACTTTGCTGTTGTCCCTCAATATTTATCTTCAGAATAACCTGGCCTTCACTGACTAGTCCTAGTGAATTAACTACTAAGTCCTATACGACACACAGTACTTGGTTTTAAAAACAAAACAAAACCTAAGTATGTTGATGTAGGCCTCAACGTGGACACTGGGACAGGGTGAGGGCCCACAGTACTTGGTCATAAAAAATAATGCTCACTGCTCTACAATTAAAACAAAACAAAAAAAGGCACCACAGTTTCATTTTATTCTGATCCAAATGTCTTCATGTCAAAAATGGCTGCAGCTGGGCAGGCAGAACAAACCTAACAAACGCTTACAAACCTTCTTCCTGCCAGGCCTGTTTAAGTCACATGAAGGCAGCTGAGTCTTACTCATTTGGGGTCAGACACACAGTTGATACTTAAAAAAATGGAAAAAGCTGTTTTACTTGCAAAGAACAGCTCATTTCTCACCAACATCTCAGAGAGGGGTGAAAAACATAAATGCCCTGGTGTATATTTCATCACCCCAAGGTGAGCGTGTGTTCTGGTGAGTCCTGTCCCCGGCCACAAGGCTCTGCAGAAAAAGCCCTCACAGGACACTAAGAGAAGAGGTGGGAAGCTGCTAAGACAGACGCATTAACAAGAAGGCAACAACTAAGTGGCTGTGGTCCTAGGCTGGGAGCAAATGGGCAGCCTGCTACCCCTCCCCCCACCAGACAGGCACTGGGGACCCCAGCTTTCACGTGAAGGTCTCTGGGGCAGCGGCAGGGGCAGAGGCCAGCCCAGAGCCAGGCCCACCACGATCAGCAGTCTGTATGGCCGCTACCCATGTCTGTGTGGTGCCCATCTCTGCCCTGGGAGGCAGGAGTGAGGTGTCACTTGCCAAGGGCAGAGACCTACACAGTACAGCTCGGGCTTCACCTCACTGCTCATTAGTGCCATTATTAACTGCACCTGTAGTGTCACTATCTTACTGGCTCACTTTCCCTTGTCTCGGTAGGCTGAGAGCAGGGTGCCAAAGTGAGTTATTTAAGAGGCAGAAATGCCAACCTCTCCCCTGGCATTTTACAAAAATTATTTCACTTAAAACCCAGGACAACCCCTGCAACACAAATATGATCCCCATTTAACAAACCAGACAGAGACAGAGGCCAAGTGGCTAGGCCAAGGTCAGGCGAGACATAACCATGGACTTGAACCAAGTTTGCTGCGTGCTATAATCGTTCACCCCACCCCAAAATGGAACACCCAATGTTTATCCACAGCGATTTTTTATCATCAAGACGTTTAATGAGATGATAACCAAATGGCTCGCTCTTGAGCACTCGCCAGGTGCCTGGCACTCTAAGTGCTGTGTGTACATCAACTCTTTTAATGTTTACATCCATGAGGAAAGTATGACTACTGCCCCATATTAGGAAGAAACTGCCCAAGATCACAGAGCTATTATGGGAGGGCCTCAACTGTTTGACCCCCAACTTGGATTCTTAATTTCTGTTGGGTAAATAAATGAATCCTACCCTCAAGGAATTCTTGACCTAGTTGAGAAGGTTAAGACACACGCATAAATTAGCATAATACAGAGGAGCAAGCAGGAAGTGCCAGGTGAGAGATGCTGCTGGCAACTTCAGACACAAGAAAGCTGGGGATACCAGATGTGGGGAGAGCAGCAAAAGGACCCCAAGATATAGATTGTGAGGGAGCTCTGCCCGTGGCCAGCCTTGGGGTGATGCTGGTGCCCCAACTCCATTAGGAGAGCCACCCTAATGCGAGTGACATCACAGGAGCAAGTGACATGACAGGAGCAACTGACATTGCAGGAGGTCTATGTGGGACAGCCACGGACACCTAGAACCAAACCCCAAGTCCAGACCAGGACAAGGAAAGCCATGAGCAAAGAGACCTTTGTAACTGCTGCAGTGGGTACTGATAAGCCACGCCAGCTCCTCCCTCATCCATGACCCAGCGGGACAGTCATGCACAGTGCCCTTGAGTGCCGCTGGTCACACTGTATTAACACAGACACCAGGACCCAGGCCCCTTCTCTGGGGCTGACGTTCCCACTCCGCAGCCTGCAGAGGCCTGAAGCATGACAGCTCAGCACCCCAGGCCCAGTCCTTTCCCACCAGGCCCAGCCCACCCCCTGCAGCCCAGGAATGCCCGCTCAAGCCGGAGGAATGTGCTCTATTTGTGCTGCTTCTCCAGATTGCCTGGGAACCAAGTGGAGAACCTGGGTGGCCAGCAGGTGCAGCCGCTGGACAGAAACATGGGAGGCTCTGGGTTCCTACCACCAACTGGCACTTTTTTCCATCTGTTTTGCCAGATTATAATTTCTGGTCAGTGCCCGACACCTGAAAACTGCCTTTGTGCAAAAGACTGATGCTGCCTGCTCTTAAAGCCACCCCTATGGAGGGCAGGATACACTCTTTCCTGTAAGCCTGTGGCCTCGGGGAACCTACACCTGCTAACGAAAGCACTCAGACTCCAGACCACGGCACGTGCTCTTTCCAAATCCTGCCACCTCCTGAGCAATCCTGAGTGACAACTGCCAGAAATTTAATGCCTCATCTTGCAAATGGGTAATAGCCTTGGAAATGCCCAGGTGAGAAGAAATTAGGAAGTCAGGCTTCTTAAAGCATTTCCTTGAGAAAACAATGGGAATCTGCCATGCAACAAACCACAATGAACTGATGATGAGAAACTGCCCTTTTCACCAGTGTTTTCCTCATGCCAGTGCAGCTGCTCAGGCACAGAGAGGGACAATGACCCATTACTTGACCTTACCATGAGGACAGAGGCCTGGAGAAAGGAAAGCAAACAGAGCCCTCCTCCAAGAACTCCACTCAGCACCTCAGATCAATTTTGTTTTCTGCACTGTGCGAGTTTTCGGTGGCCAGAAAACACACAGCCCAAATGTTTCCTCTCTCTGGAATGACAATGAGAGCAAAGCCGCCTCTCCTGGTGCCTGGTCTCCCAGGAGCACCCACCTCGTGGGTTAAAAGAATTAAATGAGATGATACCAGGGAAGGGCCTAGAACTGTATCAGCTTTGAGCCTGGGGCATGGTGGAAGGCTGATCCCTTGCATGCCCTGTGCTTCCAGCCGGGGGACCCAGCACAAGGCCAACTTCGCAGAGCCTCGGGTGCTTTGATGGCACCATGGGCATAATGTTCATCCCAAAGGCTGTTTTAAAGATTAAATGGGTAACATCAGAAAGTGCCCAGCACCCCACAAGGTGACCAGGAGAGGACAACAAATGTATCCTATATCCATAACTCTCAAAGCAACTCAAATACTATAATAACTGTGTCCTGTAGTTTTCAACCAAAAGCGCCTCTTTTAGACCATGTAGAAAACCACCTCAGAACCCAGGTAACACAGTTAGACCCAAATCCCTGCACGTATTTCCACTACTCAGAGAGCACTTGTCTTCCACATGTGGAACCTGCATCCTGTGAACTCAAGATAAGGTGGTGTGACCGTGACAGTGACACACGCAGTCCTGCCCAGCCTGCTCTGGGATACATGTTTCCAGCAAAACTGGCCACAAAACCAAACCCTCCAAGTCGTTATCTTCCTCATCTGCACCACCGACTTCGTTCAGGCCAGAAGCAGACCTTAAAAGTGAGTTGGTTTTATTTTACAAAGAAAACGAAGCATGTTGATAATAAAGTGTTTTGAGGTTACTGTCATGAACATATTATTAATACTTCATCTACAAGGCCAGCAAACATATTTTACTAGAGAAAGGGGGGAAAGAAGAGAATATGCAATAATTGGCTACCATAAGATGGCAACTACAGGGCAGGGTCCCCTCCCTTGAGTGCTACCACAGGCAGAGACAGACACTGCTATCTAAGCGATATGATCAGCACAGGACAATGTGCACTGGAATCACCCAGAGGCGTGTTCAAACCCAGAGTTTGTGATTCAGCAGGTCTGGGGTGGGGCCCAAGAATGTGCATTTCTAACAAGCTCCTAGGTGACGCTGACACTGTTGGTCAGGGACTCCACTGTGAGAACTGCTAGCAAGAGCAGAGCGCTCTACAGCCATTCCAAATAGTTGGGACCACTTACTAGCTGTGTGACTTTAAATGAGTTACTTAAGTTTCCTCCTATAACCCTTTAAAATGGAAACTACGACAGTACTTAAGCTCATGAGTGTTTTAAGGATTCAAGGCATGAGTCCACATAAAGTATTTATTATAATAATAAAATGGTGCCTGGCACATAGTGAGTGCACAATAAACATTTGCTACCATCATCTGGCTCTCAGTTTTTAAAAAAGTTCATATATATATATATATATATATATATATATATATATACACGTGTATGTATGTATGTATATAAAATCAGAAAAAGGAAAATTCACAAGAAAATTTTAACAGTAGCCCATGATGGCCACTGTCGGGCACACAAGGAATGAAACCTGGGCCCTAAAGCTGACCTCTTGCCTGTGTAACTGGAGTTTGTTAAATATTTCACTGGCAGGTACTCATCATAAACCTGTGTATCAGATGCAAAACAAAGACAGATGGAATCAGTCGCCCTCCACCAGAACCTAAGACACCAAAACTTTCTCCCTCAACTGCATATTTACCTTATCTTATGCACAGCCCCGCCGAGCACCAATCAGAACCACGAGAATGTAACTGTTGCCTCACTACCTGCTTCCCCCACCTTCTGTGCCACACGCATACCCCTGTTAGAAAATGTGTACATACTGTGCCTCATGTAACCATACCAGGACATACTCTCAGTCTGTGTCCCACCCGCCCACCCCTGGCTTACGTCCTCAAACTTGGCTCAGAGTAAATCTAACCTTGTGTTCTCTAAGTTCTAGTGCCTGTTATTTCATTTGGTCAACAAAATATATGGAGAGTGTATGTGTGTGTATGCACACATCTCTTCATATATATATATTTCATATATGAACAGTACACAACACAATTTTTTCTTCTTTTGATTAGGATATATGATATTGCTCCAGAATATTGTATAGCCTTTAATTTAGAATCGTAAGTTTCAATGATTGGTTTTTTTAAATCATCTTGTTATGCTTTAAAGGCAGCAGCTCATCTCGTACTTTAACATGCACGCGCACCATCTGGAGATCTGGTCAAAATGCAGATCTGACTCAGTGGGCCTGGGCTGGGGCCTGAGAGTCTGCATTTCTAGCAAGCTCCCAGGTGATGCGGGCACTGGCTGCACTTGCAGCAGCTCGGCTTCAAGGCACAGGAAGCTAACCCAGCGAAATCGGGGCTGGCCCTAGTTCCACAGGAGCAGGTGGATGCCCTTCTCTTGTCATTCCTCTCCCCTCCCGTCTCCTCCCTCAGAGGGCCAGGAGCGCCAGCCAGGCTCCAGGCCTCAGCACTGGGCCCCTTGCTCTCTGGCTTGTCCCACTGTTTCTTCCCTTTCTCCAGTAAAATATTTTTAGCTGTCCTGGAGGTGAAGTATTAATATTTTCAGGACAGTAACTTCAAAAGAAAAACACTTTCAATATATAACAGATTATAAATAATTTTGAAAATAAAAGTTATCCTGAGACATGAAAACAGACCATCCTGACTGAAGCAGACTTCGGAAAACGTACTCTGGTTGTTTTTACTCAAGACACCTAAGGAATGTCCATGTAGGTCACTGTTTAAACATCCTGATAACCCCCAAAAGCCCCCTTCTCTGGGCTGTGGGTGAAGGCCCCAGAAGCCCCTCTAGGAACTCACACGGGCATCTGGGCCTATCTTTACTTAACACCCTCCTTCCCCGTGGGCTCCCAGGTGATTTAAGGTTGGCCCTTGGGCTTTTCTCATTGAAATATTTCTAAGTTTAAAAAAATCCTTATTTCAGATCAGTGATTAATCATTTTTTTAAAAATAAATACTGCCAGCACAAAAACATGCTGTATTTAATAACGACTCAGTCTGTTGTCCATTAACTTACAGAAACCCATTCAGTTTCAAGAAAACCGTTGAAACTCTTAAACCAGAGTGCTGGAGTGCCACAAAGGAAAAAGACAAAAAAACAATTACTGACATTTGCAGCAACATGGATGAATTTCAAAGACCTTTTTTAAGCAACAGAAGCCGGACACAATACACACTGTTTGAATCTGTTCACAAAGATCAAGAAATGACAAAACAAATGTAAGGTGACAGAAGTCAGAACAATGGCTTCTGGGGAGGTGGGTAAACTAGAGGGGGGGGGCCGGGTACTTCCAGTGGAGCTGGAAATGCTGCTTTTCTGGCTGGGCATCTTAAAAGGGCGGCTTTAGGCCATTCACATGAATCTGTGTATTTTAAATTGTACCTCAATAAAAAAAAAAAAAGAATGCTATGAAATCAGTAAAACAGTTAAGCCTATTTAGACGCTATCGACAAAAGGATAAAATCTGAGCAAAGTACAGAATTTACCCTCTTCCAAGAGGTCCAAGGTGTCATACTGCTCGTGGGTGGGTTTCCTCTCTTCATCCTGGCAGTCATACTCAAAACATTCTTCTTCCCCTTCCACGTCTCTCAGGGACATTGCTGAAGTCAGCCCCAAACTGAAACACCACCCTAAGGGGCCGTCCTTGAGGGAGCTCTGGGCTGCATGCCCAGAGGAGCCATGGGGGCCCGGGCCCACGGGGCACACGCTGGGCCCTGGCCTGGGCCACAGGCATGCCCTGGCTCAGCTGTAGTGGAGGGGAGTGTGTAGAGCCACAGCCCAGCATCACACAGGGAGGACCCGGAAGGGGGCGGCTCCCAGGAGCCTGGAGGAGGGATGGGGCGGGGAGAAGCACCTGGTGGAGCAGGAATGCCTGACAGGTGCAGTGGATTTGGAGGGGTGCCCGGCAGGCAGGTACAGGACCTCGGCAAGCTCTCTCCTCCAGATTGTCTCCACTTCTTCTCCCCCCAGGAGCAATGAGGAATGGTAGCTTCCTGGAAGTTTCATAGCAACTGCACAGGGTGATACCAACCAAGCCCTAGGCAGGTACACCTGTCTAAAGGTAGGCTGCTAGCAGAGGAGGTACCCTGGTGAAGCAATGCCCAACGCCTTCAGATGACAGATTTCCTGTGGCACGCTTGAGAAGCAGAGACAAATCTGACTGTGACATCAGCCCGACGACAGTGCCAAGCAGGGGAAGGGAGTGATCATTCTGAATTCTAGCGAAAGGAAAAAAATGCAGTAACCAATACTGTGTTAGGCTTAATTCATCCCAGTCCTTCTTTGGTAATAATACATTGCCTTTTCTCTTCATGAATCTGCATTTTATAAATCCCACTGTTACTCTAAATCTGTGTTTTCACAGCCAAATTTATAAAGATCTCTTCCACCTGCTAGAACAAGGCAAGAAAAAAATCTAAAGCCTAATAGCTTGCAGTGCTGCCTGAAAAAAAGAATCCACAGTGTAATTGCACATCTTGACACCAAGTCCTCCGTACTGTCTGATTTTGCCTGTAAAGTGGGAACGGCAGGTTGCTCCATCAACCCAGTGAACAGTGGCCTCCGGTGCTGGCATCTCAGAGAATCGCAGCTCATTCTGCAATCCCGGTGCTTCAGCCATCTCCCAGCTCCGTGGCAGATCTCCCTGCTCCAAGCTACACCAGGGGGCCTATTCAACCTCTCTGGCGAGTTGCCTCCCCCAAGAAACCAAGGGAAAAGATTTTAGCACAGACAAGATCATCATAAAAGAATACTCTGCACAAGTTCAGGGACTACGTCTCATTCATCTTTGAATCCTCAGTGCTGAGGATTCTGCTTAGGTAGCTAAAAATGTCTGCTAAACTTAACTGCTACCTCCATAAAGACTAATATAAGATCATATGCAAGTGCCTCTGAATATAAAATCAGAATATAATAAAGATTTTATTAAAAAATTATTACAAAACCTAGGAACCTTTGTATTCTTTGGTTAATTTTTTTAGAATCTGAAAATGAGTGCCACCTTCTACCATGGTAAAGATGTGTTCTTTGTAAAAAGGGCGTACAGAAATTCAGAGGCAGGGAGTTCAAAATCGCATTTTGAAAACTGCATGAGCTTTAAATATTACATACACATGCTCAGAAAAAAATCTTTCTTTAATCTCAATAAACATCAGATTCGATTTGTTAATTCAATTCAGATGACACTGGGCACATCTTTAAGATCTTCTTAATGAGACAGGTATTCTGAACCCCTGGGAAGGAGGGTGGAAGGAAAGCAGAACTTCCACCTTGTGCGTGATTCATTCAGCAAGTATCGGAATGACTATAAGGGCAGGATACTGTGCTGGGCCACACTGTACATAAATGAAAACACAAGCTAATTTCACAGATTTGAAAACACTCTCAAGTGATTTCACTCATAATCAAGTCATTTATACTCATCTTTTAACTCAATCTAGGCTACCCTTAACAAATGATATCCAAGTCTCTATACGTTAAATAAACATTTAGAACATGACATTTTTTATTAATTGTTTCCCAACTTTTAATTATGAAAATATTTAAATATACTGAATAGTTTAAAGAATACTACAGTGGGGTGTGAAAGTGCGTGCCCATAGTACTACTTGGGAGGTAGAGGCTGAGCCCAGGAGTTCAAGGCCAGCCTGGGCAACATAGCGAGACCCTGTCTCAAAATAATAATGATAATAATAATAATGCAACAGTGAACACCTATATGCCTCCACCAGAACTGATCAATGAATATTTTGCTTTTTAGGAGGGACATCGTTGAAAGCTACAGAAAAGTTACAAGAATAGTACCAAAAAATTCCTGGATATCTTTCATCCAGATTCCTTAAATGGTAACATTTTACTACATTTATTTTCTCTTTCTACATCGAGACAATACTATTATCTAATCCACAGACCTTACTGAGATTTTCCTCAGTTGTTCCAATAATATCCTTTATGGCAAAGAAATCCAAGATCGTGTGCTGCATTCAGCTGACGGGTCTCTTTAGTCTCCTTTAATCTGCAACAGTTTCTGAGCTTTTGTATTTCAAGACAGTTGATATTTTTGAACAACACAGGCCAATTATTTTGTAGGCTGTCCCTTACTTTGGGTATGCTAATGTTTCTTATGATTAGGTTCGGTTTATGAGCTTTAGGCAAGACCACCACAGAAGTGGCACTGCCTTCTCAGTGCGCTTACCGGGAGGCCCTGCTGTGGGTCACTATGCCCATGCTGACTTTGTTCATTTGGCTCAGGCGACACCTGCCAGGTTTCTCCACTATAAAGTTACTACTGTCCCCTTTGTTGTTCAAAAGTGATATACTTTGAGACCACTAGTTTTGATGATTCTTGCCTTAATCAGTTATTAGGATAGATGAAAAATGGTGAATTTCTAATTCCATCATTCCTGCACTCATTAGTTAACTGTCTACTTTAGTAATAACTTTTTCTTCTCTCCCATTTAGTCATTCATTTATTTATATCAGCATGGACTTGTGCTGTCTTACTTTATTCCATGAGTTATAATCCTTTACCATTACTATTTATTTGGATCTTCAAATGGTCCCACATTAGGCCAGCTGAAACCCCTTCAGGCTGCGTAGGACATGACATTTTGAACACAGGACCGCCCTGGACTCTTCATGTTGCCCCGTTTCTCAGGGTTTAGACACTCTTTAGGATACCCCTTCAGCCAATCTCTTCTTTCCTCCCACTATGTGGGATGTGAGGGAATTCTCAGAACTCACGCACATCCGCATTCACTTCAATGTTAAAGCCAAAGATGGGCCAAAGAGCATCTTCTCTGATAGAGAGTGGTTTCTCCAAAAGTCAAAGCAAAACATGACCCCCAGAGGGCAACAATAAAGCCTGGGAATCCCTGTGCCCAGTGAGGGATGGAGAGAGCTAGACCAGGCTGCAGATGGAGCCTGGACCTGGAGGGGTGAGAGACAGGTAGCAGAGATGCGTGTGCTGTACCAGAGGCATGGACCAGAGCAGGGAGGCAGCCAGTGGGTTCCTGACCCACCTCTGGGAACGCTGGACAGGAAGGCCAGAGGAGGAAGGTGTCAACCACCTCCTGCAGGGCAGAGGGACATCTTTCTGTAAGTGTCCCCTGCTCCACCATAGAAGTCATCTTCCCAAAGAGCTACCCAGCATTGTCCAAAGGGTGGCCACAAGCCATTGGTGCTATTTACATTTAAATGGCTTAAAATAAAATTCAAAATGCAATCACACTAGCCACATTTCTAGTGCCCACTGCCACATGTGGCTAGTGGCTAGCATATGTGACAGCACAGAAGGGAACATTTGCACCATCACAAAAGGTTTCACTGGACAGCACTGATCTAAAGCATGCCCCTTATTTTCAAGATGTGAGCTTGAGACTTTCTTGGCCCCACACCCTCCATCTCCCCTGGAGCCTCTGCTTCCAGCCTGACCTCCCACCACACCTCATTCATACAAAATGAGCTGCTAACTTCTGCCCACATAATGCTCCTGCCTTAGCTCACCTGTGAAAGGGACCAGACTGCCACCCCAAAATACACCACCTTGGCATAAGGATTATTTTGAGCAGAAGGCAATCGAGGAAAAGCAGATGCAAGAAAAGCTCTAAAAATAGGAAATTTACATTTGTAAAGGTTTTTCCCTCTCCTGTACCATCTCTCATCAATGGATAAGGCACCCACTTGAATCTGTGCACACCTAACTAAACCATCTTTGCTTATCACTTCCTAGTCACTGCCCCCCCTTAACCCACACCCCAACAAGAGCCCCAAACCCCTTTTCCTTTGTCTCACCTCTTCTTCACACTTTGTCACCCCTTGGGATGGTATATATACCTCCAAATTCTAAATGCCTCTCTGTGATTGTCCCTGTTTATGCATGTAATTACATCTTTTTTTTTCTTGTTAATCTGTCTTTTATCAGTTTAATTTGCAGGGGTCCTGGCCACTGAACCTAGTGGGGTAGAGGGATGAAGCTTTTCCTCCCCTACACCTGCAATATTCCCCACCTCTCTAGGCCTAAATCCTTCCATCTTCCGAAGTCTGGTTCAGCACGACTCCCCTTTCCTTCAGGGGGCACAGGCATCCTTGTCTCTTCTTACCTGTCCCACCCATGCTCTATGTGCCACCCCCTGCATTTCACTCCTCTGCCCCAGAGAGCAGGGCTAGCCTGATATTAAGGTCATGACTCCAAGGACCTTGCTTACGCCACTTAACTATTATAAAACTATTTACATTTCATTCCTTTTTTTTTTTTTTTTTTAAATCACCTCAACAACCTTTTAGGAGAGTGCTGTGCCTGGAAAGAGTCAACCTCTACCTTCAAGGAAGCATCACACAATAAACACAAGGCAAAGAAATGGGGGTCTGTTTGCACTGACGCTTAGGGAAACAAAGTGCAGGAAAATCAGAAAAATCATCTCAGAAACTTAGCTCTTCAATTAATGCTTAAAATAACCCTAAGAGAACTTTACTCAGGAGCCAGCCACCCCCATCCTGGGGTGACATTTTGGAGGTCACTGAAATCAAGTGAGTAACAGAACACACGTGATCGCCCTTGTGTATTGCCAGGGATTTTCGTTATGGAAGTCATAAAAACAACTTCTGCAGCAATCTGTCTGAGTTTCCTCATTTGCAAATTAGTATGAATGGACCACCTCCTGCCCCAACACTCAAATCTGTGATACCTTCAAAGGGGTGGGGGGCGTGGGAAGGAGAGCAAGTCTGATCACAAAAGACTCCGCTGCAGGAAACAGGTGGTCACAACACTGCACCTTGTTCAAAATACCATTTGCCTTTTCAAAGAGATATATTTTCAAAGAACTTAATAACTAGTACTGTTTCTGAGAAAATAAAATAAAGCTCTGACCTGGCTCTTCACCACTTACCAAGAACTATTCCTTTATTTACACTCTTCACACAGCTCCAACCACTGTGGTTACTCCCACGTTCCAGATGGGGAATCCGGTTTTGCAGAGGCTCGAGGAAGTCCCCAGACGTGTCCATACACAGAGGGCAAAACAGGCCTCAAGCACAGACTCCAAGAGAGAACTCTGCTATTCTACTTATTTTTGGAATAACTACAAAAAGGCACACTTTCTTTAACTTAAGGATATATAATGAACCCAACCTTTTATAAGCACGCTTTTTAAAAGGTGACCAGTGTAGCCAAGAAACAATCTAAGATTCCGAGACTGACCTAAGGAATTATTTTTCAGACCCCAGTTCCTGGGGTTGCTCTCTGCTGACATTAGCACAGTTTCCCAAACACACCTGATATAAAGAAAACATGTGCTAAAAATTTAGATTTCTCACGGCTTCCCTTAGTCTGAAGTGAGTCTGAGAATCTGCTTTATTAATAAGCATGTGATTTTCAATGATTTCCCTAGTTTTAGAAGTTCTGCACCAGAGATCAGACCTATCCAATCCAGGTAACTAAGACTCTGCTTGACACCAGAGTTTAAACTGTAAACACTGAGTACACATATGCAAATTCTACAATTTACTGTTATATTATGTTGATCACTGGTTATTTCAAATCTCTAAAACTTAAGGTATTGGGCAAACAACCCTCCCCTCGCCAATTTCTTATTATTATAAGCCCCTGCCCCATGCCTCTTACTGTATGGGGAAGAGAGGGAGGCAGAGATAAGATGGATTTAGGACCACCACAACTAAAATTGATAAAGGAGACAGATACAATTATTCAACACTGAATAAAGCGCTCCTAAACCTCAAAGATGAGGGAACAGTGTCATCTCTCAATTCTAACTGTTAAAGAGGGGTCCTAGTTGAGCTGTGATCTATATTCCCATCCATACATATTAATTTTTCAGTGCTAACACTGCAATTTAAGTGTGAGTCAGTAACTCTGACATAAACGATGATTTTGCATCTTTTTCAAAACATTTGACTCACCTTTCATTGGTATCAGAAGTTCCCTAGAAGTTTCCTTCATTAATGATTCAGGTGCCAAATGATAAATAAGAGAGACAAAGCAATGCTGTGTGTCTGCTGATTTGCAATCAAAAAGGTGCACGTAATCAGGGGGAGATTTCATTTCCAGACTGAAGTGCCCGACACAGAACAAACCCAACTAGTTAGAAACGTGTAAACAAGTCACCACACAATCAGCACATACCTGAAATCCCCTTTTTGTAGGTTTTCTAAACCAGACCATTTTGGGGCTTCAGTTCCTTTTACTCCCTTTTTTGCTGTCTCTTTAGATGGGATTACAAAAATGCCAGTTGTCCCAGTAAATTCTGTCCCAACAACCTTCTTCCCTTCATCCATAATGGCACAAGAGGTTAAAGGGCAAGTACTCTGCTCAGCATACATTCGGACAGTAACAGCAGTCAATATCTATTTACCCTTGGACAGATGAGCCGTCTCCTCTTCCATTTTCCTTTGCTCTTGGAAGAAGAGAGATCAGGGTGTCTCGGGGCCAAAAGACTCAACTGAGGCACTGCCGGGTAAGAAAATCCTTCCGATGGAGACCCAGATAAGAGCAGGCCTCCTCGCACCGTCCAGATTGACCAAGGCCACTGACTGGCTTTATTTTGGGGTGTAAAGAGAACTGGATGGTGTAGCAACTGGGTCAAGACATTAAGAAATCTCCCTCCCCCACTTCTAGGATGCCATCCACTGGGGACATGGCCACACCCGACTCTTCCACAGGCCTGTGACAGGCACTCTGCTGTGACCAACGCTCCGTAATTCAATGGTACTTAATCAATTACTTAAGTTATGGAGTCACAAATCGCCAAGGAAATGAGAAGAGGTCAATGACGGTTTCCACAAAGAAGTATCTCTTTAATTGCCTCTTGGAGTTAGGTAATGGATGGGAGCTAGTTTCAAGAATGAGCATATCCAAAGGAAAAAAGAATTCACTCATCCTTTCCCTCATGACCCTGGGAGCTGCCTCCACTCCTTGTTACCCAGGATACTTAGAGACACACACAGGCCCAACATGACAAGGTCTTCACCTAATGCTAGGGGACAGTGGGGCTCAACTGGCAAAGTTTCCCAGGTATTTAAATACCACCCCCTGAGAAAGCCTCTTGGCCCCTCTTCTGTAGCCCATAGTCATGGCAAAAATCAGCAGATAAGAGACAATTATGTAGTTCTTCAGCTTACTAACTAGGCCAGGTCCCAGCCTGTTACATCATTCAGGCTAATCAAACGTAGTCACTGTTAGAGCAATCTGAAACTCCCGATTCAATTAAAAAGCAGTTACCTTACCTATTAATGGCTCAAGTGGGGCTGGGAACATATCGCTGGGGAACAGACCCTCAAAGTATATATATTAACTATGTCCTTTTTTTTTTTTAAGGCATGTAATTTAAGGGCCATTTTCAAGAAGAAATTTAAAAAGACAGATTAACTATGTAATATACAATTTTGATGTCCAATGACATAGAACCTGAGACCCCTCCCCCCGGTGTGACCTCTGAGAACACACCAGAGCACTACTTTCCGTGTGCCTGAAACCTCCCGAGACCTGTCCTGCCACACACTGGCCTCCACCCAGTTCTCCTCTGGAATGTGCCACACCCTCCCTGCACAAACCAGGATAGTGACAGGATACATTCTCTCCCTGCCCCTCCCGACACCTCCCCACACCCATTTCTGCTGGATCCGACAAGCAAAATTTATTTGAATCACCCGCTTAGTGGGAAGCTGCTCCTGCCTTTTCTCCAGCCTCCCCAGGGCCTCCGGGTCTGGGCTCAGGAAAGGGCAGAAACCTCCAGGCCTCCTGCTGACAGTCTAAGAAGCCACCTCCTGAATACACTATTCCAGCCTCCAGGTTCCTAACCCCTCGGACAGTAAGAGCACAGTGAACACATTTCCACCTGCACACACACAAGCATCAACACCACACTCACGTCTCACACCAAAGAGAATTCAATCCAACAGAAGTCTAATGCCTGCCAGCCTAGCACACCAAAACCCATCTCCCCCTTCTGAGCAAATGACCGTACATACCGCAGAGGAGTCTCCACGGTAAAGAGCCCTGCCCACCTGCCACCTCCTCCACCGCGGCTTTGGAATTGTCAGAGTCATGCATGTCTGCCGATGGTGCTAGTTCTAGTGCCTCCCCCCGCCCGTCTCCCGAGAAGGTTTCAGGACACCCCCCCAGTGGCAGACAATGTCCCTATATATTCCCACTCTGTTTTGCAGGGGCCATAATTACCATCCGAGCATTCTTCATAATACCAGTCTAGTTCATAATAATCCGCTTCGATAAATTTCTGCATAGTCAGTATTCTTGCAGAGGGAAGAACGGACTTCACAGCACCATCAACGTCAAGTAAAACGCTGCCATGCCTCCCTGTCCTTCCAGGACACTGGGCAGAAGAGCATCCCGAAACACACCAGAATTAGGCTGTGCATT
Organism: Lemur catta; assembly: GCF_020740605.2. Lineage (NCBI taxonomy): Eukaryota > Metazoa > Chordata > Mammalia > Primates > Lemuridae > Lemur > Lemur catta. The sequence continues at coordinate 44,383,255 of NC_059145.1, forward strand.
CTTAATGACAGTCTGGAGCCAGAACAGGAAAAGGGGCAGTGAAAAGAAAAATCCTACGGGGGAGAGGGAGAGTAGGAGGAGCAGAAAGGGAGGCAATTTGCAGAGCTATCTAAGACCCTGGCAGCCCTGCTAATAAAGCGGCACTGGACGGCAGCCCTGAATGGGAGTAGCCAGGATCGTCCTATCCAGACGCCCGGAGGGTGACGTCAGGGACACACACCACCACCGGCCGTCTCACTCGAGCCACGTCTCCTGCTCACTGCTCATCTTTCAATCTAACTGTTGCCATAGAAACTGGCCGGCTCTAAAAAATGATGCAGAGATGGAGGAAATGTCTTCCAAGGATGTTGGGAGCAGAGGCTGAGAGACGCCACACAGGGAGGGTGCAGGCGGGTGGGGGACGGCTTGGCGCCATCACCTCTGGCAAATGTGAGGACAAGCTTATTTGCTCTATTCTGGGTCACCACAGAAAGAGTCTAAATTTGGAAAACACCATCTTTTAAAATCTGCAAACCATTACTTCTGGTTTTCTTTCCCCAACCTGATTTAAAACATTAAACATTGTTTAAAATTTTTGACCACACCTAAAGGAAATGTAGATTACTTATAAAATGGAAACATTTTCATTTAGATACAGTACCATTCTCTGCTCATGCCTTTTCTCAAACTTCTGGGAAAGCAGCCTGCCCCCCCCACACAGAGGAGACAAACAGGGGACAGCCCCGTCACAAAGGGCTCAGGCAGCACGACAAGCCGTCTCAGGAATGCTCACGCGTGCAATCAGAGTACAAAATACACACCAGGACACAGCCCACCTCAGGAAGGTGCTTGCCTCTGGGGAGGGAGGGAGCGAATGAGGCTTTAAAACTGTCCTTATAAATGCACCTGTAATGTTTTATTTCCTTCAAAAAATAGAGAGTTAACATTTATTAGTCCTAAGAATTTGACATGTTTGACATACTTCACAATAAAAATAAGGTAGTAGAGAATTAGATTTTAGACGTACTATAGGTTAAAGTTCATCCCCTAAAACAGGGTTCGTCAACCTCAGCACTACTGATACGTGGGGTTAGATAATTCTTCGTTGTGAAAGTCTGTCCTGGGCACTGGAGGATGTTTAGCAGCAGTCCTGGTCCCCACCCACTAAATGCCAGTAGCGCCACCCTCTACTCCCCAGATGTGACAGCATGTCTCCATACATTACCAAATGTCCCCTGGACACAAAATCACCTGGTTGAGAACCCTGCCCTAAACCAAAACTGCTTACTTCACTGGCCCATTGGCCAGGTACTATAGGTATCTGCTGGTGTCAACAGCAGCATATATACATAAATGTGTATGTGTATATCTATATACGTATATATGTGTGTGTGTGTCTGCCTGCTTGTGTGTGTAACAGAAAATTAAGAGGAAAACTATATATACACACACACACACATCTTATATACAGAATCTTTAGCAGAATCTATACTTTGTATTAATACAAATTTATCTCAATCTTCCTAAATGATTGGGAGCTGAAGAGCCTGTAATTGCTGTGCTGTGAGGGCCTCAAAGCTGGCTTCTTGTCCCCTGCCTCTGTTCCAGAAGCCTCTCCGTGCTCGGGGGCACCCTCTCCTCACTGCAGGACCAAGCCTTGGGACCTTCCCACCCGCCAGGTGGCTTGCTGAGCCCATTTGGCCCAGCCTGTTCCCTTGTGGGCCGTGCAGTCTCCACCCTTTAGCACTATCAAATAGCACAGCCTCAAATCCCAGAAGGGAAAAGAGAAGTTAAAGGCAGGGGACCCCAAAAACAAGCAGGCAGGGAAACCATCCCTGCATGGGGCAGAGGAACCACACATATTGGTGAGGAATCTTGGCTAAAGTTATTAACAGGTTTTCAGAAAACTTCAGAAAACGAAGAGGACAAAAGAATGACACCATCCCTGGCCATGTTGTCCGCTGGCTGTCACCTGTACTCTGGAGGACCGGTGCCCCTCTGTCATCTCCTTTTCCTCCAAGGCATCTCCAACCTGACTCCAGATTCTTCCTGGTCAAAGTAGAGATCATATCCCTGGGCCTCCCTCACTTACTTTCATCCCTCTTCCCAACCCCAACCTGAATGCACACTGTAAGTTTTCTAGGACATGTGAGTATTTAAAGTTGTCTATGATTCTAATTCTTCCTATAACTGCCCCTGTTATCTGACACATCTCGTCTTTCCCTCTGGTCCTTTATCATCCCTTTCTCCGACAACAGCCCCAAGCAAACCACCAAACGGCCCTCTCAGACATCATTCCTCAAAACAGGGGAGCGGAGCTGGCATCCCCAAGTTTTCTGAAGTTTTGTTTTTGTTAAAGTTCCTTAAGGTATTTCTAAAAAGATAATGATAAACCTCATGAATACACAAATGAACAGTTAACAGACTCCTCAGAAATCAGCAACGTTCAACAGGTTCAATCCAATATGTCTGGGGAGGACGTCCAATATGAATGTGCAAAATGAAGATTTAAAAAAGAAACAGGAAATGCAAATGCCTCAAAGCACGACATGAAAGTCAGATGAGGACAGAAACCTCTTAAACAAAGGCTTGGCACATTTACCCTGCAGCGCTATGCATTTGTTTAATATTTTATTCATGCCCCGTCACCCATAAGAACAAATGAAAAATAATGGATGGACAGATAGGCAGATGGATGGATGGACGGCAATGTAATTTCACAGCAGACAGCGTAGGTTTTTGGAATCAGATGGTCTGAGGTTTGGTTCAGGCCCCTTATTTGCCATCTTGGTGACCTTGTTAGACACATCAGTCTCATTTGCTAAATGGGGGTGACTGCAATACATGCCCCAGAGACAGGATAAAGCTTTCATTAATTAATGCATGGCTGAGCACCTAGCACGGTGCCTGGGATAAAGTGAGTTTGCAACAAATGTTAGTTATGAGCGTCTTCATCACTCTAATTCTTTGAAAAATGAAATAAGCCAGGAAATGAGCAATTAAAAAGACAGTACAAGCTATAATTAGAGAAACGAGGTAGAAACACCATTTATAAGTTTTTCCCAGTGTAATTAATTCAAAGGCACTGGGTTCACAGTAATGAGCAGGAGTGACAGGCAGGGCGGAGGAAGGGGGAAGGGACCTTTCTAAACAGTGATAATGCATCACTGAGCACAACGTACATCAAGTCCAATGACTGCACATATCCAATTCACTTCTGAAGAAAATGGGAAAGAAACAAAACAGTGTATAAATATGCACAAAGAAAATATCGTCATTATGGATAAATTTTATGAGCCTCGAGCACTTCCAAAGTGAACTTTGACTTGAAAACTATTGCACGGGCTCAGAAGGATGAAGTGATATGTCCATAGCTCTGCAAAGATAGTTCCAAGATCAAAATCCAGGTCTATGTGGCTTCAAATCCACTTTCCTTCACATTAATAGTTCCAGCACCCCCTCGACCCAGGCTTATTGCAGCTGAAGAAGCAACCTCCTCCTAACCGATCCTATGCTCTCCCATCACTGCCCGCCTGAGAAAGTTAGGAGAGGAACAGGGACAGGTACCAGGAGCAGCTCAGATAAGCCTCACTGCCACCTGGTCAGCCACCTCTCAGTCACCTGCATCTTCAACCACACCATTTCGGATGCCACCTGCTGCACACCAGGCATCCAGTACTCTACATCCCACTTCATCCTCAAGTCCCTGCAACCCAATGACGCTCCCTCTGTGCAGACACGGAAAAGGGGCTCAATGGTTTGAATCACTTGCTTGGGTTCACAGAGCAAATACAAGAGCATCTGTATATAAACCAGAACGGTCCACATCCTAAGCCTTTTCCACTTTTCAGTAAGTGATTGAGAAAATATCCAAGGATTATTTGCAAATGAAATTTGAAGAAGAAAGGAGGAGGAGGGAGGGAGGAAGAGGAGGAGAGAGAAGAAGAACAACAACTAAGATAAAAACTCAAGTTAGCATCTCAGAGAAAACAAACTGAGAAGTTTTTTAAGAACAAAATAAAAAAATGATCAGCAAAGTAAGAGTTAAATTAAAAATATCAATGTGACTTTATGAGATTTAAAAAATATACTATTTCCAGCTCTGTCACAAAAGTGGCCCTACAAGGACTCCCCTCCAACCCATCAGCAGCACAATGACTCTCTGATGCGCAGCTTTGGGGTAGGCCTTAACAGGGTGCCTTGGAGAGCTGCTGATTCCTATGTCTTGGGGCAGGGAAAAAACAAGATGGGCCTGCAACACCAGGTTTTGAGAAAGCTAAGACCACTCCAAAACGTCCGGGGTGGAAGTGATTAGGTATAGGAGCCATGGGCCAAGTGTCACAATTTGAACATCAAAAAGAGAATACAGTTAATAATGGTTAGAGGGGACAAGTTGAGTCTGTAAAGGCCATGAGTCCTCAATGAATATCAAAATGAAAAGCGGTAACCAAGTGAACAAGGCAACTGATATATAAAGGAAAGAAGGATATATTAGGAAGTTATTCTTAATCCATTTCAGAAAGCAGGAGAGGTGGGCGTGTATGGCTGCTCTGTTTCTGCCACTAATACCTTTTATAAAACATTGTACAAATATGTCCCTAAGTAGCATGGCTATGAATAAGCCAACCGGATCTGGAATGAGGAGGCAGGTACCAAGAAGGGAAAGGCCCGATGCTGTGGGCACTAACTGCACCCGGGTAGGAGGAGGATCAGAGCCAGGCTGCAAGATGATGGATTTAGCCAGGAGGCTCCGGAGGAGAGCTGACAGCCCACACCAGAACCCCCAATTCCTGGGAGATAAAAGCTCAATATGACCCTGCTAATTATAATAGTAAGACAAACAAACCTTGTGTGTGCTTTCAAACACATTCCAGATGAATGTGTCATTAGGGTGGGACAATGTGTTATGTCACTATAGCCAAATGTAAAGAATTTGTCATTTCAGGGAACGGCACCACACTGAAGGTGGCCCCTCCAAAGATATATATCTCTCCACCTGGAAGCTGTGAATGTGGGGAAAGGGTCTTTGCAGGTATAATTAAGTTAAAAGTATGGAGATGAGATCATTCTGGATTCAGGTGGGCCCTAAATCCAATGGCAAGTGTCCTTAGAAGAGAACAGGGAGGGGGCTGGGCACGGTGGCTCACGCCTGTAATCCTAGCACTTTCCCGAGACCTCGTCTCTACTAAAATAGAAAGAAATTAGTTGGACAACTAAAAATATAGAAAAAATTAGCCGGGCATGGTGGCGCATGCCTGTAGTCCCAGCTACTTGACAGGCTGAGGCAGTAGGATTGCTTGAGCCCAGGAGTTTGAGGTTGCTGTGAGCTAGGGTGACGTCAAAGCACTCTAGCCTGAGCAACAGAGTGAGACTCTGTCTCAAAAAAAAAAAATTTTTTTAATTAAAAAAAATAAATCAAAAATTAAAAAAAAAGAAAAGAACAGAGGGGAGAAGACACACAGAGAAGGCAATATGAAGACAGAAGCAGAGACTGGACTGATGCAGCTACAAGCCAAGGGATGCCAAGAAGTGTCACCGGCAGCCACCAGAAACTTCCAGAGAGGTGCAGAATGCATTGTCCCTCAGAGTGTCCAGAAGGAACCAACTATGCTGACACCTTGATTTTGGATTTCTGGACTCCACAACTGTGAGAGAATAAATTTCTGTTGCTTTAAGCCAGTAAGTTTGTGGTAATTTGTTATGGCAGGCCTAGGAAAATAACACAGCTACTCTGAGATAGTGTTTTCTTTCCAGATCCCTGGAAAAATAAAAAATAGATTTAGAACTCACAAAGAAATTATTAAACCTATCGTACCAATGCTTAAGTTAAACAGGAGCATCAGAAATTTTGTTGTCACTGCTGTAAGACCTATATATGTTCCCTTTGGGGAACATTTAAGAGAATCTAAGAGTTGGTCTGTGATGTTAGAGAGAATTAATTACATATGTGTAATCAAATGTAAATGTTTAAAAGAATTTAATGAAATTTCTAAGAGTCTATTAGTTGTACAAGTATATGAAGATTTAAATTTATTTAATACAGTGAAAAAGACGCATGAACACTAACAATTGAGGACTAAAGCACGCCAATACAGTTACGAGTTTGCCCCAGGATGTCTCAGACCTCACAGATCTTGCCACATGCTACCTTCCTCCAGGCCCCCAGGCCCTCTGTGGCTGTGGGAACAAGCAGGTCACACTGCAATGCGTCCTCTTGCTCCTCCCTGCTGCTAGCAAGCAGAACCACCCGGCCGCCCAGCCCCCGTCTGGAACATGCTCCCAGTCCCCAGGGCTTTCCTCCCTGTTGGCCTTCTACCTGCAGGCCACGGCAGCTGGGAAGCCCGAGACAGAAGAGAGCAACATCCACAAGGGGCTTCCTAATCTTCCTCTTGAGCGGGCCACGGGGCTCCTGTGAAATGCAGCCTCACAAGCAGGCCTTCCCTCCATTTGCTTCAGAAAATCAACTGAACAGGATGCTTCTGTGGAGTTCTCTTTCTGATCTTTGTTTTTTTAAACGTTGCCACTGCCAGTCACTGAGCACCCACGGCAGAAGGCAGGCTGCTAATGAACAGCTTGCTGTCAACTACCCCCCCCTCCCAAACCATCTCCCCCTCATTTCAGGCACAGGCGAAGCAGGCACCCATCCCACCTCCAGAGGAAGGCGGGGGAACAAACCCTGATTCCCACAGAACATATCCAAAAGCAGGAAGGTGGCATTCAGCAGAGCACCACAGAGCCAAAGTGCATCCTGGCCTCAATGCAATTCTCATTAAAATCGACCCTATATCTGAGAAGGACGGAGAGAAGAGAAAGAGCTCAGATGTGCTGGGGCATCAGGATACAAATCACACAGTTCTGAGTTTGCCTCCTGCCAGCCTGGGAGAGCTGTATGGGAAATCTCACTCCTATGACCAGAGGGTCATATAGCAGATGCCATGGGCTTCAAAACACAAATAAACCAGAAGCTCAAACAGCCCCAGTTTCACTCCTGCCAAGACTCAGCTGAATGAACCAGCATAGCCTGAGCCCATCGCTGGGAAAGAGCGGATGGGGTGTGAGCTGAGCTGTCACGTCAATTTCCCACCTGAGTCCATTCCAGCTTTGTCTTAGGCGTGCTGAATTAACAAGAAAAGGAAAATGGTCAATCTGCACAGAATTGCTTGCCAAGCATTTGTCTTCTTAAAAAGGAAAAAGAAAGATACTCCACGTTGGCATCTGGTTTGATGAGAAAGAATGGAAGCTGGCAGGTGGCAGGTCACAAAGTAAGCCCAGGGACCATGAGGGCACGTCTGCCCACCAGTATGAGTACCTGGCTGCACTGCTCACCAGACACTGTGCCATGTGCCCTGGCACAGGCTGCTTTTGATCCTCTCCCCAAGAAGGGCACCTTCAATTCCCCCCAGCACCTGGTGCCCAGTCCCACACCTGGGTGGAGGCGTCATGTCCTTGTGTGGATAACATGTCAGAGTAACTGTGCACCCAGGGTATCTCTGCTTATACCTTTGACCCTGCAGACATCTATGTCAGCTAAAAGTGGTGAAGATTGGCCCAAGGAAGAGTCTGCTCGTGTGAGGGGTGAGCAAGAGAGGAGAGAAGGAATGCACCACCATGCCTAGCTAATTGTTTTAAATTGTTGTTTTTTTTTTTTTTGGAGACAGGGTCTTGCTATGTTGCCCAGGTTGGGATGGAACTCCTGGCCTCCCAAAGTGTTGGGATTACAGGTATGGCAACTATTTAAATACATTACTATGTATACATTTTGGTATTATTATTATTATTTTTTTTTTTTTTTTTAGCAAATGATAATAAAGTTTTCCCTGGCAATTAGATAACCTTTCCACCTCAGCACAACCTCCACCCCACCCCTGAAATTTATCTTTCCTTCCTTCATTCCACCCTGCCCCCCACACACCCAGGAGTCTGGAGGAGAACAGACTCCTCATTGTCCTACCAGGCACCCCTCGCCCAAATACATACACACACAGGCACATAGAGACAGACAGAGACACGTACACACACACCCTGACCCCACACACATGCATCCTCTTAGATCACCACCTCATAAAACTATCGCCCACCCCCTTCAGAAGGTCAGCACTGTATGGTATTTACTCATTTACTCTGCACAGGCTGAGTGCATACTGTGATGTCTATTTTTGTTTCACTCAGCATTTTAATTCAGATGAAGGCGATCTTTGGAAGGCGGCAACAAACAAAATGATCTTGTTATTCCATATGTGTGGGTTTTAAATTTTGTTTTGTTTTTACAAAAAAAAATAAGGAAGGAGAAAACTTTTTTTTTTTTAATTTAAAAACATGTGTCTTTGCATTTTCTCTTATTTAACAGGCATTTATTAAGCACTTATTTAATGCAATGCCCTGGGCTAAGGATGTTGGCCCATTCAAGCAGACACGGGCTCTGCTCCATGAATTTACTCCCTGTATATGGTGATTATTTTCAAGAATTTGCAATCTTTTAGAATTTAAGCCTTGCACATATCTAAATCTTAACAAGAAAAAGTTCTACATAATTTAAAACATGCTTAAAGAGTTTTTAAATATTTCGAAGTTTGAGAATTCTTTAAGATTTTCCCTAGAATTATAGCTTGAAAGCAAATTTAATAGCACTTTCATTTAGAAAAAGAAAACATTACAATTTAAAAAAAAAAAATTAAAAGTCCCAACTCTCTTAATTCCCATTACACAATACAGGAAAACTCAAATTAAAAAACTTCCGTAAAACAAAAAAACAATTTTAAAAATTTTATCAAGGAATACTTTTGACCAGAGAGTGAAAAATCCTCAAACACACATCTCAGAGAATCACAGAATGTTTAATGCTGATTAATTTCCAGATAGTAAAACTGAGTCCCAGAACAGTTATAAATGATTTGTCCAAGGTCACACATTTAGTTGGCAGATGATGACACAAGACCCTCCTTGATGGACACAGGACTGGTGAGTCTCCAATCACTTTTATCCCCTAAGGACCATTCAGAAGAGGACCTTCACTATAAGCAAAAGTTACCCAAACCTCAAACAGACATCACCTACCCTACCCAGACTAGCTGCATCTCTCAATTCTAGTCAAACTTCTACAGATAACATGTTACCGTTCTCCCCCATCAAGCTCCCACTGGTTAAAAAGTTTGAGAAGTTGATCCCTTGATGACATTTTGAATTTAAAAAAAAAATGTATTTCTTGAAATGATTTGCCACACTCACATAAACTTTATTTTATTTTAGAGACAGGGTCTTGCTCTGCCACCTAGGCTGGAGTGCAGTGGCACAAGCATAGATCACTGTAACCTTGAACCCCCAGGCTCAAGTGATCCTCCTGCCTCAGCCTCCTGAGTAGCTGGGACGGCAGGCACACCAAAACAGGCGAATTTTTCTCATTTTTTTGTACAGATGGGGTTTCACTATGTTGCTCAGGCTGGGCTCGAACTCCTAGCCTCAAGTGATCCTCCTGCCTTGGCCTCCCAAAGTGGTGGAGTTACAGGTATTTCCAAACATTCACTAATAACAACCTGCACAAAGTAAGAGGAGGTTAAATTCTGTCCATTTTAAGCACCTCAAAAGCAGGTAAGACCTTTTCAAACCAGAAAATAATAAGAAAGAAAAGGTATGAGCTGCACTTGGAGATATTACATTATGGAAGAGAATGAGCTTGGTCCCGCTGGGCTCAGATCCTGTTTCTCACCCTTCCTGTGTGACCTTGGGCAGACAACGAAGGATCCCTCTGGAAAGCAGGCTTCCTCATTTCTAAAATGGGGATAAGAGCAGTCTTCACCTCTGAGGGTTACTGGAAGGACTAAAAGTACCCGGAACACAATAAACGCTCAATGGATGTCACTTTCACTCATCACTAACCACCATCACCTACAAAGCATCCAGCAGAAATTAGAGAGAAAACCTGAAAAGGAGAATTCTGAATCCAAAAAGTGAGGCATCCAACAATATCCAAATCTCCACTGAACATTCTCAGGGGAGGAAAACACCAGGAAGTTGATTAAATCTTACCACCTCACAGAATGGTGCCCCATTCACTCACTCACTCAGCTTCCATTCATCCAGATTTCCTACTAACTCCATGACTCAACATCAGCTAACCAAGAATAAGCCATTTAAAGAATTATTTACCAAAGAGTTAGTAATAATGCAGTTCAAAGAGGCTTAAAAGTAGTCACATCTTCAAGCTCAGTAAATCAATGCCTAGAAATATACCTTAAGGAAACCACGAGTTGGGCGGATAAATACTTATGTAGGAGGATGCTTCCCCATGCAGTATTTGGGGAAGAAGCAGAAATAGCCTAGATTCCTAATAATAGATGAAAGGTCAAATATAAATGATAGAATATTAAGCAACGGTAAAAATTGCGTTTTTCAAGAATTTTAATGCCAGAGGAAATGGTCAACATATAATATTAATTTAAAAAGCATTATGTTGGGCTGGGTGCGGTGGCTCACGCCTGTAAATCCTAGCCCTCTGGAAGGCCAAGGTGGGAGGATGGCTTAATCTCAGGAGTTCGAAACCAGCCTGAGCAAGAGTGAGATCCCGTGAAATAGAAAAATTAGTCTCAGCTAAAAATAGAAAAATTAGCTGAGTGTCGTGGCATGTGCCTGTAGTCCCAGCTACTTGGGAGGCTGAGGCTAGAGGATTGCTTGAGCCCAGGAGTTTGAGGTTGCTGTGAGCTATGGTGATGCCACCACACTCTACCCAGGGCAATAGAGTGAGACTCTGTCTTTAAAAAAAAGCATTATGTTGTTACATATGTACCATATTTGTTGCAGAAAAAAAAACAACTAGAAAAACCTCACAAAAAGTGAGTGGTGGTTGCTAAGTCAGTCATCTTTTGGTTTTCATTTTCCAAATTACCTAAAATCAGCACACTTTTGTGACCAGAAAGAATTGTTATTTTTAAAGCCTATCTTCCTTTAAAGATCATTTATGTTCATTAAAAGGCCAGGCACCAAGAGCTGAGGAATGGGGAAGGTGCCATGACTCTCTAAAATAGTGACAAGTGTGCCTGCTTTCTCACCTGAAAGTCAGAAATGGACCCTACCTCTCAAGGCCATGCCATCACCAACAAAGTCACAGACTTTTCCTCAAACCCACACAAAAGGAAACTGAGGTACAGAGAAGTTCCATGACTTCTTCGCGGTGACAGCAATAAGAGGTTTCAGAGCCAGGGCCGAGGTGCAGATTTAGCACCCACGGATTTAGGAGCTCGGGGGAAGACCCTTTGAGAATGGCAGGGGGTGCTGCTGGGCACCTGCTGCATGTCCACACGTGGGCCCCCACAGAAGCCTGGCAGGTGGTAAGAAAAGCCGGAGTGAGGGTGACAAGCACGTGTTTGGTTTATGGGAGATGCTGGCAACACATCCAGGTGGGAGAGAGAAATGTAGACGTCACCTGCAGAGAGGCAACAGCTAAAGCAGAGAAGGTGTGGGAGAGAGGAGATCCCAAGACAGAACACTGACAAATGTCCCCATTTAAGGAAAAGGGACTTAGCCAACGACAAAAAGCCAGAGACGACTACTAGCCAGAGGAGGCAGAGGAGAACTAGGATGTCGCCACGTATGATTCAATTACACACAAAAACACGCTGAAAATAAAACTTCCAGAGGGAAACACTCTGAATAAGGCTTTCCATGTTTAATCATCACCCTAGTACCTCCTCCAACAAGAGCGCTTAGAAGATGGTATCTCACGATAAGGAGGCTCCTTGTTTTGGTTAGAGGTCAACCAGGAGTACCTGGAAATACAGAGAAGGCAGCAGCCCATTCCTTCATTCAGCCAAGGGCTGGGCCAGGTGCCAGGCTCCACCCTCTGCACAGTAGGAGGAACAAAAGTAACATGATCTCTACCTCCAAGGCACCTGCTATCCAGTTGGTAAAATGAGCATAACATGGTGGGTAAGGGTGTGGGTTTGAAGTTACAAAGACTACCTGGCACAAAAAAGCAACAGCAGTGACAGAGGGGCTTCTCCGATTCCCCTGATGAACCTGCATTTGCCACGGCCTCAAAAAGCCCACAGCTCACTGCCACTGCAGCCAGTGGGCCCCAGCCTCACGTGCCTGGCCATCAGGGCTCCTGTGAATTGCGCTCTTTCCCTACCAGTGGTTGGTTGTGTGTCCCCAAACCTGTTTACATCCATTATGCCTATTAACGTTATTACATAATTGTATTTATTATTTCATGAACAGTTATAAAAAGAAAGCATTGCTTCTATGAAAACTGAGTTTAAAATCTTCAAAGACACATTAAGGATTAAACGGCCAATTAGATTTAGATGAAACTGTTACATATTTGAAAAAAAATCATTTAAACAAAAAGAGGATTATGTACTGCAAATCTAGTGCCTATGTCCCTGGGCGCTCGTGAAGGTAAAGCACTTAGCACAACCCTGGCAAACAGTAAGCACTCACTAGATGTGAACCGTTATTATTATTGGTTATCACTACATCAGCAAATAATTACAAAGAGTGACAGGAGCTACAAAGGCGGGAAAAAAGGAAAGCAATACAAGTGGGGGGGACACCACAGATGGGGCGGCCCAGGAAGGCTTCTCTAGGAGAACACATTTGTGTTGAGAAACAAAGAACAGAAGAGAAAGGGGAGGGGCAGGGGAGCAGCAGCCAAGGTCGTGGGGTTTGCATTTCCGGGGGTCTGAAGCACCAAGCTGGCTGCTGCAGGGTAACAAGAGGATAGAATGAAGCTGGCTGGAGAGAACCAAGAGCCAGGTCACGGGGTCTTCAAAGACCCTTTATTTTATCCAAAAGGCAACGAGAAGCAATCGAGCAGCATAACCCAACTGGATTTCACAGAAAGACCAGCCAGGCTGCTAAGCTGAAAGAGGACTGCAGAGAAGCAAGGGTGGAAGCCGGGAGGGAGGGCAGTCACAGCCGTCCAGGGAGGAGAGGGCAGTGGCTTCAATGAGGGTGGCAGCAGCAGGGCCAGAGAAGGGGTCTGGGATACACCCCGGGGAAGAACTAATAGGACCAGCAGATGCCAGGAGGACATGGAAACTAGATCATGTTGCAGTTATCAAGACAAATGTGTATGGAGGGAGGAAAATGCACTTTGGGCAGTGGATGTGTTAAGCTAATGACTGGGTACATGAGGCTGGGGGAGGAGAGGAGAGGAAAGGAAGGTTAGGGTGGGCATAAATTTGGCAGCCACCAGCATGTGGCCGGAATTCCAGCCTTGGGAGGAGAGGATACAGAGAAGCAGGCTGGGCACACCAACATTAGCACAGCTCATCACAGCCACCTGAAGATCAGAAGGGCTATTTCTGAAGACAGGGCGTGGGAAGGACACATAGTTGGTCCTCTGTGTCCACGAGTTCCACCTTTGCAGAATCTACCAACCGCAGATGGAAAATATTTGGGAACAAAAGCAAAAAATAACCATACAGTAAAAAATAATATAAATTTTTAAAATATAACAACTATTTACATAGCATTTACATTGTATTGGGTATTACAAGGAACCTAGATATGATATAAAGTATACAGAAGGATGTGCATAGGTTATATGCAAATACTTTGCCATTTTACATAAGAGACTTGAGTATCCGCAGATTTTGGCATCTGCGGTTGAGAGCCACTTATTTGGAAGTTCAGGGGAAGAGGAGAAAGAACTGGCGAAAGAGGCTAGAAAGACTGGCCAGAGAGTGAGGAGGGAAGCCTGGGAGCGAGTGAGGCCCTGGAAGCCAGGAGGGCGTCCAGAAGGGAGCGGCCTCCGTGTCAGCCCTGCTCAGGGGTCGAGCAGGATGAGGGAAACAGGAACCTCCAGGTACAGTGGTGGGGGACGGGGGAGTCTAGTCAAACTGCCATGCCAGATGCTCTGGGTCCTCATGCCTTATTCTGAGCAGATTCCCACTCTCCTGGGATGAGGCCCACGTGAGTAAACTGTAATGCATCAGGTTCCTCCCACACACCTGTAAAACCAACTGTAGGAACGCTCGTCACACCTGTGACTGCCTAGGCAGGAGTAAATGAATAAAGGCAGAAGTCGGGGTGTAATACTACTAGAGGTTGCACTTTATGGGCACAACTCTCGAGTGCTGGGGTGAGGAGTGGGGAGACTACACGTGGTTCCTGGCCCCACAACACCGGCTGGACAAGCTTAGCAAGTCATTTCACCTCGGGCCTCTGGAGCCCCATGTGCACAATTAAGTTAGACCAGATTAATGGTCTTTAACTTTTCATCTAAATTTAAATTTTTAAAGATGAAAATGGTTAAGAGGAGCTGGTTTAATATGCAGGTTCCCAGAGCCCACTCCCTCCTCTCACATAAGCAATTCAGTGTAGGATGCCACTGAAGGCCTGAGAGCTGCCTGCATTGGTCCAACCCAGTGCAAAGTCCCTGGGGTAGGTAATAGAAAAACATAACCCAGGAGAGTTTTTATTTCCTAAGGCAGAAAACCTCAGGTGGAACTCAAACAAATCAAGTTCTCAAAGGATTACAGGTGCATACCAGTCACTCAGTAAATACTGTTGGCTGAACCATTAAAATTACTTTACAGTAAAAGCAAACAGTAGAACAACATCTTAAAATTCTTATTTGCTTCATAACCTTCTCTTCTTAGGAAAACAAACTGTCCCAGGTAAAGTCAGAGGTAGAGTGCTCAGTAGATCATCTGCAAGGAAGACAGAAAGGTTTCTTTTCCAGACCAGTGCTTCCTCACCAAAAAGCTACACAGAGAGGCCCCTGGAAGGAAGAACCAAAAGGTGTCATAGCCACCTAAAGACCAACGCAGCAACCTTTGTGTCTGGTGTCTGCTGAATGTTACGTGACCACAGAAGTCTACAGGACACATAGTCATCTTCACCTGGGATCAGGAAAGCGAGACCTGCGGATCACACGCTGGCGATGAAAATTGCAGGGAAGAAGGAAGCCTCATCTTCAAATTAAGCTACATCAGGCTGAGTGTCACTTGGGACAGTGACCATGAGCCGTGGGGGAAAAAAATGAACTTTGTATATGTTAGACATTTTTTTAAACAAATAAACTACTGATATATTCTGAAACTAAGGTTTTGGAGTGGGTTTTGTGTGTTGTGTATGTGTGCGTTTCACCAGATGAGGTTTATCTTTTTAATTCTTTATTTTTTTGAGACAAGAATCTTGCTCTGTCGCCCAGGCTAGAGTGCAGTGGCCTCATCACAGCTCACTGCAGCCTCAAACTCCTGGACTCAAGTAATCCTTCTGCCTCAGCCTCCTGAGAAAAAGGGACTACAAGCATGCACCACCACGCCTGGCTAATTTTTTCTGGTTTTAGTTGCCCAGCTAATTGTTTTTTCTATTTTTTAGTAGAGACGGGTCTTGCTCTTGGCTCAGGCTGGTCTCAAACTCCTGAGCTCAAGCGATCCTCCCACCTTGGCCTCCCAGAGTGCTAGAATTTTTTCCCCTTTTTTATCTATACTGAGAGAGAGAAGTTAAAAGACAGAGTTAGACCAGACAACGCAGATTTGAATCTCAGCACCTCACCTTGCGAGTGTTGTGATTTTGGGGAGGCTTCCTACCTTCCCTGAGCCTCAGTGTCCTCATCTGTGGAACAGGGGTAGCAAGACTATTTAATTCAGAGGTCATGAGCACGAAATGAGATACATGCAGCACCAACAACAGTGCCTGGCACACAGCAAGCACCAAACGCTAACTATTCTTTCTTCCTGTTTGACCATCAAATGCCAAATGTCCCATATTTATGGGTACATTTGCTTTGTGGGTCATTTTCATTTTCTGTGTTTCTTGGATTCATCAGGAGTTAAAAATCCACTTGACTGGGGAAGTGTTGACACTTTTCTGAAAAAGTTATTCTACCACCTGCTAAAGGTGGATGCCCCAAAGCTCTCTCTCGCCCCTTCTCAGCGAGACAGGTGAGGGCCAGATTTTAAAAACCAGACACTGTTTCTCCACTCGGGAATGGCATGCAGGAAAGGGAGCTGAGTTTCGTCTGACTGCCTGAGCGCCAGGCCACGTCTGCCCTGCCTGTGCAGCGCTGTGTAGCTGTCCCACAGGGAGCTCCTCATCCCCACTCCCACCCACAACAGAGAAGCACTGGCCTAACTGATGTGGAAAGGAAATCTAGAATGAAACAAGGGGTTCTGTTGTCTTTTCACGTACCTCACAACTGACGCATTCACAACACAACAGTGAGTCACAGCACTGCAAGTCAGGCATCTCCTAGGTTACACACGTGTAAACAAACACATGAAAGCCAGAAAGACACCAGGTAAAGACCAGGACCTGTGTCTTCCAGCGACCTCTCTGCCACCTGGCAAGCCTCACAAGACGACTTAAAGTCCTAAAATAACATACAAAGGGAAACAATTGTATCTAGAACTTGAGAAAAAGTCTGGGGTATGAACAACAGGAAAAATTCTGCTCTGTGAGTGCTTCTTTATTAATGCATTAAATAACAAAATCTATCAGCACATCTAATAACAAATGTAATTTCAATGAAGGGATGAGTAAAGGCAGTAATTCAAAGTATCTGCCTCTACTGTAACATGACATGAAAATATCTGTGATTTCCACCGGTGACAAAGTCACAGGTCCTGCTAATACCACTGTCTACATTCATGATGAAAGGAAATTTTGCATTTCAGTTAGAAGTTAACGAAACTGAAGACATAATTTTTTCCCCTTTACAAGTTCATAGAACTCCTAAATTCTCTCTGCAGGTCCTTTGGGGGTCCCAGGACCTCAATGTGAGAACCCTGCTCAACAGGGTCCTACATTCAAGAGTTAACACCTGATCATTCAATTAACAGACACTGAGCAAATAGCTACTTTGCTCTAAGTACAGGAACCACACAAAAAAATACAGATTTAAGATAAGGCTTGGATGCAACCACGCTGTAAGAACTTGAGAATCGCTGCTTGATGTTTATCTTGTTTATTTCAGTTTTATTATTAGTTGTGCTATCCACTGTCAAATCCACCAGGATTTGGCAGTGGATAGCAAACAAAAGGCAAACAAACAAACAAAAAGACACAATCTCTGTTCAAGTCTACTGAAACTGTGGTTCGATGTTATGGAATAAACACTGAGCCTTCCATGCTTCCATTTCCTCTGTAATAAAACCAACCCTGCCCAACTGTAGACATTTTACAGGGATGAAATGAGGCAATTCGTGTGAAAGTCCTCTGAAAACTGTGTGGTGTTGCCCATGGATGGTGTTCCTACTGCACTGTGAATGTCAGTGATTAATCAGTGCGTTATGAGAGGGGCAAAGGAGCCTCCTACAATAGAAATGGCCCCTGAGGGGTCCTGCAGAATCACAGGAGGGTCTCCTAAGGAAGTGTTAAGTATCACAGAGAGATTTCCCAAAAAATAATTCTACTGTTCTGTTGTGAATTCTACTGCAGACTTCCTTTACAGGCTGAAGAAAGCAAATGCAAAACCTGCCAGGAAATTACTCCAGACTCAGTTTTCTACCTAATACCACACCTTCCTTGGTGGTACAGATGCCATGAGTAAATAAAAGTGACTTGCAAAGAGCTTCCTACATGCTACAAGACGCAACAGGTGTTCGAAAGCTTCAACTTTAATATCAGTGCAAGTCTAACATGCTTCATAGCTACTCTGGTGGATTACCCTATTTTTACTCCTATTGAAACTAATCATCCACAGTTTTCACAAAGAAATTGTAGGGTTTGCAGCATCAGGTATAAAAACACAAGTCAATTTAAACAAAAATCCTTTTTTTTTTTTTTTTTTTGAGACAGAGTCTTGCTCTGTCACCCCTGCTGGAGTGCAGTGGCATCATCATAGATCACAGCAACCTCAAACTCCTGGGCTCAAGCAATCCTCCTGCCTCAGCTTCCCGAGTAGCTGGGACTACAGGCATGCACTACCACATCAGCTAATTTTTTTCTATTTTTAGTAGAGACGGGCTCTTGCTCTTGCTCAGGCTGTCTTTTCTTATTAATATCTAACAGAGAGATCCTGAAAACAGCCCCAGATGCACCCTTAAAGGAGATACTTGTAGTTCCAACTTGTTTATTATAAATGATCTCACAAATTCAAGAAAATTGGAGAGATCGGTCCATGTTAGTGAAAATAATTACAGAAAACTTTTAGAGATGCATCATAAGCTGGTTTTGAACCAAGTTATCTCCATGGAGAAGCAGGATTACGTCTGCTTTTCCATGGAGGAGGTGACATAATGATACACAGATATATAAATGCCAGGCTGCCATAAACGTTTAAAGAATAAAGTTGTTTCTAAAAAGGCATCTCTTGAATAAACACCAGAAATATCAAGTAATAATTTTTTTAATTATTGCTTTTTTCCCCCAAGTCTGCAATGTCAAGTTGCACAACCTTCTCATCACAACCACACTGAAAAATGCTCACCTAGTGTACTGCTCACCCTACCAGGGATTAGCTCTGCAGCCCACCCACATGATCGGCTCACTGCGACAGGGATATTTTGGCTCTCCAGAATAACCAGCATAGTGAGCTTTCACATGAGAGTCATCGGCCTTGGTACAAATGTCTTGCTATGTCACATAAGTGAGCTGCCTAGTTCCCAATACCTTTGGTTTTAAATGCAGACAAACTCCTTCCCAACAGGAGTTTCTAAGGACTAACGTGGTACTTTTCATAAAAAGGGGGAAATGAGAGCGTTGTCAAATTCTTCTTTATGGTTAAAAAAATGCTGCTTCAAATGAAAATCATACTTGGTCCCCACTACTCTAAAATTTCCACTTAGAACATTTAACATCGAGACCCGTTAGGTGACTAATCCTTGTAGCCACACTTCTCTGACCGCCTCTCTGGAGATGCAGGCCAAAGCACATGCTCACCAGTGCCAGGTCTCAGGTGAGGCCGTGGCTGAGGAGGACCGGTCATCGTACTGACGTCACAACATGAAAGAGCAACTACTTACGGAAGTATTTTAGCGTCTCTTCAATTTGCTCGGTTGTGAGGTCAACGTTGGCATCTGGAGAAATAAGAGGTGTATGGAGCCAGTCGTCGTGGTCATAACCGTAGATGGTATCGGCTCTTAACTTATAATGGGGCAGCTGCTCCTCCAGCAGGCTAATGATCTCGACTTCCGGAAGATCGGTGCTGTTGCACACATCTAAAGAGAAGACCAAGAAATGAGCACCCAGAACTAGTTGGGGCCTTGCTGCTGCTAGTTCACTAAACTGTGGCCTACAGCAAGGGTCTTTGGTTACTTATGTACAGCATGCAGAAGCCAGAAAAGGCCATACCCAGAGTCTTTGTTCAATTTAAATTCTATTCTCAAAACTTAGAATTATGAAGGCCAGGCACAGTGGCTGTAATTCCAACACTTTGGGAGGCCAAGGGGGGAGGATCACTTGAGGCCAGGGGTCCGAGGCTTCAGTGAGTTATGATTACACCACTGCACTCCAGCCTGGGCAACAGAGGGAGACCCTGTCTCTAAAATAAATTAGAATTATGTATGCATACTGCCAACACCTACCCAAGATAGTTCCAGCTGTTTAGTGCCCACTATTTGGGGAGAAAAGCCAAAATTCTTGAGCCTTCATCATCTGGGCTCTTTCCTCTAACTCTTTCTCTGGCCATTCTCTTTCTCTGCCTTCACGTAAGTCAAACCAGTTATAATTTCACCAATACACTTAACTTTTTCCTGCCACTCTTTTACCATTCAAGCTATCCTCTCTCACCTAGAATTTTGCCTTCATTTATTTATTCACCTGTTCATTCATATATACTCCCTTCCATCCATCTATCCATCCATCTGTATCCTGAATACCAGAGGCACAGGACACACAATGGTGAACACAACAGTCATGGTCTTGCCTGTGCAACACTTGTATTCTTACGGGTGTCCAACAATTACACCAGGAGGTGCCCATCCTTCAAGGCATAGCTTGATTATTACCTCTTCCCTGACTGGTGTTTTGAGCACTCCAAGAAGAATTAATCTCTCCCTTCCCTTTTTATTCTATATTCAGACAGCATTTTGTCAGAACTTCTGTTACTACACTTACTAAGTTTTATCTTCTGGGTATTTTAGTATCTGATTCATCTTACTGTGAGAAGGCAAATTTCCATACATAGTTATCCTCGATCCACCACCTGTACCCCACAGCTCCTGGCTCGGGGTGTGTAATAATGGCTGTATGGTGAACCAATCACATTCATTCAGGCCTTTTAATTAAACTGTGAGCATGACAACGTGGCAAACATAACCAGGACACACACAATCTTACCCTCCTTCTCCACCCCAGCATTTACTTATCAAAGGAGAAATGGAGAGAATAAATTAAATAAATGCTAATGTGAGTGATAATCATCTATCAACTAATTCTGACTGCACCCACTGGATCAGTCCACTTCACATAAGGCGTTTGGAGCCGTGATGGGAAACGGCTCGGCTTGCGGGAGCAGCAGTGGGCTTGTTGACCTGTAAACAAACCGAGCGCCTGTGGTGCACACAGCTGGGCAAGAGCAGACGGTTAACTCAGTCTTTTGTTCTAGGAATGAATCTTCAACCAAGAAAAACCAATCAAAAGATAAGAATACTGTTGAGGTCAAACCTTAACAAAGTGGTTGTACCATGTTCTTGCCCTAAACTAGGAAACAAAGGTGGGAAGAACTGAGCACATACTGCAAGTCTCTGTCCCTCCCCAAAGTGTCAGAAAGGACAGGGGAGAAAAAAATACTCTTGATAAATCAAACCACACAACAACGTGGGAAAATGAGGAGGAGGTGCTGAGGATGGATCAAAACTATGAGCTAGTCCTAAAACATGGAGTAGGATCCAACTTAAAGAGAAAGGCTTAGCCCCGCATGCATGTGTGTGCGTACACACACACACACACACACACACACACACACACAGGAAATGAGTGCAGAGGCGGGAGCGGACCCTAGGGTGCTCCACATTAGGAGGCAGCTGTCAGAGGGAGCAGGAAGGGCCTGGGGCAGAGATTCCTTGGAGAACCAAAGCAGGAACAGCAGGGACTGGTCACACCCAGGTAGTACCTGGGACACATGTCCCTAGAAGAACAGCCATGCCAGAGAGTTACCAAAATCCCTGTCTCTTTGTGTTTGACAAGGCAGCCACACAGTGGGGGAAAAAAATATGGAATCCCAGGAAAAGAACGCACAGTTAGGAATCATCACCCCTCAGGCAGGAGCCCACTGAAAACACCTTTCAGCACTCACCCCTCCCACAACTTCCCACCAGCCCACACCACCCTTTCTCACTCAATTCAACATGCAAACCTTCACATGTTGCCTAGAACATTTCCATTCCAGGAAGTCAACATAGGTTTTCAAAGAGCTAAGGAAAGAGTTAATAATTAGGAAGTGAGTGCATTCAGAATTTTATTTGGAGCTTGAGGGAAGCAGCTCAGTCCTGCAGGGGGACTACATCTGCATGCTGAGGCTTCTCTCCCTAATGTGGGAAACTTCACGGCTAGCACACTTGGCACTTCAGCCAGCCAAAAACCAGATCAGACTAGCTCTGCCACTTTGCAAAGGTCTGCCGGGAACAGAAGTTATGTCCTCCCTCAGGACAGAGCAACAGCCCAACCTAAGACAGGAGATTTCTCATATTTCTTCTCATCTGCCACTAGCAACAAAACACCATCCAAAAGGATCAAGATGGGTCTGTAATAAGCAAATATTTCCTCTTCTCACCATCGAGTGAAGGGTAAGTTCCCATAAAGCTCGTCTCCAGGAAAGGCCTCACAGCTATAAAATGCCACCATGTGGCTTAGGGGACATGGGGCCAAGGAGGGCTGATGCCCAGTCGGCGGCACCTCTTGGCTCAACATGGGTCGGATCAAACCATCATTCCACAGCAGCTCCACAAAAGGCAGTGCCAGCCTGTCCCTAGGAGAACAGGCAGGGGACCAACACATTCCCACATGACACACCCACAGGCAGGCTGGAATCCTCTGGTGTCAATGCTATTTGGTGGTGGGGAAGGCAACAGACTCCAGGAAAAGAAAAATCCCTTCTAAGAATAACATGTCACTCGTGAGCATGCTTTCAGCTGCTCAAAAGCTGAGACTTGACCTGTCCTTCAACATTTCCAGGGCTGAAGGTCAACCTATTTACAGTGTGGGTCCTTGTGCCTAAGACATATCATTTTCCTTAAAGCATATGATGACCAGTGAGATAAAGTATCAAAAGGTGAGGCTGTGCCAAAATGCCCTTTTTAAAAACTCTGTATTTGATTTTTTCTGTAACGTGACCAGCCATATAAACAAGTTTTCAGAGCTTGGAAGACCTAGAGAATTAGGGCACAGGAGAGGATTATGGAGACAGCCTATGAAGCTTTCCTTGACCTTGGCCACAGGGCCAGAGGCCCCAAAGACCCCCTGTGGGAGTGGACACCACGTTTGCCACATGGGGAAGACACATCCAAAGCCCGAGGACAGGTAAATCTAATATGGAACCTTCAAAACTCCCCAAGAATGCTCTCAGAGTGCCAAACACCAAGCCAAGTGGCTCCAGAGCATTCTCACAGCAACCTGGAACATAGATATTATTTGCTCTGTCTTGCAAATGAGGAAGCCGAGATGCACAGGGGCTGTGGAACGTCTTGTTGGTCAAGGTCCTGCCGCCACCTAAGTGGCAGATCCAGTATGAGGAGCCTCAGCTGTATGACTGAAAGCTACGCTCTTCTCTCTGCCACCTTCTGCCCATGTCCTGGGAGGGTACACTTGAAATGCTGGGGAATCTCCAGGATATCATCATCAGGAAGTTTCCGTTCTACACAGGTAGAAGACTTCCTGCCTGTGGTAGGGATGCTTAATTAAACACACTGACAAATTAGGGGGGTGTAGAAATGATTTTTCCTTTTAAAGCACAGAAAACAGAGCCAAGAATTGAAGTAGCTTGTCTGCAGAACCATGGAGGGTCAGTGGCCTGAGTAGGACAGCCCTGCCCTCTCTCCTGGAGCTTGTCCAAGCTCCAGATGTGAATGGACACTGCTGGCCCGGCCTGGAGCAAAGCAACCCTCATGCTCTCTGTGGTCGTCATTTCTCCACAGTTCCAACTCACATTAGTAACAAGCTATGAAAATGTGTTCTCAGGTAAGTTTCGAATAGAGAGCATCAATTTCCTTTTGAACCCAAATCCTAATAGGTTCATGGCTTCTGGCAGATCTGTAGTAGCAACAGCCCAATCCCCACCGACCCCCAGCCTGTCAACCGTCAAAAGACCAGGCTGGGCAGGGCGATCAGGGGAAGCCTCAACCCTCAGCATCTCCTCCTTCCCCAGTTACTATCACGGCCCTCGTGGTCGCTCGTGTGAACCAAAAATAAAACCCGAAGCCCTCTGCTAAATGAATGGACCCCTCTTGGCCCCTCAAAACTGAGTCCCCAGCCACACCCGGATGGGAGAGACAACGCACAATTACACACGGACATGACTTCCCTTCATAAATATTCATGATGCCTCCTACAGCTTGTTGAACATGTACATTTGACCACCCCACCCAGTATAAAATCTTGTTCCCTTTTGTCTGTTCTTTGAAGCACGTGTGCCTGGCTTCAGGCGGGGCTCTGCCTCCCAACCTGTTGGAATGGCTACTGGGCAGGTTGCTATATTTTATGAGAAATAAAGCTCTCCTATTTCCAAAGTACAAACCTCGTTAATTGTTTTTTTTTTTTTTTTTTTAGTTACCACTAGTTATATTGCTGCTGGTGCCATCTTTGGAAGGTGCTTTTTAAATCATGCTATTGCTCTCCTTTAAAAACCTCCCAGCGCCCTATAAAGCGCTTCATGATTCAGCCTGCACCTTCCTAGGGCAGAGGCTACTGACTGTTTCCCAACATCCTGCTTCCTCCTTTTGGTAATGTAACCCCCAAGATGTGGACGGGCCCGTGGCCACCCAGCTGAAAACTGCATTTCGCAGCTTTCCCTGCAGTAAGGGAGATCCACACGCCTGGGGAACGGGATGTAAACAGAACTTCCCAGTCGTGCCCTTTCCACCCGTTCAGCTGCAGAGTTGGGTGGGTGCTGGAGCCATCTTCACCTGCACAGGTAAAGACAATGCCCAGGAGATGACCAGAGAAGCCCTGGCTGCCTGGGACAACCTGGTGGAGAGAGTGCTCCTGGACCACCTTCTGCATGGACTTTTAGGAGGGGAAAAAAACAAACGGCTCCCTCAGTGAAGCCACGATTACTGAATATTTTGGTCTCCGTTAAAGCAGCTAAATCGATAATACCCAAACAGCCTTTCTTGTCACACTCAGCCTCTGCTATTTTCTCCAATTTTCCCCTCACTTAAGCCACACCAACTTCTCACCATTCTCCAAATGTGTTTTTTCACAAATCTGGGTTTTCACACCGGCTGTTTCAGCTGCACAAAATGCCCTTCACTGCCCAGCAAACTCCATCTTAAAATGTCACTCAAATGTCACCCTGTATTGCAAAGCCTCCCTGGACCTCTCTGCTCTGGCTTCCACACATAGCACTTGGTACAGAAATGATCTCACTACAATGTGAGAAGTGTTTTCTCCATGTCTCCTCCCCACTAACTGTAAGCCCCTCAGGACAGAGGGCTTTGAATTACCCACCTCTGCATCAACCCTGCCCTCAGCGCCTTGCCCGCAACAATAAGCGCTGGATAAATAACGGAACAAAAGGGAGGAGGAAGCAGCAACCGGTGCAGGTCTAGTCTGTCAACCCCCCGCCTGCCCAGGATGGACAAGGCCAGCCTTCAGCACGAAGCAGGTGGAGCCACCTCGTGTCAAGGTGTTTTCAAGCACCCCTTGGTATCACCCTAGGCCTTTTTCCAGCATGGAGGAAAGTCCCATGGGGAAAAGAATGTCCCCTCAATCACTCAGCAAATGCTGATCCAATACCCGCCATTCTTATGGCACCACTTTGGGAGCAGAACATCACGGGGCTCTTCACCTCTTTAGAACTATAACCCTTCCTTGGCTTTCTCCAAGGCATAAGGTTTGGAGTGGACCCTCCTACCAGGGACAAGGGCTTCCTTTAGGGCTGCCTGGGAGGTGGGAGAGGGTGCTAGAGCCTGCTCAGCACCTGGCAGGTCTAGGGCTGTAGAAGCAGCTATGTCCATTCTACACCTGGCTGGGCTAGAGCCTCACCCCCAGAGAGGGGACAGGAGGAGGTTCCTCTGTCTAGGGATTTGCACCAATGCTCAGGTGACGTGCCAGCTTCACAAAACCTGCCAAGTGCCTGAGACAACGTTTACATTTCACAGCAGAGGCAACAGCTCCAAATTAGCGTCCAACATTTAGAGCTCAGAGAATCTCATGTAAAAATACAGATCTCTGGCCTCTTGGAAGAAGGCAGCAGCATATCTAGGATCCAGGCCCCCCCCCTCTGCAGAGCTGTTAGATGCTCTGAGTGGCAGCTGCCCCCACATGGAGAGCAGGGTAGTCCCAAAGGGGTTTCTGGCCTCTTGCCTGCACGCCAGAGCTCGGGGGCTCTGGTCCCAGGAGAACTAAGACGGGCACAGCTCCAGGGGGTGCTGAGTATGCAGAAAAGCTGTCTAGAAGGAAGGTAGCCCTAAATACTCACCCACTCTGCAGGAGACCTGGGAAAACAGCAAGGGGAGAGGAAAGAATAAAAGAAGGGGGAGATAAAGAGGAAAGGCAGAGGGCACAGAGGAAAGGGGAAAGAAGGACGCCAGGGGAGAGACGGGCGATGGGAGGAAACCAGCACCACGACTGCCACCTGCTGGCAGATCCGAGAGGAGCTGGGTGCCAGCCAGCAGGATAGCAGCCTTGGCTCGCCCTGTCACCCTGCCAAGGCACGTCTTCCTCTGTCTGGGACTCAGTTTCTTCATCTGTAGAATAAAGGCATGAGGCTGCAGAAAAGCTCTCTTCTCACCCTAAACTTCTCTGAGCAGCTAGCGCAGGGTCGCACACTCCAAGGGCTCTGTCTGAGGGCGGCCGCCACCCACAGCACTTCCCTGCCCCACCGAGGCGGCGGGCCCCTCCTCCTCCTCGATATGCTGACTCCTTCTGAGAGACCCGGGACCTGCGTTTTTGTGTGCGATGCCCTGATTTCTAAATGCCAGACACCAACCGAGGGCCAAGTTAAGCGTGCATGCCTCCGGTTTGCATGCTGGGATGTCCCATCCTGGTGCCTCACTCAGGGTCTCGGGAGAACGTTTTAGGCTACGCTAAAGGTGACAATCAAAGAACAAAAAAGGGAACCTTTACTTATCAGATAAGGCCACATTACAGTGGCTTGTCTTTTTTCTATTTTTAATTCCCTGTGCCTACCTGACGCCATTTCTTTGTCCATCAAGTTTCCATTTGGCCATAAGGGCGGTGGGTGAGGAGCATGACCCCAGGGCTGTGCTTGAGCCAATTCTGTCTCCAACCATTACCTCTGGCAGTGACTGCAAACCCGCAGCAATGTTTGAAAGGCTCCCTAAGATGAGATTCCTCACCTCCTCAGCCACTGGTAAACCATTCTGTACAGACTTGGAAACATTTTCTTGAAATTGTAAGGATTAACACATTAACTGCCATGAGAGTTGCATTTAACTCACTCCAGTTTTGACCTCGTGGCCACGTGAAGCATATATAAAATCTTACTTGATATTCTTATTGTTACAGTATGGATAAATTAATTCTAAAAATGTGGGTTAAATGAAGTCAATAAATTTCATTTTTCTGTTTATGTTTACCTTTAAATTATACTCGAAGTTTTTATTCTATTTTCATAATAAAACACTGTGGCCTCAAGGAAAAGTTTCTGATTTTTTGCGTGGCAGTCAATATGTTAAAGGGCACAGACTCAAAGACTCACACATAGGCCATATTAGTGCCAGGGACATAAGTGATACTTTGTAACTGGTGTCTAAGAGACAACCTTCCGGAAAATTCCTCTCTATCATGGGATCATGCAGTTTAGAGTCAGGGAACTTTTTGTTTTTAAGAGACAAGCTCTGGCTCCATCACCCAGGCTGGAGTACAGTGGTGTGAATATAGCTAACTGTCATCTTTTTTTTTTTTTTTTTTTTTTTTGAGACAGAGTCTCACTCTGTTGCCCAGGCTAGAGTGCTGTGGCATCAGCCTAGCTCACAGCAACCTCCAACTCCTAGGCTCAAGCAATCCTCCTGCCTCAGCCTCCCAAGTAGCTGGGACTACAGGCATGCGCCACCATGCCCGGCTAATTTTTTCTGTATATATTTTTAGTTGTCCATATAATTTCTTTCTATTTTTAGTAAAGACGGGGTTTCACTCTTGCTCAGGCTGGTCTCGAACTCCTGAGCTCAAACGATCCACCTGCCTCGGCCTCCCGGAGTGCTAGTATCACAGGTGAGAGCCACCGCACCCAGCCGTCATCTTGATTCCTGGGCTCAAGCAATCCTCCCACATCAGCCTCCTAAGTAGCTAGGACCACAGGTACATGCCACCACACCTGGTTGAATTTTTTTTGTTGTTGTAGAGAGGTCTCGCTATGTTGCCCAGGCTGGTCTCAAACTCCTGGCCTCAAGCGATCCTCCTGCCTCAGCCTCCCAAAGTACTAGGATTACAGGTGTGAGCCACCATGCTTGGCTGAGGAAATTCAGTCTCAGTCATTATTTTCTATACCACAAAAGTTGTGATTCCACAAGTTACAAAAGGACCATCAGAGCTAAAAACTAATGACTCAATCACTTCATTTAATAGAAGAGGATACTATGCTCAGAGAGGTTGAGGAAGTGGTCAAATGTCACAGAGTAAACCAGCAATAAACCCAAGACTGGTGCTCAGCCCGTTGCAAGTCCCACCATGCAAGGGGGCCTCGGAAAGTAGCAACAAAAGCTGCAGATTCTGATTTGTTCTCCACTGTTTGCCCAGCATCCAGAACCCTGTCTGGTAAACAGTAAGTGCTTAATAAATATTTGCTGAACAATGCAAAGCATTTGTATCTATTACTGCATTTTCATTTACTCTCACAAACCAGCAGGCAGTGCAGGACAAGGATTATAAATGAGGAAACCAATGTTTAAAAGATAGAAGGGGAAACTGAGGCCCAGCAAGGTTCAGAGACATGGCGAGGTCCCAAGGTTAAGCAGCGGAGGACCAGGAGCAGGACCTCTTACTCCCTCCAGCCCCTTCCCCTCCCCTTGGCAGCACTGTCTCCTGGCTCACACTCCACCCCAAAGGGACAGGTCCAAGTCTTCCTTTTCCCTTCTGCCTCTCCCCACTGAGGGGCAGCTCACTTGCTGTGAACAGCAAAGAGGGTCCCTAGAAAAGGCAGAAGGACAACCAGAGAAACCCGCCTGGAACTGGAAAGGCAAGGCCAACGAAACCACGCTTCAGAGACAGAAACAAAAACCGACACTGGGGAGTTCTCTGGAATGGCTGCGGCCTTAATTACCACCAGAAGTAACTCTTTCTAAGAAAGAGGATAAACAACTACACTGGTTCAATTCCACGCAGACTGGTGTCAGGTACTGAGCTATCACCTAATCTCACACACACACACACACACACACACACACACACACACACTCCAATGATACATACCCGAAAGGAGCAGCTGAGCGGACATAGCCTGTCCACCCAACTTAGTTGCATGTAGAAACAGGGTCCCCAGTGTGAGGCTAAAGGGTGATCTTGTGCAACGGAACGTGGCACAGTCCACTGGAGCATGCCGGTTTGTTGTGCAACAAGAGAGGGCAAGGGGGGGCAGGGCAAAGGGAAGAAGGAAGGATCCCGCTATGGAGGCCCCAAACTCTCAAAACCAAATTCAGTGTTTTTCAGAAACAGTAACTCCAACGGGCTTTGTACAGAAATCTACAAAAGCAGGTGATAATTATCACAGGTTAGATCGATTCTAATACTAAGACAGAAAGCTATAATTGTACAGAAATTTATTTTAAAAGGAAAAATTCAGGTTTATAAGTCCAGCCCAGAGTTAAACCTCTAGGAAAATACTCAAAAAATGAAGTATTACTGTCCATTTAAATTTGCTTTACTAGGAAATAGAAAAAATACTTTGGATTTCTGATTTTCTCGATAATTTCTCTTAAAAGTGTATCTTACAATTATTAAATAACCAGGAGAAGATTATTTTACATGAAAATATCCAGTGTTGTATGATTGCAATTAAAGTGCTCACAGCTGAACCAGTGTTTAGACAGATGGAGCTGGTATAAATTGGAACAACACTTGCAGTAAACAGTCTGACAGCAGGTTTGGGGAACCAACAATTTGTCCATGATCCTTAAACCAGTAATTACACCTGAGATGAAATCTAAGAAAGTCATCCAAAAAATCAAAAGTGCAAAATAATTAAACATGTTTATGATATACCTGATAAAGTTAAAAACATGCATAACCAGGTTTCCCGAAAGTTAAACACAGAATTACCATATGATGAGGCAACTTCACTTCTGGGCATATACTCAAAAGAAGTGAAAGTGGGTACTGGAACAGATTTTGTACCCATGTTCACAGTAGCATTATTCACAATAGCCATAAGGCAGAAAAAAACTCTAATGTCCATCAACAGATGAACGGATAAACAAACTGCACCCCAGCTAAAGTGCAGTGGAGTCACTATGGCTCAAACTCCCGGGCTCAAGCAATCCTCCTGCCTCAGCCTGTTTGAGTATCTAGAACTATGGAGGGCACCACGATGCCCAGCCTTCAATAGACTTTTTCAAAGATGTTCATTGCATCACCAAAAACAACCTTCATGTTTAGCAAAAGGACAGTATTAAGTAAATCATATCAGCTAAATGAACTGTTACAAAGCCATAAGAATCAATTATCTGTTCATTTCTGGGGAGGGCCATCTGGATAGAAACTGGAAGGAAGATCTGAGGGAACAGTGTTCTGGCAGAGGAACAGTAAACACAAGGAAAGGCCTGCGGCAGCCCATGGCTAGAGCCAAGGGAGGGGCGAGCAAAGGAAGACGAGGAAAGAGAGGCCACAGCACCCGGGAGCTTTGGGCAGCAGCAGGGGGTGTGGACTTACTCCACCTGCAATGGGAAGCCACTTCGCAAGAGCTGCATGACTTGAGGCAAG
Source organism: Lemur catta (assembly GCF_020740605.2). Lineage (NCBI taxonomy): Eukaryota > Metazoa > Chordata > Mammalia > Primates > Lemuridae > Lemur > Lemur catta. Next base: position 44,413,213 of record NC_059145.1, read on the forward strand.
GATTAAACCGGTCACTGTGGCTGCTGTGTGGACAGATGAAGGGGCTAAGGGTCAGGGGGGTGGTGAGGATGCCACTGCCACAGCCCAGATGAGAAACATGGTGGGTGTGCAGAGAGCAACAGCAGTGGGAGCAGTGATTGGATTCTGGAAACACTGAGGGTAGAGATAGCAGTGCTTGCCGATGGACTGGGTGGAGTTACAAAGATGACATGGCTGAAGAGAAAAATGCTTATCAAATAAGATTATGGGTGGGAAGGGCCTTTTTATATAGATTATAATTATGTAAAAACTATGGATATGTTGTGTCTATAAGCAGGTTATTACAGAATTCAATAATTACATCAACCTATATAAATTGGTCTGTGCAAAGGTTTTAAGGAGAATTTTTAAAACTTTATCATATTTCTCTAAAAGACTTATTTTTCATATTATATAGTGCTAAGTAGCGGCTTTAGAACGTTAGAGCCACTACTGAGAGCCATTAGGGCCATGGGAGCATTAGGACAGTACATATTCTTTTTTAAAATGTCACTGTTAGCTGCTATAATGATTATATAGAAATTAAATGCACTAGAGCTTACTCATTCAAACAAAAACTTTGCTCTTCAAAGTAAGAACTGAGGGGAGGGGTTACATTGCCGTTAGGTTCACAGAATTCCTATTCCCAAACTTTCCTTGGCGTCTTGGCACACTCTGGAGTAGGGACTCGTTTGTTACCACTGAAGATACACACCTGGGATGGGAAGGTGCTTTGAAAACCAGGACCACCGGGGGCCAAGTCTCCTGAAAAAGAGACTCAGGAACGTGCAAACCCTTTTCTGGGTATAACAAAAAAGCAAATATTGCAAGATGCCCTAATTTGTTTTATTTGTTTACTTTTTGGGGTTGGGTTGCTGCCTAAAGTAACCTTTAGAGTGACGAGCCAAGTCAGGAGTGATAATGTCACCCAAAAGCGCCCACAGTCCCTGAAGCTGAGTCCTCAGAGAGACAATAATCCCTGCACCCTGTCGAGGGTTTCTCGGTGAACCACGCAGCCCAGTCTTCCCCCAACTCAGCCCTGGACACGGCACCTTTTAAAACGAAAATGTTGGCTTTTTTTGTTTGTTTGTTTTTAACGTTAGTGATGTAGGAGCAGAGGGATCAGTTAACAAACTTTCAAGCAGCATTCCTTGACTTCTGGATTTATTCCCATCCATCATCTACTTTCCCAGTCTTCACTCTCCTTCACGAGGCTGAGAATAAAGAAAAACAGACATATCCCGCAAGGCTTCAGGTCCAGTTCCAGCACCGTCAAAGACCCTCTCCAGAATGCCTTCCTGCTGTTGCTATTTCCAAAGGAGGCGCAAACCCTACCCCTCACTCTTGTCCACACTGTGCCCAACAGACCAGGACACAACACGCCAATGATCTTCAAGCAGGTGGTAAGGCGCTGCCCGCTGGCCCCTGCCCACCTGTCCACGCTCATCAGCCCAGTCCCCTCATTCCCTCAGCCAACTCTACACAGAGACGGAAAGGCACACACACAATACACCCAAACACTGACCCACACACACACCACACAGCTGCCTTCCCCCATCCTCTCCCCGCTCTTCTTTCCGTCCCAGCATGCACCGTGCTCCCTCCTGCCTCTGAGCCTTTGCTCATGCTGGACCTTCTGCCTGGACACTCTTCCTTTCCCTGACAACTGCCCCTGTGCCCTCAGATCCCAGATAGAGTAACTTCTGCAGGGCCACCTTCCTGGAAAATCAGGCCAAGGCGGGGGGCCCAAAGTTACCCTCTCTCTGCACCTGGCACTTTCCACTAATCACAATTTGTCGTCATTGATTTGGTGACTGATTAGCAGTCTCTGCCACTGGACTACAGCACCATGAGGACAAGGACAGGGTGTGCTCAGGGTCAGAGCCGGCACGCAATAAATGCAGCAGAATGGAAACGGCAACCAGCCTGGTTCTTCACAAGCACCCCCTGCGCCTCGTGCCGGGGAAACCGGCCCTCACCAACAGCAAGCAGAGCAGCGAGGACCTCCGCTGAGTGTCCTGCCAGAGACCGGGGGCTTCTGCCAAAACGACGCCTCACTCATGGTCACAAAAATGCACAAGGCAAGACCTGCTTTCTGTCTTCCACTCCTCTGCTCCTCCCCGGGCCTCAAAGGGCCTGTCTGCCAAATGGCAGAGCTCACACCCCACCTATAAAAGGCAAAGAGCTGAGCCAGGATGACAAAATCCAACATATGGTGCTGGATTGGGTCCTGAAGCAGAAAATATGGGGGTTTTTTGTTTTCCTTTTGCTACAAAGCAGTGATTCTCTCCAATTTTGCCCCTTAGGAGACACTGACAATGTCTGAGGCATTTCTGGTTGCCACAACTGGGAGGGATGCTACTGGCACCCAGCAGGTAGAGGCAGGGACGCTCCTAAACATCCTACCATGCACAGGGCAGTCCCACAACAAAGAACTTCACATTTAAATGACAGCAGTGACACAACAGTGCCACAGTTGAGACACTGCTTTGAAGGACATTAGTAAGACAATGGATAAAATGCAAATGAGAGCTATGGATTAGATACTAATACTGTGTCAATAATAATTTCCTGATTTTGATCATTACAATACAGTTTTATGAGGGCATGTCCTCGTGTATACAAAATACTGAGTATTCGGGTCTTGATATCTGCAACTTACTCTCAAAAGGGAGACGTGAGAAAGAGAGAGAAATGATACATCGAATGAAGTAAAATGTTAGCATTTGGGAAATTTTAGTTGTACTAGATTTGCAACTTATGTCTAAAGTCTAAAAGTATTTCAAAATTTAAAAATTAAAAATATTTTGAAACAAACAAAAATTAAGAGGCTGGTGCAAATCAGCCTTTTAGCTGGCACTTCTATGACTTCAAGGACATGGCATCAGACGTCCTGAGAGAACTTCACAGGTAAGCTTTGGGAGGAGGAAGAGGAAGGAAAAAGGTCTCAAACCACTTGGGCATAGGTCATTAATTCCAAAACTAATTTGAAAATCTCTTTTCTACTTCTTTGCCTTTATTTCTCTCCTCTCCATATACCTTGGAAAGGTCACTTTTGCAATTAAGGAACGCTGAAATAAAAATCCTTCTTTACCAGATCTCTTCACACTTGTCCAATTATTTCCTTAGGGTATTACAGGGAGACATTTGTGTTCATATCACCAAACTGACCCTACACAGCCATACCCATTTATACCCACAAACAAGAGATGAGAATTGGGTCCCCACATTCTCACTACACGGTGTTGTTAAACTTTTAAAGTTTTGCCAATCTGATGGACAACCACTGGTATCTTGCTTTTATCACTGATATAATTTTATTCTTATCAATGAAATTCATACTTTATTAATTACAGTATTTGACATCTTCTTTTAGAAACAGTGGCCATTCATAGTTCTTTTTACAAGTTGTTCATACATGTCCTTTTTCTTGTTTTATCTCTGGGGGTGTTCAACTCTCTATTACTGATACATAGAGGGGTCTTATATAAATCCATTGCCTATCCAACATACTGCAATTATTTTTCCCAGCTTGTCATTTGTCTTGCAACCCTACTCATGTTCACAATTGCTCCCCACTGCCACAACATAACTTTGTGATGCGCTGCTGGGGCACTGGGGAGCAGGGGAGAAACACCAGTGTGGCCTGGACACTATGTTGGTTCATGTAGAATTTTTTGCTAAGCAAGGGGAGTCAGGATAGTGAGAATACTTATGATCTTCAACAGGAAAGGAAAAAGCTCTTCAGCTCTTGTGCTGCAAAGGCAAGAACCCTTTCAGTCCTATTTTAAAGAAATTTAAAATAAGCTCTGCGTCCAGGGCTCCATCCTCAGAGAGATGCACCCCAGCCTTGCATGGCTCTCAGCTTGTGGAGAACTGCACTTTCTCCTGTGCCCACCTTCATGGGAGGCTCAGAGTCCCCATTCCCTGCGTACACCCCACAGCCCTTCCCTCTATTGTTTGTGTGGCTCCAGCCACAGACTTGGAGCTGCCTGCCTGGCCTATTCAAGTTATCTCCCCACGAACAGTTTTTGTAAATGTTCTGGTTACAAAGTTGCATAACTCCCGTTATTTTTAGCGTTTAATTTTTAAGCACACACAAGGTTTTCAGGAACAAATATATCGTGTTGCAGTAAGAATGCCAGTATAAAGTTTAATTTTGTATACTCAAATTGATCGGTCATTTTCTCTATAGCTCTAGCCTTCATGCCATACTTAGGACGGCCTTTCCCATCTCAGGATTATTGAAATAGCCAGTAATATTTTCTTCTCGCACTTTTACGGCTTCATTTTTAACATCATTTCTTTGAACCATCTGGATTCTATTGGGTTTGAAGGAGTTATATAGGGATCCACCTGTACTTTTCTATAACCACCACCCCATCAAGAATAATGGCAAACATTTATGGAGTGCTACCATAAGCACTTACAAGCATTTACATCCATCAACTCATTTACTCCCCCCAACAGCCCTAAGAGTGGAGACTTATCCCTGTTGTACAGGAGGATGAATACACTAACCGAATAACTGGACTCACACCACACAGCTAGAAGCAGTGGACCTGGTTTCCTAACAGTCTGGACCCAGAGGTGACAGTCCTAACCACCACCCCTGTTGCCTCTGGCCCTGAAGACCCTGACCTCACTGATGAAATAATTCCTCCTCATCACTCTTCTTTCTCTAAATTTTTCTCCTATTCCCAACTTCCAGTCTCTTGGGTACTTTGCTTTGAGAGTTCCTTAAACACAGCACATGGCTAAAGCTTCACTTTTGCCCCATTCTGACACCGTGTCTCCAACCAGGAGCCTTACGGTCATGTCAGATACGACGGACCTTACTCCTGCCATGCCTCCTGGTGGTGTGGCTTCTGCAGGTTTCATCACTTTGCTGTCGTTTTGCTTTCTAGAATACATACTACCAGATTCCTTTTTCTTCTAGTGATTTAGAACAGAACTTCCCCAAACACTGATGGGCATGAAGGGTGCCAGGCAGTGTTGAGGGTGGCCTTCAGCCAGGAACTACCTCCATTTACCCACGTGCTACACAGACACCACTGTTTTCTTGTGAGGGTCATGAAGGGAAAGATGAGGGAACGCTGATGGTGAAGGTTCACATCATATTTTAAATTCTGGTCAAGGAGGCACGGTAGAGACTATTTGTGGCCACCTACTATTCATGCTCTCGTTCGTATCAACCCCTGAGCCTCATGGAAAGACTACATTTCTCAGCCTCCCCTGCAGCAAAATGAGACCCAAAGCCTAAGTGCTAGCCAATGAGATATATGCAGTGGCATGTGACCCCTTCCCAAAGGCTACCCTTCCTACATCCTGGAACTTGGACATGATGGCTGGAGCTTTAGCAGCCTTCTTAGACACGAAGTGACCTTAAGGATAGGAACCACAACCAGTGTAGGGGGACCAAAGGACAAGATGAGGCAGGGCCTCTGAGGACAACAGGACTGCACCAGCACTGCAGAGCCTCCCTCTGAACTTCTTATGTGTGAGAGAAAAATGAATTCTGTCGGGTGAAGACACTGTTCTATATAGCCAAACTTAATCCCTTCTGACACAGAGAGTTACCTTCAAATGACTAGAAAGTATATCTGTATTTCTCTAATTATCCACAGCAAAAATAGGATAATCTACTGTACTTCATCTCACCAATCTCCCTCCCACCTCTTGGGTTTTGCTGCTCTAATCTGGGGGGGTTCAGATCAAAGTTTCCTGTTTTCAAATGATTGATAATTTCTTACACTTATACTTGCTTTCTGTTGACCAAAAACATTTTTACCTGTAATATTTACAGTTAGACTCTCTAAGGCTTTCAAGGCAGCCTGAGCAGCTGCCAGAGCTCAGGGCCCACATGCCTCCAGCTGTTCTCTCCTCGTCCCAAAATAGCCTTTACCAGGGAGCAGTGGAAGTCAGTTAGCATCAAGGGGTAAGTGTCAAATTAGCTAGGCAAGGTGGCTCACATCTGTGATCCCAGCTCTTTGGGAGGCTGAGGCAGGAGGATTGCTTGAGGACAGGAGTTTGAGACCAGCCTGGGCAACATAGTGAGACCCCTAACTCTATAAAAACATTTTAAGAAAAAATTAGCTGGGTGAGGTTGCACATGTCTCAGCTCTAGCTACTCAAGAGGCTGAGGCAGGAGGATCCCTTGAGCCCAGGAGTTCAAGGACACAGTGAGCTACAATTACTCCAGCCTGGGTGACAGAGCAGACCCTATCTCTAAAAAATAAAAGAGAGTTAAGTGCCAGATCAGAAAATCTTTATTTTACGAATAGAACAAAATATTGTGAAACCACAATGCCAACCGTACCGCTACCATGCAATGCATTCATCTGTTTTATTGTTAATCTAAATGATTTCCTGAACAGGAAATTCTAATTATAAGTGAACAACAGTTACTTTTTCAAAACATCAAATGAGATCATCTGGATATTAAAAGATTTCAAACTCATCCAAAACATATTACTTCAGCCTGACAATATGCAGTTAATAAAATAGACGAAGAAAACAAATAAAACCCAACAGTAAAATGATTCTGTGCTACTCAGTTTGAAACCAACAAGAATGTGAAATCTAAATGTAGAAAATTACAAAGGACAACCCGTTACAAAGCAGAATACAAATAAAGAAATGTAAAGTTATAATAAAGGAAAAATTTTAAAGTAACTCATCAGGTGTTGTAGTCACTATACACAAAAGTCCAGTGCAAATAAAGTGTCTGTTAAATGTACACTTGAATAGCCGTGAGGACCACTGGAGAAGGATGCTCACTCTCCTTTCAAGGTTAGGGGTGAGTCTGTCAAGAGTCAGGAACAACAAGGGCAGGAGAAACTGAGAGGTGTTTGAAAGCTTATTAAAAACGCAGCCACTCTGGGGGAGATGGGAGCAGACCGGAGGGTGACAGCTAAAGGGTATGGTGTTTCTTTTTGGAGTAATGAAAATGTTCTAAAACTGACTATAGGGATGATTGCACAACCCTGAGAATATACGAAAAGCCATTGATTATGCACTTCATATGGATGAAGTATATGAAGTATGAATTCTATTTCAATGAAGCTGTTACCAAAAAAAGAAAAAAACAACCACAAGGAATTTGAAAGTAGGGCTGCTGAGCACATGTACTACCTTTAAATTCATCAGCAAATCTCCGAAAAACAGAAACAATGCTCACAAAAGATAAATCTGAAGCCACCAGAAAGGTTAAATTGCTTTTTGCATCAACTGTTTAGAAAACCCAAGAGAAAAGGAACTTTTAATACCTTTTACAGACATTTCTACCAAAGACAGAGTAAGCAAAATGAGATTTCGTGCTTAGAAATGATAAACTTTGGGTTCCTAGATTTTCAATGACATGAAACGACTGTTGACGGGTTAACATTGCTGAATGGGTGGGGTGTGACTGGACACACCAACAGCCCTTTGAATTTTACTTGGATTCCCAACTAAAAAGAATTGTTTCTCTCTTATTGTTAAGTTGATGTCCTTGAAGGTCCAGGACAGGAGTCTGCAAACTATGGCGCAGAGGGAAACCCAGCCTCCGCCGTTTAAATAAGTAAAACCCAGCACCCTTCCCTTAGGTAGCGGCCATGGCTGCTTGTGTGCTACCACAGCAGAGCAGCAGCTGTGACTGTGACCATCTGACCTGCAAACCTAAAACACTTACTCTCCGGCCCTTCACAGGAGCTTCCCGACCCCGCTCTAGGCCAGGAGAGCCCGCGCCCTTCCCCCACCCGCCCCGCCCCAAGTCCCCCAGCAAGGCTGAGAAGCAAAGGTTCAGAGCTGACTGGCACCACGAGGCCTTTTCTACGCCCCTCAGCCACTCAAGGCCCACTCCTGTCACCTAAGAATCTTCTAAAACCCAGCCTGTCCGTGTTGTCCACGATTCTTCCTTCATTGCCCACCCTTGCTATGGCTCACTGCAGATGAAGTATCGTTTCCCAACTCTGTGACTCTGGGCCAGGCCACGTGACTTGTTGAGGCCACGGGGATGCGGGTAGACATAACTCCAGATCCAGCCAGAGGCTCCGACTGTGCTGGTGTGGCCGGGTTTGTCCTCCGCCAGGAGGAGAGCCTGTCCCTAGGCAGCCACTGTCCTCACATCCCAAATCCCCAAATGAGAGACAAGCGGAGCAGACCTGAACGGAAGCCCAGCTGACCCCAGGTGACTCATGACCACGAGTGAGAAGTAACTGTTACGGGAGTTGGGAGTTGTCTGTCCGTCAGCACGTCCACAGCCACACCTGCCCGACACACCCCTAACCTACAGCGCTGTCAAGTACGACCACTGACAGCCAGGACAAAGTTCGCCACCGTCAGAATCTCCGTACACGCAGGCTAAGCAAGAAAAACGTGGCCACACTTGGCTTTAATAACAGCCTCCCTTACAAAAAATACTTCTGGAATTAGCTCCAGCGCACAGAGGGAACAGGCATAGAAGAGAGGTTGATGGATCAAGGCAGGAGAAGGGAGGGTGGGATTTCTCTTGTTCTACACACCTAAAGTTGCCTGCCTCCCCCGTCAGACTCGGTGACAGTTAACGCCCTTTCCCCTCTGTCCCTTTCAAAGCTGCAAACCCAGCAGAGCGAGGACTCCCGGCGCCAGCGCCTCCCGGGCCCGCTAGGTGGTGCTGCGTCCCCCCTGGACAGGCCGTCCCTCCCGCCCGGTCCCCGAGGGCTCCAGCTCCACAAAAGGCAAAGGCAGGAGCCGGCCCCAGAAAACTGCTTCCCATTTCTGCTCACAAAAAAAAAAACTCACATAAAGAGGGAGAAATAGCAGTTAAAATAGCACTGGACAAGGAGTTCAAACCTGCAGGTCGGACAACCTGAATGCTCAGTGGTAAGGATTTTTCAATGCTGGAAAAAAAAAAGAGCATAATTACATTTATCGGATAAGCTGAATCCTAACATGTTGGGTTGGGAGTGAGAACAGAATTCCCACCAGAGAAGAGCGGGATGTCAGGGTCCCTCAGCACGGCTCCCCTTTCTGCGTGCTGGGGGTGTGAAGGGGGCGCCCTGTCCACAGCCTCCGCCTGCCCTCATCTTCCCGACCATTCGGAAGCAAGGCCGTCCCTCTCTCCCACTAAGAGATGGTCCAGTTTGTCCCACACACATGGTCCATCATCCAGAGCAACAGCAAGCTGGGGTTTAAACCTCCTGGAAGGTGAAGATGAGGGTCTTGCTCTGAGCTGGCCCACTGGGGTCTGGAGTTGGTGCCAGCATCCCCCGGCTCCCTGGGCCGCCCCCAGTTCATTTCCTCCCACCTGCCTTTAAAAATCTCTGCTCACTTCACACTCATGCCATCCCCTGCCTTCTGCTCACCCACCCTCCCCTTATCACCTCCACCCGGGTACCAGGCTCACGGTCGTCCTCCACCAAGTCCAGCCACTCATCCAGGCTGCTGCCGTCACCCCCAGGGCTTGACACTGTCTGGCTCCCCCACCTCTCAATCAATTCTTGGACCTTGGTACCCCCAGTGGTCCTTCTGACACACACCTCTGCTAGCCACAGCCTGGCCACCTCTGAGACCTAGAATCGAGATGCCCCCTCCCTGACCACAGCCCCTGCCCTCACAGCTCTCCCTCAGTTATCCCCACTAGTCCACGCCGAGCCCCCCAGCCCTAGGATCCCTCCACTTTGCCTCTACCGCCCCACTCCCATCCGGCTTGAACCTCACACCCCTTTGTTTCAACCGTGTTGGTGCCTGAGGCCATCTTCCCTCATTCCCACGGTACTTTCAGGGCACCCACAGGGCAAAACCCAATTCTGCATGAAACCAACTGTCCACCTTGCTCTCCCTGAAGCGGGACTTCCAGACAGGGCTGACTGCGAGCCCAGGAATACCGCGGGCTCCCATTCCCAGAGGGCCCACCCTGCTTAGCACTCCTCCTCCTCCTCCAACACGGTGACACAGGGTGGCACGGTAGGAAGTGAAACGGGCCTGGATAAGGGATGAAACAGCCTCTCAACAACGCAGTAAATCAGGGCAAAAGCGCCTTCTGTGCAGCCTCCAGTTGGAAGGGTGAGCTGGCTCTTTGTGTTCTTTCTCCCCACCCCCTCAGTGGTCAAATTACCTCCGGCAGAACTCAGTCTTCAGCCTTCCCACTTCATTTTATTCAAATGCTCACCTCTTCCTTCCCATTGAACTCTAGCTAATAATTCAAAAGTCTTATTGCACACTGATGACACGCAGAGTGAGTGCTAACAGACCATTCGTTGCAAACTCAACCATCAGTGTCTGGGTAAGAGGGTACAATGCCTGTTAGCCAGACATAACAGGGAAAGGGCCGGTTTAGGACAGGCCAACTTCCCTTCCTCCATGAGCCAGAAAAGCACCAAAGAACATTAACCCAGCACAGCCTGTGACCTGTCACTTCTATCTGAGAAGCTCTACTGAATGCTGCAAAGCTTCCAAAGGCTTCACCAGCCTAAATCCACCTTGGCTGCATAATTTTAAAAAATAAAAAAATTATTTCTCTAAGACGAGGAGAGGAGCAGAGAAAGGAAGGGAAGGAGGGGAAGAGGGAAAGAGAGACACAGGGAAGGAGGAGGGGGAAGCAGAGGGGAAGGGAAGAGAGACAGGTGGAAAGGAGGAAGGAAGAGGGGGAAGAAAAGAAAGGTGGGAGGAGGAGGCATAAGGGGGGAGAGAAGAGAGTGAGAAGAAAAAAAGGGGGGGGAAAGGAAAACTGAAAATAAATGTCCTGCAAGATACTCCTCTGAAAATAGCGCACTCACCATCAGTACCAGAGTGACCCCAGGACTGACCCAGCTCCTGGTATCACCACAGTTTAAAAAGTGAGACCCCTGCAGCCCTTCCCAGACCACACCCCGACTGACCACCTATCAGTATGTGTTTGTTCTGTTTTCCAAGACAGATGTCTGGGAAATTTAAAGACTCAAATCGCAAAATATATGGTGATCCCTGCTCCACTTATATAAGGTACCATGTGCACCCATAGGTGACCCAAAACATGACCCCTCACTTCTGGAATTCAAAATCCAAGCCTAGCAGACAATCAAGTACTAAATGAGGGGGCAGAACGTATAAATAGTAATTATCTTATTTAGAATGACAGAGGCAACCGCTCCATGAGCTAAAACTAGAAACTTGTTAAGAAGCATTTACCTCAGGTCACAGAAGAGACAATAAAAATTCCTCTAGGAAATATTGAAAGATGCCCAACCTCTACACACTGAAAGGATTCAAATCAAGATCACATGTGCTGCGGTTTTATACTCCTCAGCTGGCAAAGAGCAAAGCGTTTGCTGATACCTGGGTGCCGACGGCGCGGGCCCACGCCCTCCCCACATTATCTGAACAACACCCACAGCACCAACTCTGACACTACCCATCAGAACTGAAGCCTCCACTCTAGGAATTCTCACGAGTACCTTCATCACATATTTGCTCAAAGACGTAGGAACATAGATCTATCTCCCAACCCCATCTGCAGTTGTAAAATACTGGAAACAATCCACGTGTCTGTCAATAGGGAAGTAATTAAATCAACTATAGGTCTCGCAGGCGATGAGTAACATGCAGCTGACAAAAAGAAAATGATGGAGGTATGCTAACCGGAAAGGTCTCCAGTATAGATTACTACGCAGAAAAGCAATGGTATGTTTAGTGTATGTCCCCATTTGGAGAAAATTTTAAAGGAATGGAGGGGGCATACTTACTTACACATGCATAGGATATCTTTAGAAAGAAACAGTGTTTCCTTTGGGGAGGAAAGGTAGGGGTCTGGGGATCTGCTGTGGGTGGAAGACCCCAAGGTGCATTCTTCAAACTTGTTTGTGTTTGTTCTGTTGCATACTTTTTAAGTCAGCGCTTCTGGTAGTGAGGAAGAAAGTCCCCTGGAGCACCATTTAAAACACAGTAACTGGAAACAATTTACAGTACCCATCAATAGGGGACTGCTGCAGTGGTTCTTTCTTGGACCTTGAGTAGCCAGCACGATTAGTTAGTTGCCTTTGTGGCTGCCACCCTCGTGGGGATTCTACCTGCAGGGGCAGGGCCTAACTGCTCCTTACGCATCCCAGTGAGGCCTCATCCACGCAGTTACAACTCAAATACAGGTTACATCATTTACTTTAGTTTCTCCTTTATATTACAGTAAGGCATTATATTGATTCTTTTAAAAGTATGTGTTTAAAAGGATTAGTTATCTATTCATTTAATCTCAGATTAATAAAATAGGAATTATAAAATGTTTGTTACAAAAAGAAACATTACGTCTTCCAGGATTGAGAACTGCTGGTTTTTCCTAGTCTGTTCAGGCTGCTATAACAAAACTCCATAAACTTGTGGCTTATAAACAACAAACACTTATTTCTTACATTTCTGGAGGCTGGGAAGTCAAGATCAAGGCACCAGCAGACACAGTGTATGGTGTGGTCCCATTTGTGTTTTTCAGAAAAAGAGTATGTGCAAAAAACTTCTTGGAATCATTTTTTTAGCTGTTACATTGTATTGATGGTGGGGTGAGAGTTACTCTGCACTATGCTTTGGTATACTTTCCAGTTCTACCACTTATGTGTGTTATTTTATAATTTAAAATCCTAGTTAAATGAAACTATTTAAAAAAAAAACAGTGAAGGATAGTAACTTAAATTGGGTCAGAAAATAACACTGCTGGGTCTAAACCCCAAGGATCCCTGTTTTACGTAAGAAGTTAAGCTGCCCCACTCTGTGCCTCCTTAACGGTGGGGGTGAT